>NC_040085.1:5757656-6071562 GCF_003369695.1 Bos indicus x Bos taurus
GAAATGAATCCAAAATTCCATGAGTGGTTTAGGCCCAATGGAGAGTGACAAAAATCCACCCTGGGTTCCAGGTCTAAGTACTTTCTAGAACCCTGTGGGATCTCTCTTTTGAAATACACCCCAGACCAGAGTGGGGAAAGATGTGGGCGTCTCAAGAGACTTCTCACTGCAATCTGTCCCCCTCCAACCCCCACCCTAACCCCCCTATCCTCCCACAGCTAATCTACCCACCTACGCACAAAAGAAACCAGGAAAGTCCAGGTCAGCAGATGGAGGGACTGGAGTCAGAGCCTGATGGTAATAACTTCTCAACCAAGAGAGAAAATTATTTTCCAGGACAGGACATAAACAACTCAGCCTAATTGTTTCTGGGAGATCATGGTAAAGCAGCTGTGTTATGAAGACTCTAAGGTGTTGGGAGGAATTTGTTTAGATTACACCCACAGGCCAGAATCGCTCACACAGCTAGTGGCCTTTGAGTTGTAGAAGGAGAAAAAGTGGGAGGCAAGTTCTGGCCACATCCCTGGGCTGGCCCGAGTCCAGGGAGGACAGACTTGTTCTGGGTGGGGCTATGGGGAGACTCGGTCTCACGGGAGGACTGCTGGAGAGAGGGCAAGCTGTGGACCCCCAGAGGCACAACAGGGAATAAACTTTGGCTCTGCTACTTCTCTACGTATGGGATTTTGGAGGAATTACTTTCCTTATCTTTAAGACTCAGACCAACTAGTAGATGAGAGCTTCAAGGTGGCAGGTTCCAGCTCAGTGATTTTGTGAACTCTAACCACCTGAGCTGTCCATAGTTAGAAGGGACTACTGTCTTTGGAGGAAATGAACCTCCTGACACTAAAGGCAAATGGGGGTGAGATTTCAAGGTGTTATAAGGCAGGGGTCCCCAACCTCTGGGATCTAATGCCTGATGATCTGATGTGGAGCTGATGTAATCATAATAGAAATAAACTGCACAGTAAATGTAGTACATTTGAATCATCCTAAAACCATCCCCACCCCCGGGTCTGTGGAAAAAAATTGTCTTCCACAAAACTGGTCCCTGATGCCAAAAATATTGGGGACTGCTGTTGTAAGAAGATACCACAATGATTTGCAAGATGGGATGAGATGATCCTTAATCCCCTTCTAGTTCAGAGATTATTTGAACTGGTTGCCAGCTGGTTGCTCAGGCCCTCAGCAATGACTGCTAAGTCTGCCCCTCATAGGAGGTTTAGGAGGAAAACAGTTGCCCACCTCACAGCTGCAACCACTCCCATTCTCCATCCTCAGCCTCTTCGTCTGTGGGCTGCTTGTCCAGCACCCAGAAGTGCCCACTTGGACCAGAAAGGCCCTTGGAATCATCATTTACTGTCGAACCATGGAATAAGCTGGGCCTCAGTTCATTATCTTTTTTTTTTTTTTTTAAAGAACATTACTCTCTGCATGTTTTTTCTCACACATCAGTATTTTCTCAAACACTACCAGCAGTTCCAAAATCTATCCAAAAATACAGTCAAGGGACTTCCCTGGTGGTCCAGTGGCCAAGACTCTGCACTTCCACTGCCCGGAGGCACATGTTCGATCCCTGATTGAGGAACTAGAGTGTGACATCTCGTGGCCAAAACAAAACAACCAAACAAAACAAAACAACCAAAAATACCGTCAAGTAATTATGGAAATTTGACACAGGAAATACGAAGTACTGGATCCAACCTATCAGGTTGAAATATAAAAATTTCAACATTTTCCACGTATGTCATTCCCTGGAGGGTAGAATTTATTGAATAGGAATATTCACTATTTGTATATGCAAATACCATCACCAAATTATTAACCAATTAAGTAATTATCTTGGGGATTTTGTAAAAATCTATGAACAGTGTTGAACTAAAAGGACTCTTTGAGTTAAAGGATTTGAAATACACGTGTTTGGAAATCAATGATAAATTATCATTGATTTTCAGATGGCCTTCTTGGTCTATTTTTCAAAGACCCCAAAACTCATTTAGAATTCCCAGAGCTGCAATATAATTAAATATCTATTAGACTAAGCCAATATGTTAATAATCTCCTATAATTATTCACAATACACTTTCTGTTTTTATCCATCTGTTCCTTATTATCATCCTAAGAGATGGTTATCACACCCATTTCATAGTGGAAGAATTACAGAAACACCTCATCTTTAAAACAGGGATAATATTAAGTATTAGATGAGATAACATGAGAATGTTCCACCCAGAGCTTGGCCCATAGCCCCAAACAGCAAATGATAGCTTCCTGAACTCACCCAGAACACAAATAGCTCACACTTCTTACCCAACTACCAAGAAGTCAAAACTGTATAATGACCAGAAGTTTGGGCACTTTAGGTCAAGAGAGAGGTGATTCTACTAGAACTAGTATCCAACCCCTCCTTATCACCTTTGAGGCTCTTATAAGGGGCCCTCGGGCACTCAAAATGCAGAGGATTTGGCTCCTCGCCCAGCAATGGGCTCAAGAGATGCTCAGTAGATGTCTCCAGAGTGCATGAGTCCCATCTAGACAGGTCTGGACAGGTAGGACTAAGTCTTGCCCTTGCTACTCACCACCCCGCCCCCCCTGCCCCAGAAGCCATTCCATATATAAAGCTAACATTTTTGGCTCCCTTTGAGATGTCACTGCAGTCCCTGGAGGCACAATATGATAACCTCTTCTGTGATTTTTCAATTATAAAGTCAAATGTGAAAACTGAACAAAACCTTAGAAGTCAGATACAAGCTCCACTTTACAGACAAAGAACTGAGGCCTGGACAACTTGGGTAGCTTTTGCAAGTCAGAGATAATACCAGCAGCAAAACCCAGTAGGAATCCTGACTCCTAGTACAGTGCTCTTCTTCAGGTACAGGCAAGCACATCACTACCCTGTGTGCAGAAACATCACTATGGGTGGGAAAGGCCAGGAGTCACTCATCAGGCAGGAAGGCCATGAGGATACAACTGGAAACGACTTCAGTCTCATATGGTTCAACCCCTTCATTTATAGTGGAGGATCAAAAGGAATTGCCCAGCACAGGAGCTGAGCCCAGTCCTCCACCAGCCTGCAGGATCTCCTGGGTCAGGGGTTGTGTCTCCTCCACCAGACTGGGGACTCCTCCTCAAGTTAGGGCCCAGTCACTGCAGAGAAAGAGATAAACAAGGCAGGGTGCGCTCTGGAAAAGCTCAGAGTCTGACACGGAGCCCCATTCCTTGCTCCCACCCCCAACCTCACAAAGTAGAGAGGGAGGTTGGTGTGGGGTCGTGCAGGGCCTGGGAATTCCGTGGGCTGTCCACAGCCATGACAGTTCCTTGTCCTCTCCAAGTCCCAAAGGGACATTTGTCTGGGTGGAGGAAACTCCCACCAGCTGCAGAAAACACCCCAGTGGGGCCTCGGGCACAGAGCCAGAGTGCAGATCCTGGATCTAGTCTCAGAATCAAGACCCCCCACCTTGGGTGACCTCCTCCTCACTTCCCCTCTTGGCTGTAAGGGTGGGGGTTGGGTGTGTGTGCTAGTGCCAACTCACTGGACCGGGGCTGGACTTGTGGGAAAACTGGGCTTGTGGGCAAACTTCAGCCTGGAGGGGCTTGTGCTCTCCGGAGAGGTACAAGTGGGGTTCCGCCTGTCTGCCAGTTACTAGGTGCCAGGAATCAGCCATTTGGGGAGGGAACTGTGATCCTTTGTTTGAGCCTGGCAGGAGGCAGTAGTTACCCTTCCCAAAGACAAGGCTACTGCAGGTGAGGAGGGGCAGTTGGGCCGGGGCCTGGAGTCAAGTGGACAGGCTTCAATCCATCCTACATCTTCAATCATAACCAAGGAAAGTCCCATTCCATCTCTAGGCCTCCCTTTCCTCATCCATGAAATGGGAACAGAGACATTCTCCCTGTCCTTGAGGCCACCAGCAAGGTCAGAGTCAGGCCTGGGCACTGCAGAGCCCACTTTCCTTTAAGAGGGGGACTGTCATGCCTATAGCCAACATCTAGCCCCGGGGAAGGAGAAAAGCTGACAAAGGGCCTGGTATGGTATCCATGGGGACTCTGGCCCACCCCTTCTATCTCCTCCTCCTCTTCCTGTCAGGTCTCTGGGGCAGAGAGTCTTGGCTATTTCTGGCTGCTGCCTCCAGGCTTCAGGCTTCCCAGGCTCACACAAGTGGTCCCCACACCCCAGCCCTGCTTTGATGGGATGAACTGGCTGAGAGTTCCCTGGCAAGAAAGGCACACTGGTGTTGGATCTACAGATTGATACGTGAGGATCTATGCATGCGTGTGTCTTGGGGGGAGGGAAGCTCCCCAGCTCCCCTCCCAACTACAGCTTTATCACTATGAGCCACTGAGCCACTCCATCTTCCTGAAGACCTGCAGCTGAAAATACATCAGATGTATCAGGGGAAGATACATCCTACACAGGGCTGGGCCTCAGTTAACCCACTTGTAGCACAAAGTAGCAGAGAAGTTAACCACTAAGCTCCCTTTGGCTGACATTTTAGAACCCAGAGTCTTAGCTGGTAACCCAGGAAAGTTCCAGGTAAGATGGATAGCAGGAGGCCTGGGGCTCTCTGCTACCAGCTACGCAACCCTGGGCAATTCCCTTTCTGAGGTTTCCCTGGTGGCTCAGGTGGTAAAGAATCTGCCTGCAATGCAGGAGACCCGAGTTGGATCCCTGGGTCAGGAAGATCCCTTTCAGGAGGAAATGGCAACCCACTCCAGTATTCTTGCCTGGAGAATTCCATGAACAGAGGAGTTTGATGGCCTATAGTCCAGGCTGTTGTTGCAAAGGGTCGGACACCACTCAGCAACTAACACTTTCACTTTCACACTATAAATGAAGGGGTTGAATCATAGGAGACCGAAATTCCTTCCAACTGTGACCTCCTGGCACAAAGTGACTGCCCAGCATTTGTAGCACAGAGAGGACAGAGAGTACAACGGTTAGGGGTATAGGCTCTGGGGTCACACTGGGTGCACTCCAGTCCTAGCTGTGCTGCTCTCTGGCCACGTCACCTCGGCCAGGTGAGCAAACCTCTTGGTGACTCTATCTCCTCATCTATGAGTTTAATAATATTTGACTCATGCATGCTATAAGCAATAAATGGATAACATCTATCAACTGAGGGAAAATAACAGTGTCTACTCATCAGATTGTTGTAAGGATTATAGAAGTTAAAGTACTCACAAAAAGGCCTGCAGTGCAGTTTAAGGCTTCACTTAAACAGGAGAAGCCTGTCCCCTTCCCATCCACAGACATAGAGTCCCCTAAGCAGCGCCACTTTTTTTCCCCCAAGATCTGAGCTATACAGCAATGGATGAGTAGGGAGTACCCAGTAGGGAATAGACATCAGCTTCCCATTCCCATCCCCAGAGACTACTTCCACACTCAAGGGACTTACTGAACGTTCACCCGTTACCCATCCATTTTACAGAGTAGGAAATCAAGGCTCAAAAAGAGACTGGACTAGCTGGATTCAGGGGCAGAGGCCCAAGGCAAAGGAGAATCTGCCCTGGACCCCAGCCTGGTCCTGGACAGACTCTACCTCTGTCTGTCTGTCTGGTGCCCAAATACCCCTGCCCCACCAACCAAGGCGTGGGCCAGGTATTAACCTCGTCCTGGCACTTTCCCAGCTGAATGACCTTGAAAAGCCATATAAATTCTCTGACCTTCATTCTGAACACTTTTAGATATTGTCCAAATACCATGCAATAGTTGTTAATTATTGGCCCCATTTTGAGGAAGCAGAGGGTCAGAGTTAGGGTATCTGCACTAGGGGTTACAGCTGATTTAGTGCAGGTTAAATGGGATATCTTTGTAAACTGTCCTCACGGTGCCCTAAGGCCCGTTGGTGCACACTATATGGTCACTATTATTATTATTATTTATCACACGGAAGTGAGTGACCGGCAGGTGTCCAGATGCCCTCCGGGCCCTCGGCCATCCAGCCCGCTGGCCACCACATCACATGAGCCCTACTATCTTTAGCCAGGGAGATATTTATATCCCCCGGGGGAAGTTTCTGTCGCTGCGGGGGAGCCCCACTGTGGGTGGCCGCTGCGTCCAGGCCCCCGGAGGTGGCCTCTGCCCCTCGAGCCCGCCATGCCGCAGGGCCCAGAGACCCTGGTGCAGGTGTGGGTGGGCAGCCAACTCTTCCAGGCAGACCGGGCCCTGCTAGTGGAGCACTGCGGCTTCTTCCGCGGCCTCTTTCGCTCGGGCATGCGGGAGGCGCGCGCTGCAGAGGTGCACCTGGGCGCGCTGAGCCCGGACGGCTTCCACACCACGCTGCGGGTGCTGCGCGGAGAGCGTCCAGCGCTGGCGGCTGCCGACGAGCTGCTGCAGGCCGTGGAGTGCGCCGCCTTCCTGCAGGCGCCGGCGCTGGCGCGCTTCCTAGAGCACAGCCTCACGTCGGAGAACTGCGCGCTGCTGTGCGACGCGGCCGCAGCCTTCGGCCTGCACGACGTCTTCCACAGCGCCGCGCTCTTCATCCGCGACGGCGCCCGCGAGCTGGCGGCCGAGCTGGCGCTGCCCGAGGCCCGCACCTATGTGGCGGAGCTGCGGCCCAGCAGCTACGTGGCCGTGAGCACACATGCGCCGGCGCCCGGCTTCCTGGAGGACCCTTCGCGCACCATGTGCTACCTGGATGAGGAGGAGGACACCTGGCGCACGCTGGCGGCGCTGCCCCTGGAGGCCAGCACGCTCCTGGCCGGCGTGGCCACGCTGGGCAACAAGCTCTACATTGTAGGCGGTGTGCGGGGCCCCAACAAGGAGGTGGTGGACCTGGGCTTCTGCTACGACCCCGACGGCGGAACGTGGCGCGAGTTCCCCAGCCCCCACCAGCCGCGCTACGACACGGCGCTGGCCGGCTTCGAGGGCCACCTCTACGCCATCGGGGGGGAGTTCCAGAGGACAGCTATGAGCTCAGTGGAGCGCTACGACCCGGCCTCGGGCTGCTGGAGCTTCATGGCCGACTTGCCGCAGCCAGCTGCCGGCGTACCCTGCGCACACGCCCGCGGCCGCCTCTTCGTGTGTCTGTGGCAGCCGGCAGACACGACGGCCGTAGTGGAGTACGCTGTGCGGGCTGATGAGTGGCTTCCCGTGGCCGAGCTGCGGCGCCCGCAGAGCTATGGCCACTGCATGGTGGCCCACCGCGACAGCCTCTACGTGGTGCGTAACGGACCTAAGGATGACTTCCTGCACTGCGCCATCGACTGCCTCAACCTAGCCACGGGCCAGTGGACAGCGCTGCCCGGCCAGTTCGTCAACAGCAAAGGCGCGCTCTTCACTGCCGTGGTGCGCGGCGACACCGTCTATACAGTCAACCGCGTGTTCACCCTGCTCTATGCCATCGAGGGCGGCTCCTGGCGGCTGCTTAGGGAGAAGGCCGGCTTCCCACGGCCCGGTTCCTTGCAGACCTTTCTCCTGAGGCTGCCTCCCGGTGCCCAGGGGCCTGTGGCCTCGACAACACCAGAACTGTGATCCTTAGGCTGGACTTCCGGACTAGATGCCCAGAGTCTTCTGTGAGCTATGGCTGAGTCTATGAGAGTGACCTTAGGAGCTGCGGGAACTTCAGGCCCTGGTTGAGATGTCCAGGGTCTTGTGACTTCTGGTTGTGTGAAGGTATCCAAGAATCTCAGGAAGCATCGACTCGGGATCTCAACCCTCAAATTACTTGGGCTCTCTTGAGAGCTGGTGGGTCACAATGTCAGTGGAAGGGATGGGGGATAGGATTTCAATAATCCAGGCTTGTGTGTGAAAGGGCCAGTAATTGAGGACTGGCTGGGAGTGGGTTAAGTGATGTTAATGAAACTGCCAGTCAAGTAAGAATTAGGCACCTACTGTGTACTCAGCACGGCACTGGGCCTAATGTGATTGTAGTTACCAGACAGGGTTTCAAAAGCTTAGAGTCTAGCCCAGAACAACAAAGGGTTTACATGCACTTGTCTTGATCCACAGAGGGCTGAAGGCAACTTAGAAAAACAAATAACAAGAAACAAACCCTGCAATATAATCAAAGTACTGAAGCAATCAGGACAAAGGGAAAATAGGGAGAGGGAAAATATGTTATTCCAGGCAGGAGGGTAGTAAATAAACTGTATTAAGACGGACAGGATAATTAGCTGCTGAAGGGGGAGATTCAGAAGAGGAGAGACAGGGAAAGCTGGGCAGATGGGAAGAGTCTGTGAGCCCTGCCTTTGAGGCAGAGCAGCTGTAGATGGAGGCCTCTGGGGAGGCTTCGAGGCTGGCCTGGCCTGTGGAGAGAGAAACTGAGCTGCACATGGCGTGAGACCTGTGAGGGAGAACGGGATTCCCCGCACCGTTTAATGGGATGTGGGCCCACAGGAGAGAACCCAGTCGGAGGTCTCTTACCCACTGCCTTTTCTGTCATCACCCCAGGGGCAGTGGACTGTTAATTTTCATGACTTCAGGTTACTCAAAGTATGAGCCCAATTTAGAGCAGGTCTGATGGCGGCTCTGCTGGTAAAGAATCCGCCTGCCAAAGCAGAAGACATGGGTTCAATCCCTGGGTCAGGAAGATTCCCTGGAGAAGGAAATGGCAACCCACTTCAGTATTCTTGCTTGGGAAATCCCATGGACAGAGGAGCCTGGTGAGCTACAGTCCATAGGGTTGCAAAAGAGTCAGATAGGACTTAGTAAATAAACAAACAGCCTCCATTGCTGCCTTCACTGAACCTGGAATGCCTTTCTGTCTCTCTGTTGCCTCTGTACCTACCTCCTCTGTGCAGGGTTGGCTGTTCCCAACCTTGACTGCCTGCATTGCTCATTGGACCCCTGGCTGACATCATTGTCTGTGTGTGTATGTGCACATTCGTGCAGCTGTGCACATATGCAGATAGCAAGAACAGAGATCTTATGGTGCTGTCAGCTGAGCTGGGGCACTTTCCTACCTGCAGAATCAAATGATGAGGTCCTACAAATGAACATATCTATGAAACAGAAGCAGGCTCACAGACATAGAGAACAGGCTTGGGGTTGCCAAGGAGGAGGAGGGTTTGGGAGGGAAGGATTGAAAGTCTGGGTTTAGTAGATACAAACTGTTACATACAAAATGGATAAGCAACAAGGTCATACTTATGTATAGCACAGAGAATTATATCCAATATCCTGTGATAAACCATAATGGAAAAGAATAAGAAAAAATATATATATAGAGAGAGAGAGACATATATATATGAGTCACTTTGCTGTACACCAGAAATTAACACCATATTGTAAATATTTCAATAAAAATTTTTTTAAAAAAGAAAAACACGAGGTCCTAAAAGACCCCAGGCTATATCAACCACTAGTTAGGGATCTGGTGCTGACCTCTGGTGTTAGGACTCTTATCTCTCCTTTAGCATACCCCTACGCTGGTCTCTGGTCAGATGCCCAACTCATTCATCCAGCTGCTCCATGCCCCTGGGCAGACTTCTTTGAGTGGTCCTAAATGGTCTCCATCCTCCAAGATGCAAGGCCTGTGGGAAATCCTGGCCTTGTCACAAATGGCGAGTATGGCATCAGCCGGACACCTCCTGGGCATGGAACCTAGTGTCTGGGTTGCCCCTTGCTGCCTTTCCCCTGAACTATGTTCCAAACCCTGGAGAATGCGGACCTAGAAGCGTGGGACCTTTCAGGCCTGCATTAATCTAATCTGATGAGTCACAATAATAAATCCTGACTTTTATATCCTGTGAATGATGTGCAGAGTACTTTCTCATCTGTCTTCCCATTCTAGCCCTGCCTCAGCCTGAGAGTTGGATACCTTCTCCCACTGATGAGATATGTGAGGTTCAGTGACCAAGTGGCTGGCCCATGCCACAGAGCCCCTCACTTTTTTGTTCTATGAAAGTGTATTCACATGTCAAAGATGTATCTAACTCATTAATAAGGAAATCAAAAAATAGTAAGGCTGGTTCAGTGGCCCACTTGAGAGGCAAAAGGTCTGTATATTTTGTTGGAAAAGATACACCGAAATAAGTTTGCTAAGGTAGAGGTGAAGCTGGTTAATACCTTATAGGGAATAATACCATAAATTTTGTGGTTCTCTACTGGGCTAAATTCCTTTTCATATTCACATACATGCACATACAGACTTGTATATGCAGCTACAAGTTAGCATGTAACTCTACAAAGTCAGGACCCTAATCAATAGTAAATTGTTGGGACTTTTCCAGTGGCCCAGTGGTTAAGAATCTGCCTTGCAATGCTAGGGACACAGGTTTGATCCCTGGTCAGGGAACTAGGGTCCCACATGCTGCAGAGCAACTAAACTTGCACCGCAACAAAAAATCCCATGTGACACAACTAAGACCTGATGCAGCCAAATAAGTTTTTAAAAACAGTAAATTGTAGAACAAAGGTACAGTCCCTTGCCAAGTCACTTCAGTCATGTCCGACTCTCTGCGACCCTATGGACCATACGTCGCCTACCAGGCTCCTCTGTCCTTGGGATGCTCCGGGCAAGAATACTGGAGTGGATTGCCATGCCCTCCTCCAGAGGATCTTCCCAACCCAAGGAGAATGAAATAACTCTGAGTGCTTCAACCCTGCCCCAGAACGACACTGCAAGGACACACAGTCCTCCTTTTGCCTATTTCCAAGTTATGGATAATTTTTCTTAAAGCGCAGAACACTCTCCTCCTTGCTCACTCCTTCTGATCGATGCTGAACACACTTCCGGTCTCCAGGCCCACCAGCTCCTCGGCTCTCTCAGCCCACAGACCTTCATCAGCTTCTGCAGCTGACCACATGAACCAGCCTGGCCTGCTGGCTCCAGGGTTCAGTTGTCCGTTGGTCCAGAGCAGCCCTTACTGAGATGCCTTTTGTGTGTAATAATAACACAGTATTCACAGAGAGTTTTCCCACAGTAGACTTATTTAAGCTTTGCAAGAATTTTAAGTGGTAGGCAGCTGGGCAACATCCGCACTCCCTTCTTAAAGATAAAGTTAGAAAAAAACAAACCAAACAAACCCAAACACCTAAAGGTCACAGTGACTAGAAGAGGCCTGAGTAGGAAGTAGCAGATCCTGGCTTTGAACCCAGGGCCATGTGCTGTTTTCTGTCGCTGCATCCCCCGCCCTGTTCCGGGGACATACTGGGATGGACAGAGTGGTTCTGCCAGTCTCAATTACACTCCCCTCCCTGTTACCCTTCTTGCTGCACCTCTTCTCTGGGGGTTCATCTGCCCCCCTGGACTCAGCCCTTTCTAACTCCTGAGATAAGAAAATTAACTGTCCTGGGTTCTCTTGCCTTAGGATCTACCTGGGAGGTGAATGGCCCCCTTCGAAAGGGTGTTAATTAATTAATTAACGAAAGGATGTTAATGACTGATGAAGACCCGGAGGCGGGCATCGACACATTGACAGATACTGCGGCAGTGTGGGGGTGGTTTTAATAATCCAGCCCACCTCCTCTTCTGGCTCCATCATTTCTTCCTACAGCCTGCCACCCTTGGCAAAGATGGTTACCACGTGTGGTATGCAGAAAGCAGAAGTCTGGGAGCAGATGGGGTAGGGGATCCTGAAAGAACTTTGGCTTTCACACAAAGTCACAAAGTCAGTAGAGTGGAAGGGCAAGGACCTGTGACCAGGATTTGGGATTCTCAACCTCTCATGCCCTGGCATCCAAACTGCATGTAGGTGCCTGGGGGAGCAGACAGGTGGAGGAAGGCAAGTTACAGAGATATTAGGAGTTACTGAGCCCAGAAGGCTGAGTTTGAAATCTCTCTGTGCCTGCCCAGAGGGACACTCTAAGAAGTTTTGTCCTTCAAGAGAGATCTACATACACACACACACACACACACACACACACACACACAGAGAGCTTAATGCAGTAAGGTACATTTCCCTGAACCTCCATGAGAGTCCTGCAGTCCCATTCCCTGGAGCTCTCTCCTGTCTTTTGTAAACTTTCTCCTTGACCCTGATGGTGGATGCCCTGCACCCTAAGCGTTCCTCTCCCTGGGAATTTTTCTGGTTTGCTTACATAGCCTGCCTGACAGAGGCAGGAGGAAACACCAGCCCTTCCCACACTCCATCCAGGGCCTGCTTCCCTGCTGGCCACTCCAGCGTGCTCACATGGGCAGAGCTGTCCTGATGCTGCTGCTGCTGCTGCTGCTAAGTCGCTTCAGTCGTGTCCGACTCTGTGCGACCCCATAGACGGCAGCCCACTAAGCTCCTCTGTCTCTGGGATTCTCCAGGCATGCTGTCCTGATGAGCAACAGCCATAAACTGTTGCTTCTCTGCTTAGACCCTTGGGTGTGTCTCATCTCTCTTGAGTGAAAGCCAAGTCCGTTCCTAATCCCCTGTCCCATTTCCTCCCGATTTCATCCTTCATCTACTGAAGCTGAGCTCCATGAGGACAGAGATTCGTGTCTGTTTGTTCACCGCTGTATCACCAGGACAGTGAACAGAACACAGTAAGGGCTTAATAAATATTGATATTGAATGAATGAATGGTGCTCAATGGATATCAAAAGAATAAATGAATCCATCACATGATCAATCAATCAAAAGGAAACCCCACAGAGAGAGGCTGTCAGATTTCAGAGGAGAGGGGTATCATTTCTGGCAGGGGGTAGCGTGGGCAGGTGACTAGGGGAGACCTTCATGATGAGGTGATGTGCTGTGGGGTGCACAGTACACCGTGGGAAGAGTGGGATCTGAAAACGGCAGCAGCCCAGAGGCTCGTGGAGGGGAGGTGACGGGAATTAAAGTGCTAATCATCCCGTGAAAAATTGCTCCTCTTGGCGGTGGAATACACACAGGGCTGGTCTGTTTATTTTCCTTTGGCCCCAAGCAGCTGGACCTCTTTTTCATCCTAATTGCTTTGTTTCAAGTTGCTGTCACTTCCCAGGAACAGTGGCAAGTTAACTGTGCTGGTGGGAGACACAGCTGCGGGCAGATAGGCTATGTCTGAGCAGGCTCATTGTGGGCGTGGGATGCAGGACCCCCTTGGAGGGGTTCTCCTGGATCTCTTCCCAGCAATGTCCCTGCAAACTTCAAGATTCTGCCCCGGCTGGAATGGGGATTCTCTCTCTGGCATCTTAGCGATTAACAAAAGGTAAAGAGGTCTTTCTGTCAGGTTGCAGGGTCTTAGAACAGAGATGAAAGGGAAGTTGGCAAAGGCAGGGCACATAGCTTGTGTGGAGACACACAGCAATGCAGTGGGCCACTCTGACCCACATCTCTAGAATCTTCTTCCCGTCACACCATGCTGCATCTCTTGTGTTGCCTGCCAGGACACCCATGAGGGAGGTCTCCAAAATGACCCATCCGGTCTGCCCTCCCTGATTCCAGACCTCCATCCTCACTTTTCCAGGAAATATAACCCTCTTGTGTCACATTATTTTAGCACTCTGCTTTATTATAGCAGATAGCTCTATAGCAGATAGAGACGAAGGGCTTGGTCTGTACTGGTGGTATCTGAGCACCTGGGCCCTTCACATTACACGCACACACACATGATTTTGACAACTCTAAGGGTGGCCTTATGACACTGGCCCACTATGCTTTTTCTCTCAAGTAACACATTTTCATTCTAACTGGGGCCTTCTGTGGATAGTCCTAGCTCCATAGTCCTGATTAGCAGAGGAAACTTCAGGGGCTCAAAGAGGGAGTGAGCATTGGCCTGGAGTGGAGACAAGAGGCTGAGGCTCTGCAGAGGGCCAGCTCTGCCCGGAGCAGGCAGCTGGTTTCAAGGTCAAGGCCCAGCTCCGCTTTCTGACCACGGTAAAGTTCCTTAACCTTTCTGATATTAAGATGTCTCAACTCTAAACAGGGAGGATAATTCCTTCCCTGAAGGGTGCTTATGAGAGTGGAATGAGGACCTAGAAGCCAGCACAGGTTATGCTCACCATCCGTGTTCCTTTCTCCTCCCTCCCCTTCTCCACTGAGACCCCTTCTGTGAGGCAGGCCGGGGTGGGATGAACACAGTCCTGTGGCCCAGGCATGTGCCTCTCGGTGAGGAGGCTGCGTGGCAGCGTGGGTAGGCGTCGGCTGCAGCACCAGTGGACCTGGCTTCACATTCCAGCTCCGCTGCTGCCAGCTGTGTCATCGGTGCAAACTCCATCTGTCCATAAAATGCCGAGGATAATGAGGCTCATTGTACCCAGAGTTGTTGCGCAAGTAGATCCTGTGAAGCACCTGTATCTCTCCCAGGAGGGAGGGAGGTTGGAGTCTGGGTGCAAAGAGCCTTGAACGCCAGGCTGAGATTGTGGGTCTCATTCTGTAGGAAGAGGGAGCCACAGCAGGTGTTTGGGGTGATGAATACGGAAAATGGATGCCATGCTTCTCCAATTCCAAGAGCAAGCCCCTCAGCTGCCCCACCTGCCCTTCAGAGCCACTCTCCCCTCTCCTGTCTCTTGCCCTGGGAGGGTGCCCTTTGTGTTGTATTATTGGCTGCCTTGACTCTGACTCCAATGGGGACAGCAGCAGAAGGTGAGGGGCAGAGGGGAGCAGGAGTCCGGGGACTTCATTGCCGGCTCCCTCCCTGCCCAGCTGCCTTGCACCTACTTCTTTCCTCCACTGACCAGAGTCACAGCTCCTGTCAGCTGGCCCGTCCCTTGCAGCCCTGTCAGTCTCGTGGTTGTGGTGGCCACCTCTCCCCTCCCCCTGCAGGCCTGGGAATGGCGAGAGCCCCACTGGCGCTAGCCCTGCACCAGCCCCATAGCAGTAACCTCTGTCCTTGGTAAACAGCCTCTTCACTCAAGTCTCCTCTAGTGACCTGATTTGACTTGCCATCTCTTTCCTGCCAAGATACATGCCCTGTCCCCTCTGGCACTCGTCTCTCTGGGCGTTGGTCATCAAGCGCCTTGGTTTGCAACAGCAAAGGATACAGGCTTACCTCGTGCTATTGTGCTTTGCTTTATCGTGCTTTGCCAATGTTGCATTTTTTTTTTTTTTTTTTTTACAAATTGAAGGTCTGTGGCAACCCTGCACTGAGCAAGTGTTGCTGCCATTTTTTTTTTTTTTTAATTGAGTTTATTGACTTCTGTTTTGGCTGCAATGGGTCTTTGTTGCTGCGCCCAGGCTCTCTCTAGTTGCGGTGCATCGGCTTCTAGTTGCAGTGGCTCCTTCTGTTGCGGAGCACAGGCTCTAGGTGCACAGGCGTGAGTAGTCACAGCACTCAGAATCAGGAGTTGCAGCTTGTAGGCTCTAGAGCAATGGCTCAGGAGCTGTGGTACGTGGGCTTAGAGGCATGTGGGACCAGGCCTGGACCAGGGATCGAGCCAGTGTCCCCTGCATTGCAAGGCAGATTCTCAACCACTGGACCACCAGGGAAGCCCTGGCACAATTTTTCCAACAAGCACTTGCTCACTTTGTCTGTTTGGTAATCTTGGAGTATTTCAAACATTTTCATTGTTACTTTATTTGTTATGGTGATCAGATGTTACTGTTGTAATTATTTGGGGGCTCCTTGAGCTGCACCCATAAAAGACGGTGAACTTAATAAATTGTTGAAATGACAAGAAAATATTTAGACTGTTATATAAACTTAGTTGGTAAAGCAATGGCAGGGTTTGAGAAGACTGACTCCAGTTTTGAAAGATCTTCTATTGTGGGTGAAATGCTGTCAAAGAGCTCTGCATACAGCAGGCAAATCATTCATAAAAGGAAGTCAACCAATGTGGCAAACTTCATTGTTGCATTATTTTAAGAAATTTTCCCAGCCTCCCTAACATTCAGCCACCACCGCCCTGATCAATCAGCAGCCATAAACATGAGGCAAGGCCCCTACCACCCCAGAAAAAAAGATTATGACTCGCCGAAGGCTTAGAAGATGGTTAGCATTTTTCAGCAACAAAATCTTTTAAAATTAAGGACGCTATACTTTTTTTTTTTTTTTCAGTGATCCAACAGATGTTGGCAATTTGGTCTCTGGTTCCTCTGCCTTTTCTAAATTCAGCTTGAACATCTGGAAGTTTATGTCTCATGTACTGTTGAAGCCTGCCTTGGAGAATTTTGAGCACTCTTTACTAGCGTGTCAGATGAGTGCAATTGTGCAGTAGTTTGAACATTCTTTGGCATTACCTTTCTTTGGAATTGGGATGAAAACTGACCTTTTCCAGTCCTGTGGCCACTGCTGAGCTTCCCAAATTTGCTGGCATATTGAGCGCAGCACTTTCACAGCATCATCTTTTAGGATTTGAAAAAGCTCAAGTGGAATTCCATCACCTCCACTAGCTTTGCTCATAGTGATGCTTCCTAAGGCCCACTTGACTTCACATTTCAGAATGTCTGGCTCTAGGTGAGTGATCACACCATCATGATTATCTGGGTCGTGAAGATCTGTTTTGTATAGATCTTCTGCATAGTCTTGCCACCTCTTCTTAATATCTTCTGCTTCTGTTAGGTCCATACCATTTCTGTCATTTATTGTGCCCATCTTTGCCTGAAATGTTCCCTTGGTATCTCTAATTTTCTTGAAGAGATCTCTAGTCTTTCCCATTCTATTGTTTTCTTCTATTTCTTTGCATTGATCACTGAGGAAGGCTTTCTTATTTCTCCTTGCTATTCTTTGGAACTCTGCATTCAAATGGGTATATCTTTCCTTTTCTCCTTTGCCTTTACTTTTATTCTGCTTTATTTATTTATTTAAAATTCCTGCTTTATTGAATATACCAAAGCCTTTGACTGTATGGGTCACAACAAACTGTGGAAAATTCTTCAAGAGATGGGAATACCAAACCACCTGACCTGCCTCCTGAGAAATCTATATGCAGGTCAAGAAACAACAGTTAGAACTGGACAGGGAACAACAGACTGGTTCCAAATAGGAAAAGGAGTACATCAAGGCTGTATATTGTCACCCTGCTTATTTAACTTATATGCAGAGTACATCATGCAAAATGCTGGGCTGGATAAAGCACAGCTGGAATCAAGATTGCCGAGAGAAATATTAATAACCTCAGATATGCAAATGACACCACCCTTATGGCAGAAAGTGAAGAAGAACTAAAGAGCCTCTTGATGAAAGTGAAAGATAAGAGTGAAAAAGCTGTCTTAAAACTCAACATTCAAAAAACGAAGATCATGGCATCTGGTCTACCATTACTTCATGGCAAATAGATGAGAAACAATGGAAATAGTGAGAGACTTTATTTTTCTGGGCTCCAAAATCACTGTAGATGGTCAGTGTAGCCATGAAATTAAAAGACACTTGCTCCTTGGAAGGAAAGCTATGATCACCTAGACAGCATATTAAAAAGGAGAGACATTACTTTGCCAACAAAGGTCCATCTAGTCAAAGCTATGGTTCTTCCAATAGTCATGTATGAATGTGAGAGTTGGACTATAAAGAAAGCTGAGCACTGAAGAACTGATGCTTTTGAACTGTGGTGTTGGAAAAGATTCTTGAGAGTCCCTTGGACTGCAAGGAGATCCAACCAGTCCATTCTAAAGGAGATCAGTCCTGAATATTCATTGGAAGGAACTGATGCTGAAGCTGAAACTCCAATACTTTGGCCACCTGATGCAAAGAACTGACTCACTAGAAAAGACCCTGATATTGGGAAAGATTGAAGGTGGGAGGAGAAGGGGACGACAGAGGATGAGATGGTTGGATGGCATCACTGACTCAACAGATATGAGTTTGAGTAAGCTCTGGGAGTTGGTGATGGACAAGGAGGCCTGGTGTGCTACAGTCCATGGGGTTGCAAAGGGTCAGACATGATTGAGAGACTGAACTGAACTGATACTGTTTTTAAGATATTACACTAATGCACACTTTATAGTGTATGTGTGCTTGCTTAGTCGCTCAATCATGTCCAACTCTGTGACCCTATCAATAGTAGCCCACCAGCCTCCTCTGTCTATGGGATTTTCCAGACAAGAATACTGGAGTGGGCTCATCACTATTATTCAACATAGTTTTGGAAGTCCTAGCTACAGCAATCAGAGAAGAAAAAGAAATAAAAGGAATCCAGATCAGAAAAGAAGAAGAAAAGCTCTCACTGTTTGCAGATGACATGATAATATGTATGCTGTTGCTACTGCTGCTAAGTTGCTTCAGTCGTGTCCGACTCTGTGCGACCCCATAGACAGAAGCCCACCAGGCTCCCCTGTCCCTGGGATTTTCCAGGCAAGAACACTGGAGTGGGGTGCCATTTCCTTCTCCAATGCATGAAAGTGAAAAGTGAAAGGGAAGTCGCTCAGTCGTGTCCAACTCTTAGCGACCCCATGGACTACAGCCTACCAGGCTCCTCCATCTATGGGATTTTCCAGGCAAGAGTACCAGAGTGGGGTGCCATTGCCTTCTCCGGATAATACGTATAGAAAACCCTAAAGATACCATCAGAAAATTACTAGAGCTAATCAGTGAATTTAGCAAAATTACATGATACAAAATCAATACACAGAAATCACTTGCATTCCTATATACTAACAATGAAAAATAAGGAAAGATAATTAAGGAATAAATCCCATTCACCACTGCAAAAAAAAGAATAAAATATATAGGAATAAGCCTACCTAAGGAGACAAAAGAAATATACAGAAAATTATAAGACACTGATGAAAGAACTCAAAGATGACATAAACAGATGGAGAGATATTACATGTTCCTGGGTAGGAAGAATCAATATTGTGAAAATGACTATACTTCCAAATGCAATCTACAGATTCAATGTGATCCCTATCAAATTACCAATGGCATTTTTCATAGAACTAGAACAAAAAATTTCACAATTCATATGGAAAAACAAAAGACCCTAAATAGCTAAAGGAGTCTTGAGAAAGAAGAATGGAGCTGAAGGAATCAACCTTCCTGACTTCAGATTATACTACAAAGCTACAGTCATCAAGACAGTATGGTACTGCACAAAAACAGAAATATAGACCAATGGAACAAGATAGAATGTCCACAGATAAACCCACACACCTATTCATATCTTATTTTTGACAAAGGAGGCAAGAATATACAATGGGGAAAAGACAGCTTCTTCAATAAGTGGTGTTGGGAAAACTGGACAGCTACATGTAAAAGAATGAAATTAGAACACTTCCTAACACTATACACAAAGATAAACTCAAAATGGATTAAAGACCTAAATGTAAGTCCAGAAACTATAAAAGTTCTAAGAGGAGAACATAGAATGCTCAATGACATAAATCAAAACAAGATCCTCTATGACCCACCTCCTAGAGTAATGGAAATAAAAACAAAAGTAAACAAGCGGGACCTAATTAAACTTAAAAGCTTTTGCACAGGAAAGAAAACCATAAACAAGATGAAAAGACAACCCTCAGAATGGGAGAAAATAATAGCAAATGAAACAACTGACAAAGGATTAATTTCCAAAACATACAAGCAGCTCATACAACTCAATGCCAGAAAAACAAACCACCCAATCAAAAAGTGGGAAAAATATCTAAACAGACATTTCTCCAAAGAAGACATACAGATGGCTAACAAACACAGGAAAAGATGCTCAACATTGCTCATTGTTAGAGAAATGCAAATCAAAACCTCACACCATCAGAATGACCATCATCAAAGAGTCTACAAATAATAAATGCTAGAGAGGGTGTGGAGAAAAGGGAATACTCTTGCACTGTTGGTGGGAATGTAAATTGATACAGCCACTATGGAAGATGGTATGGAGATTCCTTTAAAAAAAGCTAGGAATAAAACCACCATATGACCCAGCAATCCCACTCCTAGGCATATACCCTGAGAAAACCAAAATTGAAAAAGACACATGTATCCCAATGTTCATTGCAGCACTATTTACAATAGCTAGAACACGGAAGCAACCTAGATGTCCATTGACAGATGAATGGATAGAGAAGTTGTGGTACCTGTGCACAATGGAATTTAACTCAGCCATAAAATGGAATGTCTTTGAGTCAGTTCTAATGAGGTGGATGAACCTAGAGCCTATTATACAGAGTGAAGTAAGTCAGAAAGAGAACGATAAATATCATATACTAAAGCATATATATGGAATCTAGAAATATGGTACTGAAGAAGTTATTTGCAGGGCAGCAATGGAGAAACAGACATGGAGAACGGACTTAGGCACACAGGGAGAGGGGAAGGGAGGGTGATATGTGTGGAGAGAGTAACATGGAAGCTTACACTACCATATGTAAAATAGATAGCCAATGGGAATTTGCTGTGTGTCTCAAGGAACTCAAACAGGGGCTCTGTATCAACCTGGAGGGGTGGGATGGGGAGGGAGATGGGAGGGAGGTTCAAGAGGGAAGGAACATATGGCTGATACATGTTGAGGTTTCACAGAAAACAAAATTCTGTAAAGCAATTATCCTTCAATTTAGAAATAAATAAAATAAATTAACTAATTAAAAAAAAAAATACTGGAGTGGGTTGCCATGCCTTCCTCCAGGGGATCTTCCTGACCTAAGGATTGAACCTGTGGCTCCTGTGTTGCAGGGGATTTTTTACCGTTAGTGCCACCCAGGAAGCCCTTTATAGAGTATAGAATAAACGTAAACATAACTTTTACACTGGGAACCAAAAAATTCATGTGACTCGCTTTAGTGTGATATTTGCTTTATTGTAGTGCCCTGGAACAGAACCTGCAATATCTCCAAGATACACCTGGACTGGAAAGTGCCCATCTCACTATCTTGGTCTGATTACAGTGATGGGAACCAGAGAAACATCTTACCAGAATGGGTGGTGCCTCAGTGACCGGAAGCTAGGGACTTGCTTCCCAAACCACTTGAATTTGAGGGGAAAAAAGTGACCTTTAGAAGCTCTCAGTGGAGTGGCTGGGAATGAAAACAGAACCAAGAGCATGAGCTCCAGGGAGCACAGCTTTTGCCACCCCTTCCCAAGTGAGGGACCAGGCAAGTCTGCAACCCTGGCCTCTAGGTAGGGCCTAGCTCTCCACTGTCCTGGTCAGATCTGACTTTTACCAGGTTTAACCAAGGGGTCCAGAGGAGCGCCGGAGACCTTCATTCCAGGCCCGGCCCTGCCACCCATGTGCTGTGTGACGTTTGGGCCCAATGACCACCTCTCTGAGCCCCACTTTGCATCCGTCACTGAAGACATAGCCCCAGTCTGGAGCACATGTTTGCTGTATGGTCAGGTGAGGGGAGGAGTGTGCAGGCCCATGATGAGGGGAGCCTGGTGCTCCAGCTTCTAACTCAGACTTTCTGAATTCTAACTCAATTTTAACACTTTCTGACCAGGGGACCCTGGGCAGCTCTTAGCCTCTCTGAGCCTCAGGTGGTATGAGTCAATAAAGACTGTTGGGACGTGAGCAAAATAGTACACAGAAGGAGCCAAAGTCAGTACCAGGCCCACAGCAAGTGTCAGTAAACCCCAGAAAACTTTCCACCCTCAGGCGAGGGCAGGGGGTTATCTAGTCAGTAGCAGTCAGACTGGCTTCTGATGGAGAAGGCAATGACTACATGGTGTGGCTGGGAACCCTGAAAGCCTCTCCCACCAGTCCTCCCAGCTGGCCATTATCTCCAGAGTATAACCCCTGGACCCTACAGCATCTTAGGGTCGTAGAGCTGGTGGGGTGGTAAGGCAGGCATATGAGTTCTCTCACCAGATGCTGAGGTGGTGTCATCCCTATGATCCTAGGGCCTCAGCCCCTGTACTGAAAGCTCTGCTCCCCTGGGGAGCTCAAAACATTTAGCTTCAGCAGCAGTGACCTACCTTGAACCCTGAGACAAGTATTGCTCAGCCATCTCCTTGGCCACCTGCCCCCACATCACCTGGCACTGGGGTAGACAGAAGAAAGCTCCTCATCACAGAGTCAGGGCTGGTCACCTCCTTGACCAGCAGCGCCCACCCCTCTCCTCAGAGCTCAGCGTGATCCACCACAGTGTGGTCACTTCTTCTGGCCTGCTCAGGGACACTGACCCTCTCTTGTTTCTATCCAGCCCTGCTGCCATCCAAAAGGGGCCATGCAGTCCCCATGGGAGCCCATCACAGGGGTCGTGAGCCAGCTTGAGCCTCTGTCCCTTCCATGGGACCCTCCTAGCAGCCACCGGGATGGCTTACTCACTCTGGTGCCAGCCACATGGTCCCTCCAGGCTCTGAGGGGCTGGGCACGAGGGAATGGGGGCTGGCTGCCTTTGTCCCCCGAGACCACTGTGCTAAGAGTGTCATCCCAAGTACCCAGAGCTTCCCTAACACCTTCTGGTGAGGTGTTCATCTGGCAAATCGGTGACACTTCCTTGAAGCCAGCTGCATAGACCCTCCCTAGAGGGCTAATTTTCATCATTTCCCTCCTTCCCTTCCTTCCTCCTTCTTCATTCAGCAAATACTTGGAGCACCTCCTCTAATCACAAGCTGTGTCAGGCATGGGGGCAGAGAGACAAAGCAGGTTCGGTCCATGCCCGCCCCCCTCCAGGGCTTCACAAGGCATGATGGGGGCACCTGTCCACAGTTACAAGACCGCAGGGCATGCCTGATGGAGACAGCCCACACCTTGGCCCATGTTTCCCTCAGCCTGCTTTACACTCCTAGGCCTTTCTCCGCCCCATTTGGGGCTGCCTTTACTCACGTTCTCTCATTGCATCAGCAGGATGCCTTGGGTTCTGACAGAGAACCCACCTTTAGCTAAATTAAGGACAGCAGGCTTCTAGTGGAAGGACATTGAGTAGCTCCAGGCTCCCAGGGAAGGTCAGAGCACTGGCTGAGAAAGGACAGAATGAGTGCGCCCAAGGTTCCAAGGTGACACAGCCAGAGTCCGCCTGGCCCAGTGCGGGTGACGTGTGCCCATCTGCCTGGTCAGGGAAGGACAGGGCACTTTGACAACAAGATGACCCACAGCTGGGGGAGGTAATTCCTCCAAGATCACTGGGTGTCAGTTAAGAATAAGGCGGCAGCAGCAGTGGGGTTGGGTAGGGGAGGACCTCTCTGCTGTTTCAGTGGCTAAGACTCTACGTTCCCATTGTGGGGGTGCCCAGGTTCAATCCCTGGCCAGGGAACTAGATCCCACGTGCTGCAACTAAAGATCCTGAATGCTGCAATGAAGATCGAGGATCCTGTGTGCTACAACGAAGACCTGCTGCAGCCAAATAGATAAATATTTTTAAAAGGTACATTATTTAAAAAAGAAGAAGGAGAAGGGGGAAGGGCTGCCAGCTGGGTGGCCTGAAAGCAGCAGTGATCACTCCAGTCTCCCTTCTATCCCCACTCGCTGGCACCGCTGTGTCGACTCCGCAGCTCCCTAGCTGCAGCGTTAAGTGGGAACCCCTCAGGGCCCAGCCACGACCTTCCAGGCACACTGGGGCCCTCGCCTCTCCCTTCCCACCCCAGGTTGTCTCCTACTTGGGTGAGAGCAGCCTGGAACACCCTTCCTCTCCTTCCCCACATGAAGAACTCCTACCTACCCTGCAAGACCCAGTTCAGTTGTGCCCCCTCCTGGAAGATGCCTCTTGCCAGCCTGAGGCTCCTCCCTCAGCCTGGCGGGAGCTCCTGCAGGTGGGGCTCACCTCTGCCCGGAGGCTGCCCTCGCTGCACCAGCCTCGGCAGCCTCTGACGCCCTCCCCACCACCCCCATGTCCTCCCTGTACCAGCTGAGAGGGCCAGCTGAGATTCGTGAAATTGCCTGGCTGCTGAGGCTCTCAGAGTCTGTGATTAAGCCTTGCCCTGGGGCTGGCCTGTCCTGGGTCTCCTGGCTTCCCTCCTTCCACCCTCACCCAGTTAATGTCTCCATTCAGCCTGGAAACATTTTCTTAAAGACAAAAAATAAATAAATAAATAAAATCATAGGTTAACAGTCTCTAGCAATAAAACAGCAGATGACGTTGTGTGGGCAACTTCCCAGAGGACACAGAACACACGTCTCCTGAGTGGGTGGCCTTATAAGGGCAGGTTCAGGAGGAGAATGGGCAGGAGGCAGAGCGACCCGCCAGGAGGCAGGGAGGTGGGGGTGGGGGTGGGTGCCCCATCGCTGGGCCGGGCGTGGGGCCAGCAGGGGTGCTGGCGAGGACCCAGCTGGGCAGGAAGAGCTGGACACGTACCATCTCCAGAGGCCCTGCTTGGGCCAAAGCCTGCCTGTCCTTCCTCCTGCCCTGCCACCAGCAGCAGCACAGACATTGACCACTCACAGCCAGCTGCCACACTGACCCACACCACCAGCCTGGCACCCAGAACCCTCCCACCCCAGGATGGGCCATGGCTCATTTTCCTTCCCAACTCCCCACACTCGTGAGCCAGCAGGTCCTGGCTCCTAGCTGGCATGAAGTAAAGCTTTGTCGGGTAGAACTGTTAAGTGAATGGTTGTTTAACGGTAGTTTGGGCTCATCAACTAGGCTGTGGCCCCTGGAATACAGGTAGGGCCCTCTAGGAAGACCAGCACACAGCTAAGTGGGTGCTTACAAAAGAACTCAGTGTTTGGGTGGCCCCTGCCTTTGAGTCAAGCTGAGCCATCAGTTCTTACCTCACTCAGGGTTACCTTGTCCCAAGCAGGAAGGCACGCATGCTCCACAACTGTTCCAGAGAATGCCTAGGATGGGGCTTCATTTCCCAACGCCACCCCCCACCCCGCCCCCCACCCCAACTCCAGGACAGTGAGGTGGGGCAACTATAAGAGAGAGAGACTCCCTGGTGGTTAAGACTCTGTGTTCTCAATGCAGAGGGCCTGGGTTTGATCCCTCGTTAGGGAACTAGATTCCATATGCCACAACTAAGACCCAGTGCAACTAAAAATAAACAAGTAGAGAGGAAGAGAGAGGGTTGAGGGTGGGGGCAGGTAGGGAGGCCTTTCTAGGAGATTCCCGATTGTCTAAGTGTTCGTCTGAACTCAACATGTCTGAGAACAAAGCCCTCACCCTTGGTGTGGGAAGGTGGGGGAGGTGTGTGCCAGGCGACCCTGTCCTGAGGAAGGGGCTCTGGAAGCCTCCCCCAGTTCTTATTAGGAAAGACTCTTTCCAGCACCCTCAGAAGACCCAAATCCTCCTCTAAGTGAGTCTTAAAAGAGACAGAATGGATGGTCAAATAAGGTGAAAACTGGGAGAGCCACCCCATCCCTCAGCCGGCTCTTACTTGGCCTAAAGCTTATCATTTATGAGCCACTATTCACGAGGGAAGCATTGCTCTGGCTCTAAATCCTCTTATAAAAGGCAAAGAGTATTTCTCTGCAGGGGCTGACAATCACCTGTCTAACCACTAGATAAGACAGGAGAACAGGGCAGTGAGGGGTCAGATGGGGGCAGAGGCAGGGAGGAAGCGGGAAGGAAGGGGCCCAGAGGGGAGGAGGGCCCAGGGAAGAGGACGCTCCTGAGTCCTCCAGGGATCCGCAGAGGCCACCCGTGCCCAGAGGGCGTGTCCTCCTCCACTGCCCCTGAGGGGAAGGGTCAGGGCCAAGAGGAGCCTCTGGCAGCCTCTCAGCTGGCACTGCTCTGGGTACCAGGAGAATACTGTCAGCTGTAGAAGGCGGACTCAAGTTGAAGCTAGAGCCCCAGACGCTCCTGTTAGAGGCGAGAGGGCAGCAGAGCCAGCTGTGTGGGCCTGAGCCTGCTGAGGGCCTGGCCTCACCTGAGACCCTGACCCCTGGGTAGGGCCTGCCTCACTGTCATTCTGTTCCAAAATAGAAATGCTCTTTGTGTAAAGTGTAATGCAAACCATAACAAAACCCCCTTATGTGACTGCCTGAAATTCCACCAGTAGTCACTTATTATTTGGGGTTAATCACTGCCCCCTGTGTGGGACTGAATAATGGTCCCCCAAAGGTGTCCATGTTCTAATCCTTGGAGTTAACCACCTTACATGGTGCAAGAGACTTTGCAGATGTGATTACGGATTCTGAGGTGGGAGATTAGCCTGGATTTCCAGGTAGGCCCGACATAATCACAAAGGTCCTTATGAGAAGGAGGTGGAAGGGTCAGCTAATTAGAGGGCACACGTCTCCCTGGGAAAGGAACACACAAAGTACTTGGGGTTTCAGCCTGAAATAGTTTCTGAGGGCCTCCCCACCCCGCACCACACCCTCCCCATCAGTCAGGTTCTTCATACTGCTGGCACAGGGTCTCTGAGGGAACATGGTGGGGACACAGAAGAGACAGAGTATGTGGAGACAGAAGTAGAAATAAAGCCGCAGGGAGAGCTTACTTCATTCTGCATCTTTGGGTCAGAATGGTCCCCTCGGGGGACTCCACCATCGCCTAGCTTCCTCTCCAAGGGTCATGTTGTCTAGACTCTGGCTTAAGATGGCTGAATGTGCCATCTGCTTTTGTTTCAAGGGGCCACCAACGACCCTTTCTATTAGTTGTAGAGATTGTTTCTCTCCCACAATCCTCTGCTCTGGCCACCTTCTTAAATCCTGCTGACCAAGAGGCTAAGTCACTGGGGGAGAAGTTCTCCCAGGTTTTCTGAGTTTGATTATAAATGCTGGAGATTTTTTAACCATAACAATAATGGGAAGGATGACAGAATAAAGATAGTAGTGACTATAGAACAAAGTAGGGCATAAATATGAATAAATAAGTAAATAGCTACTAGATACCATGTCACAAGCTTCCTGTGCATTCTCCTGTTTAATCGTTCTAATTGGCAAGTTTTAGTATCCATATTTTATGGGTAAGGAACTGAGGCACAGAGAAGTTAAGACTTTCAAAAGGTCACACAGCTAGTTAGTAACAGGGCTGCAGTTTCAGCCCAAATTTGACTTCAGAGCCCATGCCTTTAACTATGACACTATTCTACCTCCTAAAACATAATGTAAACTAACAATGTGCCCATTGACGTTTCATTTGTAATCAAACCATAGTTTCTAGGGATGGGAAGGTTTGGGGCAGATGGGAGAAGGATGGGGGAGTAACACAGGGGAAGGCACTGCAATGTGGGGAGGGGCTGGCCAACTGGTCGCCTCTAATCAAGGGGACTGAATAAAGCAACAGACTAAGGCCAGATTACCTTAATCAAAACAGAAATAACTTTGGATGTAACATTGCATCTTAGAATTGAATTTTAATTTTCCCGTCTTTTCCAAGTGCAGTTATACTTTTTTTTTTTTTACTAACTTTATGCCATCTCACAGATTTCTCAAATAGTTTTATATTGCCTGCAAGTTATTTAAAGCAAAATTTTAAGGGCAAAGAATATTTTTAATGTAATTTCAAGTTGGCAGTCCTTGAGGCTTAGTGGAAAGTACTCAGGGACTGGATGGACCTCAGAAGACCCAGGTTCTGTTTAGGCCTGTGTAGGCCTGCTAAGGTCCTCACTGCATGTTCAAACAAGATTTTATTTGTCTTTTCACAGGCCTCAGCCCCAGGTCCAGCCCTGTTTGTTGGGTGGAGGGGGCTGAGAGAGTTCTGCACTAATTGCTCCAGGTCAGTGCTCAGGGCAACTGGGAAGGACAGAGGCATCAGCGTCCTGTCCTCTGACCTCTACTTGCCTGTCATGGGCAGCCCCAGCAATTTGTCCCCTCAGTTCCTGGGGACCTCCAGAAGCTAGGCCTGGGATGACTGAAGACAACTCTGGTCCCAATCCCCAAGTCAGGGAAAACTGACATAGGGTCACAGACTGTGAAAGCAGAAGCCAGATACACTGGCCATGGGCCCATTACATTGACTAAAAATCCCCCAAGATACTGGCATAAAAACAGACACACAGATCAGTGGAACACACTAGAGAGCCGGGAAATAAACCCACACATATATGTGGTCAATTAATTTACAATCAAGGAACCAAGAATATACAATGAGGAAAAGACAGTCAGTTTCTTCAATGACACCCGTATGATACCACTCTTATAGCAGAAAGCAAAAAGGAACTAAGAGCCTGTTGATGTAGGTGAAAGAGAAGAGTGAAAAGCTGGCTTAAAATTGAACATTCAAAAAATGAAGATCATGGCATCTGGTCCCCTCCCTTCATGGCAAACAGATGGGGAAACAATGGAAACAGTGACAAACTTTACTTTCTTGGGCTTCAAAATCACTACAGATGGTGACTGCAGCCATGAAATTAAAAGATGCTTGCTCCTTGTAAGAAAAGCTATAACACACCAAAACAGCATATTAAAAAGCAGAGACATTTCTTTGCCAACAAAGGTCCATCTAGTCAAAGCTATGGTTTTTCCAGTAGTCATGTAAGGATGTAAGAGTTGGACCATAAAGAAGGCTGAGCACTGAAGAATTGATGCTTTTGAACTGTGGTGTTGGAGAAGACTCTTGAAAGTCCCTTGGACTGCAAAGAGATCCAACCAGTCAATCCTAAAGGAAATCAGTCCTGAATATTCATTGGAAGGACTGATGCTGAAGCTGAAGCTCCAATACTTTGGCCACCTGATGCAAAGAACTGACTCATTGGAAAAGACCCTGATGCTGGAAAAGATTGAGGGCAGGAGGATAAGGGAACAACAGAGGACAAGATGGTTGGATGGCATCACCTACTCAATGTACATGAGTTTGAGCAAGTTCCAGGAGTTGGTGATAGACAGGGAAGCCTGGTGTGCTTCAGTCCATAGGGTCGCAAAAAGTCAGACATGACTGAGCGACTGAACAACAACAGCTCTTCAATGAATGGTGCTGTGAAAACTGGGCTGCTGCTGTTGCTGCTAAGTTGCTTCAGTCCTGTCCAACTCAGTGTGACCCCATTAGACGACAACCCAACAGGCTCCCCCATCCCTGGGATTCTCCAGGCAAGAACACTAGAGTAGGTTGCCATTTCCTTCTCCAATGCATGAAAGTGAAAAGTGAAAGTGAAGTCGCTCAGTCATGTCCAACTCTTCTCGACGCCATGGACTGCAGCCCACCAGGCTCCTCCGCCCATGGGATTTTCCAGGCAAGAGTACTGGAGTGGGGTGCCATCGCCTTCTCCGTGAAAACTGGGCAGCTGTATGCAAAAGAATAAAACCCCACAACTACCTCACACCACATACAAAAATTAACTCAAGGGAATTAAAGACTTGAATGTTGGATATGAAACCATGAAACTCCCAGAAGAAAACATAGGCAGTAAGCTCCTTGACGTCGGTCTGGGTGAGGATTTTTTAAATCTAACACCCAAAGCAAATGCAACAAAAGCAAAAATAAGCAAGTGGGACTACATCAAACTATTATAAAAAGCTCTGTACAGCAAAGGAAACCATCAACAGAGTGAAAAGGCAACCTACATAATGAGAGAAAATATTTGCAAATCATATATCTGATAAGGAGCTAATATCCAAAATAGATAAAGAATTCATTCAGGGACTTCCCTTGTGGTCCAGTGGTTAAGATTCTGAGCTTCCACCACAGAGGGTATGGTTGGATCCCTGACTGGGGAGTTAAGATCTTGCATGCTCCATGGTGTGGCCAAAAAATAAGAAAAAATTTAAAATAATTTTTAGAAAAAGAACTCATACAAGTCAGCAGCAAAAAAAAAAAAAAAAAAATACCCACACAATATGATTTTAAAATGGGAAGATCTAAATAGAGTTTTTCCCAAAGAAGACATACAGAAAGTCAATATGCACATGAAAACATCATTAATTATTAGGGAAATGTAAATCAAAACCACAATGAGATGCCATCAAACACCTATCAGAATGACTAGTATCAAAATGACAAGAAATCACAGGTGTTTGTGAGCATATGGAGAAAAGGGAGCCCTCACGCACATTGTGAGAATGGAAGTTGGTGCAGCCATGATGGAAAACAGGAAGATGGTGTGGAGGCTCCTCCAAAAATTAAAAATAGAGCTACCATATGAGCCAGCAATCCCACTGCTGGATATTATCTGAGGAAAACGAAAGCACTGACTTGAAAAGGTATCTGCACCCCAAAGGTTCACTGCCATATTATTAGAAACCACCAAGACAATGGCAACAGCCTAAATGCCTATTGACGGGTGCATGGATAGAGAGACTCTGGTGTGTATACAATGGAATATTATTCAGTCATAAGGAAGAACGCTGCTGCTGCTGCTAAGTCACTTCAGTCGTGTCTGACTCTGTGTGACCCCATAGACGGCAGCCCACCAGGCTCCCCCACCCCTGGGATTCTCCGGGCAAGAACATTAGAGTGGGTTGCCATTTCCTTCTCCAATGCATGAAAGTGAAAAGTGAAAGTGAAGTCGCTCAGTCATGTCCGACTCTTCGAGACGCCATGGACTGCAGCCCACCAGGCTCCCCTGTCCCTGGGATTCTCCAGGCAAGAACACTGGAGTTGGGTGCCATTTCCTTCTCCAATGCATGAAAGTGAAAAGGGAAAGTGAAGTCGCTCAGTCATGTCCGACTCTTATTGACCCCATGGACTGCAGCCTACCAGGCTCCTCTGTCCATGGGATTTTCCAGGCAAGAGTACTAGAGTGGGGTGCCATCGCCTTCTCCAAAGGAAGAATGAGATCTTGCCGTTTGTGACAACATGGATGGGCCATGAGGGCATTATGCTAAGTGGAATAAATTAGACACAGAAAGACAAATACTGTATGATCTTTCTCATATGTGGACTACTAAACAAAAACAAGCTCACAGATAAAAGGAACAGATAGTGGTTGCCAGAGGTGGGGGATGGGAGAGGGGGAAATGAATGAAGAGGGTCAACAATATAACCAAAACAGCGATTTAAAAAATAGAAAGGAAAATGAAAGAATCTCCAGAGAGCTTCTTAGAAAAACAAAACAGATTTCTGCGGGCTGCCAAGCTGGACTTTCTGAATCAGATTATCCAGGAGTGGGGCTTTGGACATTTTAACAAATTTCCCAGGGTACTCTCATGGATAGCAGTCAGGTCCAGTCACTCCACTTTCCCTGGGGAAACTTAAGCCCAAACAGGCCTTGAGCCAGTCATCAGCAGAACCAAAATCAGAATTAGGTCCTCTCACCCACAGTTAGATATCCTTTCCACACCAAGACCAAAAACCAGGACCCAAAGAACTACACAATATTTATTTGTTTTAATTATCTTAAAGTTACTAATGCCCATAGTTTAAAGAATCAAATGTAGATCATTTTACAAGGGTTATATGAAAACATGCAGTTCATTGCCTGTGCACCCCATCCGGCCGTCCTCACAAAGAACCACTTTCACCTCTTCAAGCTGCTTCCTCTGATATTGAAGGAAACTGGAATGTCATCCCAAAATATGCCTCTTTGACATAATTCTGCTCAGTTGCATCCAACTGTTTGTGGCCCCACAGACTGTAGCCCACCAGTCTCCACTGTCCACAGGAATTCTCCAGATAAGAATCCTGGAGCAGGTTGCCATTTCCTTTTCCAGGGGGTCTTCCCAAGCCAGGGGTTGAACCTGTGTCTCCTGCGTCTCCTGCATTGTCAGATGGATTCTTTACCACTGAGCCATCTGGGAAACTCTTGACATAACTGAGCTGAAGGCAATTAAGCAGAAGATGCAAGAAAAGTTCTTTCTTCCCTTCCCCGCTTTTCTGCCTTGAGGCAGGATATACATTCTTTTCTGGAGGCAGATTCTTGTCAGCCCAGCAGTGCACCAGGGAACCTGCAAAGAAATCTTACTCCATTCGTTCCCTTCATATATTTACCTCCCTACAGTTTGCAGTCCTTGGAAGCCTGAAACTGTTTTCCTTTGTCCTGTCAATTCTCTACAAATTATTTGTTGAAAATGCTATATAAAGTGAAAGTCACTTAATCATGTCCAACTCTTTGCAACCCCATGGACTATACAGTCCATGGAATTCTCCAGGCCAGAATACTAGAGTGGGTAGCCTTTCCCTTCTCCAGGGGATCTTCCCCAGCCAGAGTTCTAAACTGCTATCTTGAGTTACTTTTCATTGAAGTTTCTTGGGCACGATGCATGCCATCTGCATTAATACATTTTGGTTTTTCTCTTGTTAATCTGTCTTTTTGTTAAAGAGCCCCTGTGAAGTTCTCAGAGGTACAGTTTTGCCTCCTCTACAGTATTTACTCCCACTCTTGGCATCGTGTGCATTTTTACAACAAGCATGCACTGCTTTGTTATTCTCATGTAGTCTTCATGATACAGTCAGGAGGGATTGCCAGGTCTGGGGCATGACCAGGATGCACAGACACTGCTAGGTGCCCTGGGGGTCACTGGGCACAGGTCACCAGCTCCTCCAGGGCTTGCTCGCGGCGGTTGCCATGGACCAGTAGCACTTCCTTGATGCGGTCCTGCTGGAAGCCCATGTCGCTGAACTGCTCCGAGAGGCGCAGGAACTCCCCTGCCTGAGGAAGAGGAGGCAGAGAGGGCATGGGGGGCTCTGGGAGGCTGGGCCTCTGGCCTGGGCAAGAGTACTAGTACCAAGTACCCACTCTACATACCCCCAGAAAGCCGTGACCCCACAGGCCAGGTGAGCCTGGTCCTGGCCAGCACCTATGGTTCTCCTTTATCTCAATGACATGAGGTGACATGGGCTCAAACCTCACTTCCTGTGCCAAGGAAGGAGACCCCAGCCTGGCTGCTGGCCCTCTCTGTCTTGGCTTTACTTCCCCTCTCCCACTCCCTCCTGACTCCCTGTGCTCGTGCCCCGCACTGGGGCAGGAAGAGAAGGCTGCACACTGGTGCCCAGAGGATGCACAGCACAGGATCTCTGTCCAGGGCCCAAACCCTCACACAGCACAGCCTCTGCCTGCCTCCTCTGACCCCACTGCTCAAAACTTCCCTGCCTCTCCCCCGACCCCTTGGCTTCCCTCCCACCCCACCATCCCTCCCACAGCCTCCGGGAAGTCTGCTCTGCTCTGGACAGGTCACATTCACTGGGCGCTCAGGATGTCCCCCTAACTGGGGCCACAGCCTCAAGCCTTCTGGGTTTCCAGGTAAGTGGCAAACTCCCTGAAGAGAGTTCAAGCATTATCATGCTACCTGCCTGGCTCCTGTCTGGGTGTCCGACAAAGAGGAGCCAGTCAATATTTGCTGTGTTGATTCAAGCTATAAAGCTCTGCCCAGGTGGTGTTAGTGGTAAAGAACCCGCCTTGCCAATGCAAGAGATGTAAGACATGCAGGTTCAATCCCTGGGTTGGGAAGATCCCCTGGAGGAGTGCATGGCAATCTACTCTAGTGTTCTTGCCTGGAGAATCCCATGCACACAGGAGCCTGGCGGGCTGCAGTCCATGGGGTCACACAGAGTCAGACACAACTGAAGCGGCTTGGCCCAAAGCTCTACTTCCTGTTTCCTCCCCACCCCTTCCCCTTGGGTCCTCTTGCCTTCTCCATGTCTCAGCTCCCTAGGCTGTCTCCTTCTCCCTGGGGCTCAGCAAGCAGGCTATCTCCTGAGGCCCCCAGGCTGTCTCTGGTGCTGGTCGGCCCCTGCACACCAGGCCTGCATGGGCACCCCACCCACCCTTCGCTGGGGCCCGGGCAGGAGCCCCGCTGACCTGGCTCTCGGAGAACTGGAACATCTCCATGGCCTCATCCACCAGCCCCTCCTCGTAGCCCTGTCGCAGCAGCCGGTCACAGGCGCTAAGGTAGCTGAGAAACTGGGCAGGAAGGGGCACAGAGGGAAGGACAGTAAGAGCAATGCCCAGGACAGCAGGTGTGGTGGAGGAAGCACCCAAGGGCCTCAGGAGGACTGAGCTCAGGGCCAGGCTGACTGGGCAACCAGCCATACACAGCATGGCCCCAGAGATCCATGAGCCAGCAGAGAGGCTCAGAGGCCTCCCTGGGGACAGGTGGACAGCAAAGCCTCACCAACTGTCCAAGCTGGGGGCTGGAGTCCAGGAAGAGAGCTGCCGGGGTGGGTCAAGGTGTTCCCAGAACCTAAGTGGGGAACAGGCCAGGCTTCAAACACGGTGTCTACCCACCATCCACCCAGCCTGCTCACCCTCCCTGGTGAGTACCCACCTGTGTGAGGGTGCCTCCTTTTCCACCCACCCCGTGCACCCCCACCCCGCCTCCAGACACATAATATCTTTGCGATCCAGGACTCCACGGGCCCCACCCCAGAGCAACGTTGCACCAAAGCTGGAAGGAGAGGGGACAGCCAAGCGCCCACAGGGCCGTGCACCTCTTCCAGCCACTCCCTGCTTATTCACCAGGGGCTGCTTTTGCCCTCAGGATAAAGTTCTGCCTTCCAACCCCACGTTCAAAGACCTACTCGCTCTGTCAGCAGCCTTGGCTGCTTCCCTCGGCACCCTCAGACTCCTGTCCATCCAGCTCCAAGGCCAAGGCCAGCCTCACTCCTCTGCCCTGGGCAGGCTCTCCCTACCCCCATTCCCACCTCCGTCTCCACCAGGTGTCTCCACAGCACCCAAGGCTTCCTGCACCTACAGCTCTGTAACTGCCTACTATCTTCCTCAGCTTTCTCATCCACCAAGTTTCTGTCCCACAGGAGGACATCACTATGTCCCAGCCTCCAGCACGGCAGGCAGGCAGAAGGAGCTCAATAAATGTAAGCTGTGTTTATAAACTAAATTAAGAACTACCTTCCGGGAGCTCACAGCTCCTTGGGGGAGATAAACCAGATACAGGAAAACACGAGTGCCAGGCAAATCAAAGCAGGATTTACAGGGAATTGGTGCCAAATGAAGGCTCCAGACGATTAAAGGACGGGTATGAGTGGAGGAGAAGCAAGTCGGATTTCTGCAGACCTTCGGAACGGAGCAGAAAACAGACCACATAGACTAATGGCTTTCAGACTGTTCTAGCCTGTGAACTGCCCAAGCACCAGGGGGCTTCAACAGTAACAGGGGTAGGTTGCTGTTACTCTGGGAGAACTGGGGGCAAGAGGTAGAGGGAGCCCAGAGCAGGGGCCCTCACCCCAGGAACCTTGCTCTGGGCACATTCTGAAAACCAACCAACTCAGCTCTCCTGGCATAGTTGAGGGAACTGAGGTCCAGGCAGGGTGGACCGGGGTCCCAGGACTAGGGCCCAGATCACCTGTCTTTTGGCCAGTGCCTTGTCCATGGGTCCCGCTGCTAGAGGAGGAACTTTGAGCTGGCTTGCAAGTAGACAGAGTTTCTGAAGGTCTGTTCATCTATAGCAAAAGTTCTCAGCCTCAGTGCCGACTGTAGCTACCTGGGAGCTTTAAAACTGCGGTGCCTCAACAATAAATTCTGGAGAGGGTGTGGAGGAGGTAACCCTCCTACATTGTTGGTGGGAATGTAAATTGGTAGAGACACTATGGAGAACAGTATGGAGATTCCTTAAAAAACTAAAATTAGAGCTACCATATGATCCTGCAATCCCATTCTTGGGCATATATCCAGAGAAAAAAGTGGTCCAAAAGGATACATGCCCTCCAATGTTCATTGCAGCACTGTTTACAATAGCCGACATGAAAGCAACCTAAATGTCCATTGACAGAGGAATGGATAAAAAAAGATGTGGTACATATATACACTAGAATATTACTCAGCCATTAAAAGAATGAAATAATGCCATTTGCACCACCATGGATGGAACTAGAGATTGTCATACAGTGAAGTGAGTTAGAGAGAAAAGGAAAAACATCCTATGACATCCCTTATATGTGAAATCTAAAAAAAAAGATGATAACAAATGAACTTACTCACAAAACAGACTCACAGTCTTAGAGTATGAACTTATGATTACTAAAGGGGCAGAAGCATGGAGGAAGTTAGGGAGTTTGGGGATGGTCATACTGATATATTTTAAATGGATAACCAACAAAAACCTACTGTATACTCTTTCCCTCCGAGAAGACAGCGGAGGCAGACTATACAGCCACGGCCAAGATTAAGGCTCAAGACCTTCGCGGCAAGAAGAAGGAGGAGCTGCTGAAACAGCTGGAGGACCTGAAGGTGGAGCTGTCTCAGCTGTGCGTGGCTAAAGTGACAGGCGGCGCGGCTTCCAAACTCTCCAAGATCCGAGTGGTTCGTAAATCCATCGCCCGTGTACTGACCGTCATTAACCAGACTCAGAAAGAGAACCTCAGGAAATTCTATAAGGGCAAGAAGTACAAGCCCCTGGATCTGCGGCCCAAGAAAACACGTGCCATGCGCCGCCGACTCAACAAGCATGAAGAGAACCTGAAGACCAAGAAGCAGCAGCGGAAGGAGCGGCTGTACCCCCTCCGGAAGTACGCAGTCAAGGCTTGAGCATCCAGCTGTCAATAAAACAGACAGACCACTAAAAAAAAAAAAAAAAAAACCCTACTGTATAGCACATGGAATTCTGCTCAATGTTAGGTGGCAGCCTGGATGGGCGGGGATTAGGTGGGAGAATGGATACATGTATATGTACGACTGAGTCCCTTTGCTCTCCACCTGAAACTGTCATAACATTGATAATCAGCTATACTCCAATACAAAAAAAAAAGTTAACAAAACAAAACAATAGCCACAAAACACTGGTGTCTCAGTATCACTGCCCACACCCAGCTGATGATGGTCATGTCCAAAGGCCCTGACATGACTGGTAGGGGGAAGCCCAGCACTGGCATTTTTACAGCTCTCCAGGTGATTCTTGTATGCAGCCAAGGTTAAGGGTCTCTGACTCAGCCCAACCCAGTAGACCCAAGCCAGGCTGCGTATCAGAACCATCTGCAGATCTTTTAAAATGATAGGCCCCTGGGCCCACTCCAGATCTACTGATCCTGCAGAGTAGGTTCCGAGAATCTGCATTTGTAAGGATTCTGCTGCTTGGTCAGTAACTAGGCCTAGCTCAGGCTCCAGGGTGGGTGAGGATGTCATCTTCAGACCCCAGGATGGGACCCCCAGCAGTCACTGGTCATAAACATATTCTCCTCCATTCTGTGAACAGGGAAAATGAGGCTCAGAGAGGGGCCATGATGTGTCTAGAGTCTAAGGGTAAGCCTGGGTCTGGCCAACGGACCCTTGAAAGTGCCACCCATGCCTGTCCTGCAGGCAGTCAGTGGGCACGTTGATCCTGGGGCAGGAAGGAAGGAGTGATGGACAAAGCTTAGGGTTTGTATTTCTTCCTCTCTCCCTGGTTTTTCCAAGTGCCCTGTCTCCATCACCTGATGCCCACCCTCCTAGACCATCCGCTGTTCATCTCTGACTAAAGACGATTTACTGTAGTATTTGTCTTTCATGGGGAGAAGGGCTGTGAACCCAAAAAAGATGTTCAGTTAATGGTGGAACTTCACAGAACAGAGAGGAACACTAACGTGGTCAGGGAGATGAAGATAAAGTCATCCAGTGGCCCTCGGGCCCACACCTTAGAGCCTGGCCCCTGACTGCTCACTGGGAGAAGGCCCACCAGGCAGGTGGTCCATCTGTGTCTGGAAACACAGCGTTCCTGATGTGGTGAGATTCTTCCAGCCCACCCAAAGGGAGGCCAATGCGCTGTGCTGCCCCCAGCTAATCTTCAGATCCCCACAGTGATGACCTGAGATCTCAGCCTTGTCACAGGGTCTGGAGGGGTTGGGGAGGCATGTCAGAGTCCCCACCATGGGCCTGGCCCCTCACGGTGCTTCTGGACGCTTCTTGGCCAAGGTCCTGGCTTTTCAGCAGCAGCTGAATGTGGAGGCAACTTTAAATCTACTCTTAAATCTCAGATCAACCTATGGTGCTGCCCGGAAAGATTTTCACACAGAAAATGAGAGAAAAGCACAGTGTAACAAAATTCAGAACCACACCAGCCTGGCATCCACCCTGCTGCCACCACTGACTAATTATGTGAACCTCCCTGACCTCAGTTTCCTCATCTGCAAAGTGGGAACAGTAAAAGCAACCTTGCAGAAATGAGAAGACCTAAATGAATACTCTCAGATTGAGGGACTGGCACAAAGTTGCTCGGTAAATAGCAGCAGCACCCCTGCCGTCTCCTCCATCGTGTTAGCCACCATATGTGGGGCTCACCACGTTGAAAGCTTTCCTCTAGGACTGATGAACCGAGTAGAGCGGGAGCAGGAGTGGGTGGGAAAGAGGACCCAGTGCCTTCCCACCTCCTCAACCTGCAGCAGCACATCCTGATCTGGCTCCTGTTTGAGCCACTCTCCCTCTGTCACTCCCTCACCCAGGAGCAGGCAGCTCCAGACCTCAGGGACTCAACATATGGCCACCATCAGTGTCTACAGAGAGGGTCTCCGAGTCCTCTGATGATGGTGGGACAGAGACAGTAGAAAGAAATATGTGCCATTCAATACCTGTGGCTCAGCTTTCCCACCACAAATAACCCTGGTGTGTAGAAAACAATGCAAAATGGGATGCAACATTCAGCTGGGGGAAGGGGTTCAGACGATGATATTCAATGCCCACCTCTTGCCCCTGCTCACAGTCCTCTTATGCCTCCTTTCTGCTGTGGGGTCTTTGAGAAAACTCTCAGGCCAGCCTTCAAGGCACCTTTAATCTTCCCTCTATTCCCTTTCCCTCTTTCTCCCACCGCCCACGTCATATATTCAGTGAGACTGTTGGATCAGGGCCTCCCACGTCCTTCCTGCCACTACCTCTCAGCTGATACTGTTCCTCCTGCCTGGAAGATCATTCTTCTCTTTTCTTCAAATTCAGGTCTTATCCATCCTTAAAGTCCAGCTCAAGGCTTTATACCTTCATGAAGCCTTTCTCAATTACTGAAACCTCCCCATGGTAGATTAAGAACAGTCATATACTCTTTGCAGCTTTTCCCATCAAGAGGTAGAGTCTATTTTTCTACCCTTTTAATCTGACCTGGTCTATGACATGCTTTGGCCAACAGTATAAGGCAGAAGTGACTATAATTTCAACCTCAAGAGACTTTGCATCTTCCACTCCTGTACTCTTGGGAACAAGTGGGCTAGCTTGCTGGAGACCTGTGGTCCAGTTGACAAGTTTCACCAACCACGGGATTGTGATCAAGGTCATCCTAGACTATTCAGTTCTAGCTGGGTCACCAAACTGTAGCCACACGAGAGACCGGAGGTGAGACCTGCAAAAGAACTTCCTTGCTGACTCCACCCACACTGCCAACCCAGAGACTCATGAGCGAACACATGGTTGCAGTATTAAACCACTGTTGGGGTGACTGTCACATGGCAATAGATAACTGAAACACCCCCAAATCATTCCTGTTCCTTCTGCTCCCAGGCATCTTCTCACCACACCTCTCTTTTGGCAATTCAGGGTTCTCACTCTCCTGCAGGTGTTCTCATATTCTTAGCTTGAATGGGGGGCATCAAGACTTGCTCCCAAAGCAAGAGCAGCTTGGGGTGCTACCTACCCTTGTTATTACTGGTGTCCCCTCTTCTTCCAATAGGAGTGGAGTCCTTAAAAATGGAACCTGGTGTGGTAGACTCTGAGATACCCCTTCCAGATACACCGTCCTTGAAGGTCTTATTGCAGATGGTGGTAGCGGTGGTAGAAACCATCAGCTATCTGTGCCTTCAGGGGCTGCCTTAGCTGCAGAGATCACTTCTCTCAAGTCACCCTCTTTCTACCTCTGGTGACTCATTGAGGCAGAGGTATGAAGGCCTGACCATCTCATCCCCAATTAGGACAACTCCAAAGGGCCATATATGCTTCAGAGCTATGGGGTTGGCTGTCACTGGGTCTATAAAGTTCAACCTCTCCCTCTACTCATCCCTGCTTCTGTCCTTTCCCTTCCCTAGAAGTTGTTCCCAAGGGTCTCCTAAATAAATCTCCATATGCCAAACCCAACTGGAGTCTGCTTCCTGGAAACCCAACCCACAACACTGGTTTCCCCATAGCTCCTAGCTGCATCCAAACACCAAGGAAGCGTCCAGCAAATACTTAGGACTAGATTGATGGATGGGTAGATGGAAAGAGAGAGCGATGGATATGGTGTGGATTAACTGTTGAGGGAAGTGGTCAGAGCTGTGCCATCCAATATGGTAGCTGTATGTGGCTATTTAATTTTTAATTTCATTTCATTATCATTAATAACAATTTTCAGTCATACTAGCCACATTCAAGTAACCACATATAGCTAGTGTTTACTATATTGGACAACACAGGAATAAAACATCTCTCTTGTTGCAGAAAGTGCTATTGGGCACCTCTGGAAAGATTTGTGACTGCCCAAAGCTTCAGTCCTACTTTCGGGGCAGAGATTTGGACAGGAGTAGAATATTGAGACTCCCCAAGTAGGCATGGAGGGTCTTGCTAAACTCTCATGGAGATGGTAGCCTTAGGATCTAGAAACTTGATCACAACCCCCAATAATTAAATCAAAGCTGAAATTCTGCCTCCGAAGAAAAACACAAAATAACTTCAAGTTGAAGATAAAAACAATGTGGCCACTGACCCGACTCCAGTTCCACAGCCCCCCAGCTCTGGGTCCCCCACTCACCTGGCTCAGGCTCTGCCGCCCCGTCTTCTGCAGAGCCACGATGGCCCTGTGCAGAGGGTACCCCAGGGCAACCACCGGCCCAATGAGGTCTTGCTCCTCCTGGCTCAGGGCAGACAGCAAGTCAGCAGAATCAGGGTGCGATCTGTGGGCAGCACAAGGCTGGGGCACCCGTCCAGGAGGTGGCAGGCAGGTGTACGGGCTGAGGGACTGAAACAAAGGCAAGCTGCAAGTGTCAGTTACCCTGGAGGTGACACCTGGCTGGGCAAGACATTTTTAAAGGTGCCTTCGCTACAGAGCACAGGGGTTAATATTGTGAGGATCTTGGAGCCCTGCAGACCTGGGTTCAAATCCCAGCTTTCTACTGTTTACTCAGTTTGTTGTTTAGTCGCTTGGTTGTGTCCAACTCTTTGAGACCCCATAGACTGTAGCCCACCAGGCTCCTCTGTCCATGTGATTTCCCAGGCAAGAGTACTGGAGCGGGTTGCCATTTACTTCTCTAAGGGATCTTCCCAACCCAGGGGTTGAACCTGAGTCTCCTGCATTGCAGGTGGATTCTTTACCACTAAGCCACCAGGGAAGCCAGATTATTCATGTGTAAAATGGATGCAATCATACCAGATACCTCACAGGGTTGTTACAAGGCTTAAATAAGATGAGGTGAGAAAAGTGACTAGCAAAAGGGTTTGGCATACAGAAACTGCCAGTAGATGATAATATTTATTGCTTAGAACAAGCCTGTGAGAGAAATACAATAGGCTCATTCTATATTTTATAGCTACTGAAGTCAAGGTTCAGAGAAGCTGGCAAATGACCTGACAAACAACACAGTTTTGGGACCTGTACCCTACTCAGAATCAACGCAGGGTTCTCGACCCCATAGCTTAGGGAGCACGGGAGCAGGACTGAGCTTCCTAGCCAGAACTTCCTTCTTGAGTCTGGCTGGACTAGGGCTTGGTTAGGCAAGGCGCAGGATAGGAACTGGGTACAGCTGTGGTGCTGGGGAAACCCACAGAGACCCTGGACTAAGGAGGGTGGCTTGAAGGCATTTCAATAGGTTTGGCTGGCATCATCCCTAGCCTGTTCCCCATGAAGAAGCATCCAACTGCTAACCCTGTCCCCTCCTCCAGCAGGAAAGCCTAGGTGCTGTCCTGGCTCCAGGAGCAGACTGCCTGTGACATGTGAATTCCCTACACGTCCTCATCTTCTCAGCGGTTTCCCTGCCATGGCCTCACCTTAGGATCTACTCTTTACTCCTAGAGTGAAAACCATGCAAGTCTTAGGATTTGAGTCTATGCTTGTGACCTTGAAAAAGATTCTTAGGTGCTCTCTGCCTCAGTTTCCTCCTCTACAGAATATGCGTCCCATCTGCCCCCATCTCTCCCCCACTCCGCTACAGGGTTGTTGCTAAATTTAATTGGGATCAGGGAAGAGCCCTCCTAGCATCAGCAGCTAGCCCGTGATGTGGCTGTGGCCTGTACTGTTTATATAACCTCTTCTCTGTTTGCTGTAAATAACTGTGTGCAGGGTTGCTTTACAGGTAGAGAAGGGATGGCTCAGAGAGGTTCAGTGACTTGCCTAAGTTCACACAGCACTGAGTGGGAAAAGCCAGACTTTGAGTCTGTCTTTTGGACTTACTTTCACCTTGGCCTTATTCTGTTGCATCTCCTGGCCTGACTGTGGAGTTGCTCAGGGGCAGAAAGCTGTGCCTAAATGTCACTTCCTGCTACTAATCTAACCTAACACATCTGTTCCAGACCTAGATTGTATGGAGTCTGACACTTATACAATGTAGACTACTTAAAGGAAAAAGACACAGGAGCATAAACATATGCGTAAAACTGCGCACAAATCCTTGGAAGGGCTTCCAGGCTCAGTGGTGAAGAATGCTCCTGCCAATTGAGGAGCCACAGGAGACTCAGGTTTGATCCTTGGGTCAGGAAGAGCCCCTGGAGGAGGAAATGGCAACCCACTCCAATATTCCTGTCGGGATTAAACCCACGGACAGAGGAGATTGGCGGGCTACAGTCCGTGCACGCATGCATGCTAAGAGGTGTCCAACTCTTTGCAACCCTATGAACTGTAGCCCGCCAGGCTCCTCTGTCCATGGGATTCTCCAGGCAAGAATACTGGAGCAGGTTGCTATACCTTCCTCCAGGGGATCGTCCGGAACCAGGGATAGAACCCATGTCTCTTACATCTCAGGCGTTTTCTTTACCACTAGCGCCACCTGGGAGGCCCCGGGCTACAGTCCAGGGGGGTCCCAAAGAAGGACGACTGAGCAACTGAGCACACTTGCTCAAAGCCTTGGGAGGAGCTAAGCCAGAAGCTTCAGCTTTACTGGTTTCACTGTGCGTTCACATCTGCTCCCAGTTCTTGGTGCACATCCTTTGTCCTGAAGCCGCCCCAGCCTGCAGCAGCCCTCACCTCCCCCTCAGGACCTGACCCCTCCCACCGGGCAGTGCTGCCGTATCTCACTCTTCCTTGCCAATCTCGTCTCATGCTTTTGACTTTGTCTCTTCCAATCCAGTCTCTTGCAAGAAGTAACTGCGCTGTGAATATTCCTTGATTGAACTCACCCAATCCTTGAACAGTGGGAAGCCCTAGATCTGAGCCACATTCATTGATTCAACAGACATTCACTGAGCTCCCCCTGGGGGCCAAGTGTGCTCTGGGTGCTCTGGAAGCAAATGCAATCCAATCACTGCCCTAAGAGAAGTCATATTCCATTGGAAGAGACGCATACTGGGTAATTACAATTATCCTAACAGGTGCCCTAATAGAAGCAAAGAAGGAGACGCAGCAAGAAACAAGGAAGGGGACCTCGAAGCAGGGAATACTCTAGGCACAGGGCTGCAGGAAGGACAGCATGGTACAGGGCCAGGTGAGAGCTGGTAGGGAGGAGTGTCCAACCAGGCAGGGGACCCAGATGCGGGGGCCTCGCTGCTAAGCTGTGTCCTTGGCCGAGGGGACAGGTTCCTTACCGCAACTGTGGGCTTGTGGCTCCGCAGCGGGGGCATGGCGCCGGCCGTGGAAGGCCGCGGGGGCAGCTTGAGGGTGCTGGGGGGCGACGGCTTGGGGCCCAAGGGTGGCGTGCGGGTGCTAGGGAGAGAGGCCTCGGAGACAGGGGACGGCGGGTTCTGCGTGGGAGCACTGAGGGGTGGAGGCGCCGGGCCCAGGGGCGGCGCGGGGCCGGGGCAGAGGCTCAGAGCTCGGTGGCGGAGGCGGTGAAGGAGGCTGCGGGGGTGGGAGGCGAGCCTGCCCTCGGAGAGCCGCCGCCTGGCTCCAGCCAGCTCCGACCTCACGCCGCGCAGCACGTCCAGCGAGCACCGCTGTTGGCCCACGCGGGGGCTCGCCGCGGAGCTGGGCTGGGGGCTTGGCTCCGGCTCTTCCTCCGCGGCAGACGAGGCTGCTTCCTCATCCTGATCCTCCTCTTCCTCCTCCTCCTCCTCAGGTTGCTCCTGGGATCCGGCCTCCGGACGTTCAACTGAGGCAGGCACGGGTTCCAGCCCTTGCTCGGGGCTGGCCAGCAAGAGCCAGGCCGGAGGGGCGGAAGCTGCCCCCGGAGCATCGCATTGGACTGGGCAGGGTCCCCGGATGACAGCCTCCACCCAGAAGAGTGTCCTCCTCTCCAGGCTGAAGTCGTGCTGCGGAGACAAGACCAGGGGAGGCTCTACCAGGCAAACCAGGGTCTGAGAGCACACTCCTACCTCCTGCCCCCCAGGGAACCTGTTCAGCCAGACTCTCCAGGCCTAGACAGCTTCTGATTCTAAGCCCCAGCCATTCATCGCAGGCCACCCTCACCCTCGGTTTTAGCTAGCATTGGAGTGGATGGCTGTCAATAACAATTTAATAGCAAACTCTGTAGACAGGACAACGTGAGGAATAGGTTAATAGAATGAAAGTCTAAGTCCCTTTGCCACTCAGCATATAATTGAACAACAGTGGCCTAAACAATTTCTCCAGGGGACTTCTCTGGCGGTCGAGATTGAGAATCTGCCTTCCAATGCAGGGGATGAGGGTTAGATCCCTGGTGGGAGAAGTAGGATCCCACATGCCAGTGGGGGCAACTCAGCCTCTTCACCACAACTCGAGAAACTAGGGCACCCACAACTACTGAGCCCACAGACTGCAGAGCCTGCGCCACTAGAGAGCCCATGCATGCAGCAAACAGAGAGCCCACACACGACCCAACAAAGACCCAGTGCTGCCAAAAAAAATTTTTTTTTAATTTCAACAAAACTTTTCCTTCACCAAGAAGCTTTCACTTGAGCTCAGCACCGTTTGCCACTGAGCAGCTGGCCTTGGAGGCTGGCCCAGACACACAAACCTCTGCATGGAGTAGTACTTGCCCCATCCTATGTGCTGCCTTCCAGCTTACTTGGGGGCCCAGGAAATGTAAAAATCTTCTCTTTTTTTTTTCCTGAACTCTACTTAGTTGGTCCTAATGTTATTCCCAATTCCAGATTATCAAAAGGAGGCTCAGGAAATTTAGTTTGCTCGAGGTCAGATCAGTGGTGAGTAGATGAGCTGGGATTCCTGTCCATCTGACTGATCAAGCCACCTAAAAACTAAATGTGGAGCCCACATAAATAATTTAAATTAAGCGTTTATGTGAAGCAAAAATAAAATATTCCCGTTAACTACTATTAAAATTAAGAACTGGAAATATAAAACTCCATTAAAAAATATAAATATTCTTAAAAGGCAACTTCAGTGCTCTGTGATGGCCAGGTAAGCCTGGGGGAGTGGGGGTGGGGGCGGATGTGGGAGGCAGAAAGGCAGACAGGAACTGCCTCTCCCCTCACCCAACTCCTGACATGACCCTAAGTTGGGGAGAGGAACAGAACTTAGCTGTTCTAAGTGTGGTTCCCCGACTGAGGTCAGGGAGTGTATCTTATTTCTCTCTGTTCTTGGGGCCCAGGGCAGTTCTGGTTCCAAGGGGATATTTGTAAGAGTGTACAGAATAAATGATTAGAAAAAGAGACTGGAGCAAAATGTGTGGGTTGGGAAGGAGAGAGGAGGTAAAAGGACCACTTCAGAGCTGAGGAGACCGTCATGGAGGGAAAGAGACTGAGAGATAATGAAACAGACAGTGGAACTTAGGGGATAAAAGGATCCAAAGACCCAATAAAAATACAAGCACTTGTGATTTGTGGAACCTAAGCAAGATGATTCTAAAGTTCATATGAAAAATAAACAAATAATAGCCAAGGGCTTCCATGGTGACTCAGTGGTAAAGAATCCACCTGCCAATGCAGGAGACACAGGTTCGATTCCTGGTCCAGGAAGATCCCACGTGCCATGGAGCAACGAAGCCTGTGCACCACAACTACTGAGCCCACAGGCCGCAAGTACTGAAGCTTACACACCCTAGAGCCTGTGCTCTGCAACAAGAGAAGCCGCTGCAATGAGAAGCCTGCCACGGCAACTAGAGAAAAACCTGTACAGCAACGAAGACCCAGTACAGCCCCCCCCCGCCCCCCCGCCAATGCACACCAAAAAAAAAGAATAGCCTAAAAACCTCTGGGGTCAAAAAGAGAAATAAAGGGGACTGGCTCTACCAGCTGCTAATATATATTATAAAACCTCAATAATTGAAGTAAGATACTGCACAGAGAGCCTAAAGGTAGAGAACAGAAGGTCCAGAAATGGACGTTATCTGTGGGACTTTAGTAGATAATAAGGTGGCATCTCAAGCAATGGGAAAAAAGAGGGACTGGTCAATAAATGATGTTAGTGGGAAGAAAATAAAGTTGGATCCATTCTCGCATCATACACAAGGGGAAATTCCAAAAGGATCAAAGATTCAGTTATTTGAAATGAAACTATAAAAGTACTAGCAGAAAAGAGGAGAGAAATCCTTTATAATCTCAAGTAGGGAAAACATTGCTCACTCTGAATTGAAACTGAGAAGCCGTGAGAGTACACACATGCACAAGTGAAAATCTGCATGGCAAATACACCCCACAAGCAAGGTCAAAGGCAAATAACAAACCAGCGGGAAAACAGCACTGATAGCACAGACACAGGAGTGCCTAGAAATAGGTAAGAAAGGACCGACAGCCCAACCGGGAAACAAACGAAAAGATATGAACAGTCCACAGAAAAGGAACTACAGACGGCTCTTAAACACATGAAAAGCTGCTCAGTCTCACTCACAATAAGAGAAAGGAAAATAAAACTATACTGAGATACCATTTGCCTATCCCTCAGCAAAGATGCAACATCTGATGACTCCTTTGTTGAGGATTGCAGCTAAGGTATAAGCCCATTTGTAGAGTGCTGTGCATGCTAAAGTCACTTCAGTTGTGTCCAACTCTTTCTGACCCTCTGGGCCACAGCCCACCAGGCTCCTCTGTCGATGGGATCCTCCAGGCAAGAACACTGGAGTAGGTTGCCATGCAAGATCTCCAGGGGATCTTCCTGACCCAGGGATCGAACCTGCATCTCTTATGTCTCCTGCATTGGCAGGTGGGTTCTTAACCACTAGCAGTGCCACCTGGGAAGCCCTTGTAGGGTGCTGGTTGGATGTTAAACAGTATAACCCTTATGGAGAGCAATTTGGCAATATGATTTAATTCATATAGTCTTTCCCTGCGGCATTGCTTGTAATGGCAAAAGACTGGGAAGAACCTAAGTGTCCATCAAGAGGGGATTCATTCAGTAAAGTACAATATATCCATATAATACAATACCATGCAGTGAAAAACAAACTGAAGAAGCATTCTGTGTATTGATATGGAAAGTCTTCAAATATGTTAAGTGAAAAAAATCCAGAAGAATAATGTATAGAAAATGCTACCTTTGGTGTGAAAAAGGAGGAAATAGCTGTATTTGCTTGTATGTACACATATAAGAATCTATAGAAGAATACATTTTAAAATACAAGTAACAGAAGTTACCAGGGCAGGTGGGGACAGGACAGATAAGGAAGTGTCAATGGAAGGCTTTTTACTCTCTTAAGACAGGCAAAGTGCCTGGGAGTCAAACTGACCTCAAACCTTGTTTTTTAAATAAAGTGTTATTGGAACACACTCACGTACTCACTCACTCCTTTATGTAATGTCTATGGCCCTTTCTCCCTACAATAATAGTGTGGAGTGATTGCTACTTTTTACTATCTGGCCCTTTACAGAAAATGTTTGTTGACCCTTGCTCTATACACACAAACACACACACACACACATATATATATATATATATATATTCTTTCTAAAAAATTTAACTGACAAAAAGGAAATCAACTCTAATTAAAGGAAAACTATGATGAAACAACAAAACACAGACTTGCTGAGGCTCCTCAGGAAAGCAGTAGGTGCAGGATGTGGACGTGGGCTTTAGGGACTGATGCTCATGTTGGAATCCTGGCTGTGCCACTCACAGCCACACGGCCCTGTTGGTCACATGGGTGGGAACTTTGATTTCCTGTGCCTTGGAGAGGGAACATCCATCTGCTACAAGGGTCATAAGAATGAGAGAGAAGAGTGAACCTATGAAGCGCATGTAGCCTGGCCCTGGTACATAGCAGGTGCTCCATGAATGGAAGGTATTTTTTTTTCTTTTTCAGGCCGCTACAGATTCATCTGGTAATCTAACCACTATCTATAACATTGTTGCTATGGGAAAATGTGTTTCAAGTTCCAAACACTGGGAATAAAGCCCAGTAAACTTGGAAGACTGACCAGGAAAGGCTATAAATCATATGTGGAGTCCCATGCTTCTCTATTTGATAGCTGGCCACAGCAGTAAAATAAATGGAGACTCAGGATGGGAAATAGGCTCAAGGGAGATGAGTGGGTGTGGAGTGCCCACCCTGAGAACAGGAGGCAGGGCCAGGGCCAACATGTGGGCTGGGACACAAGACATAGACTCGGCAGAAGGGTACCTATTCCTGCTTCTAGGAGAAGTAACTTTCAGAATAGCCTCCTCCCAGCTTAGCAGAGAGGGAATAGTTATGCTAGTCTGTCTACCTCCACTGGAGCTTAGTTAAGCAATTTCCTTTTCCCAGTTGGAGAAGCTCACTCGGCCCTTCCAAAAAAAGTCTTGCAAACGCACGCCGGTGGGCTGCCTCTTCTTCCCCAAAGGAGGCTCGCTTGCCCGTGTGCTGTGAACTGGGCTTCCAGGCCTGGGCGAAAAGCGCTTCCTGGAGCTCTCTGCTCAGGGGCTGGTTCCCCTGCACTGAGGCTGTGGGAGGAAGCCCAAACACACAGGGGAAGGCCCGAACCATGTCCACACGTCTCTGCTCTGGAGGAGAGCTCCAGGGAACCTAAGTCTGCCAGGCACTTTCTTGGCCCGCACGAGGAACACTCTGGGTGTGGAGCTGCATCCCCAACCCAGGGGCTTTGGGAGCCTGATTCTCTCCATGCGGCGCTGAGGCTGGGTGGCCAAGCCACAGCTTGGGAATCCATCCAGTGGCTCTTCCCTGCCCTCTGACAGAGCTCTCGTTGCTGGAGGCCTTGGCAGTTTGCACACCACCAGACCCTAAGCCCTCTGCAAGTAGGCTTAGGCCGCAAGGGAAGGCAAGAGCGAGACCAGGCAGGAGCCAGGCAGGTCTCCCACACTCCCGCAGCCTGCTCCCGCCTGGGCAGGAATGCTAGAAACTAGGAATGTCTTGGAGAGGCTCACCCAGCGCAGAGAAGCATCTCGGCCGTGACTCTGCAGTATCGGGCCTCTGAGCAGATCTGGAGCTAGAGTGAGGGCCCACAGCACAGGTTCTCTGGGGAAAGCAAGAGCTCCTGCCGCACCAAGAGGGGGCCCCTGAACACTGTACTTGGGGCTTTACAAAGCTTATTTCACTTCTGGGTCCTGAGGAACTTAAGTGCACCTGCAGGGGCTGCAGATGAAGTCTCCTGCTCCTATGCTTCCAAGCTACTCAAGCCTCTCTACCTGACCCTCTCCAGGCCTCTCCTTCCTGGACTGGTTTCTCTGCACCTAACTTCCCATAACCCTGTATTTTTTTGCCCTTGAACATTATGCGTCTGATGTCTCTCACTTTCCAATCCTTCTCTGAGCTATCATGAAATGATCTGCAATCAAGATCTAGGTTTTATTTTTTACGTAATTTTTAAAATTAATACATTTATTTTTGGCCATGCTGGGTCTCCGTTGCTATGAGCAGGGTTTCTCTAGTGGCAGCAAGTGGGGCTACTCTCTAGTTGTGGTGTGCAGGCTGCTCACTGCGGTGGCTTCTCTTGCTGTGGAGCACAGGCTCTCAGGTGCACACACTTCAGTAGTTGCTGCCCACGCGCTCAGTAATTGTGGATCTCAGGCTTAGTTGCCCCATGGCATATGGGCTCTTCCTGGACCAGGGATCCAACCAGTTTCCCTTGCATTGCAAGGCAGATTCTTAACCACTGGACCCCAGGGAAGCCCAGGACCTGGGAATTAGTCCCATCATTGCCACTATCTTTGGACAGATCATTTCCCTTTTCTGAGCCTCAGGTTCCTCATGTGCAAAGTGAGTGAGAGCTGAACTAGATCCTCAAATTTTCCTACCAAGTGGCCCACAGACAGTGCTGAATGAACACACAAGAGCCCAAGGACTCAGTCCCAAGAGATCCACCACCAGCTCCACAGCTGTTTGCAATCCTTCTCTTTCATTTGTTAAAATTCATGTGGATTTTGCCTTCTACCTCATTATATATCTGTGTTATAATACAAATGCAATAGGTTTCCTCCTAAATCTTCAAATAAATTTGACTCACTTGGAAGTTAAATAATCATGTTTATCCTGAGGGTATGTGATCTCACCGTATACATGAGGGCATACCCCAGTGTGTGAGCCATGGGGCAAGGGGTGCTTCATAGGTGCCCCATGGATAGGTGTACTTTGGGTCTGTGGAATAGTAATCCATTCTGATGTGTCCTGTGTAACTGTCTGCATTGTAATCTGAAGATAGCATCTTAGCCAAGTGGAAGGATTCTAACAGTGGAATTTTAGACTTGGCAGTAGGCTGATAGAGAAGAGAGGAATTGGAATTGGAGTATCCTTGCAAGGACTCTCAGTAACTCCATACAGGCAACCTTCTGGTTATTCTAAACGTAAGATGCACTAAATAGCCCCATGTCCAAGTCTCTAGACTTCTTCATGGAATATCTTTTCCTCTTGGGTTATTTTCACACTTCCTAGAATATATGAGAACAGGAGTGGCTGCCATTTAAAATCAAGGAACAGGGGGCCTCATGAGGCTCAGCATCAGACCCACAGACCAAAGGATGAGAAGACAGACAGAGAGAGGCACTTACCATAGAACCCAGCAAAAGTTCCCTGCAGTCTGGAATACTGAGATCTGGCCCAGGGAGGGGCTCTGTGTCTATCACAAAGCCCTTGGGCACCTTGAAGGGAACATCATCCAGGGCATTCATTCTGTCAGAGGAGTATGGAGATGGCTGAGCAGGGTTGGAAAGAACAAGTCCCTGAGGACCAGGCCCAGGCCTCAGATGGCTCACTGCTCTCCTGTGTGGTGACTTGGCCGAGTCCCACACAGCCAGGAAGGGAACGGTGAAGTGACTTGTGCTGCATACGGGAGGAAAAATGAATAAAACCAAGAGCCTTCAAACTGACAGCAACTGATATTTTCATGTTTAAGTCTTGATCTCTAGACCACTGTTTCCCAAAATGTGGTCTACAACACTAATTCTAAAGGGTTTCATCAAGAGTATTCACCCCAGTGGTGAAGAAAGAGCTCTCAAATTACACAAACTCTTCTGAAAAAGAAGGGGAAAAAAAGGAATATGTCCTAACTTGTTTTGATTTCAGCGTTGCCTTAAAACCAAACCTGACAAGAAAATGAGAGGCAGATATTTCATGAACATAAATGCAATAATCTTACCAAAAATAATTGTGGATAGAAAAAATACAACACTTCCAGGTTGAGTTTAATTTCAGGAATGAGAGACCTCTTATTCAGTGGAAATAAAGATAAATATCAATAGAATAAAAATTTTAAAGTGTATAATCATGATGCAGAAAAAGCACTTGATAAAATCAATATCCATTCATGATTTTAAGAAACAATAAACAAACTCTATTTGGCAACTTAAGAATAGAAGGGAATTTCATTAACTTAACAAAGAGTGTCTGTAAAACATCTAAAACAAACATCCCACTTAATGGTGAAATAGTAAAAGATTTCCCCAATATTGGAAATGAAATAAAGATGTCCCCTTCATCTCTTCTGCTCAACACTGCCCTGGAGGTACTAGCCTGTGCAAAAAGAGGGGGGGGGGGGGAAGTATTAGGATTGGAAATAAAGAAAACTACTTCTAGAAATAGAAAACTATTTCAAGATGACATATTTATATGTAGAAAATCCAAAGGAAGAGTATGTTATGTTGTAGAGCAATTAATACAGTGTGATATTGAGAGTTTACAAAGAGACCAACAGAATAGAAAAGATAGTTTAGAAGCAGATCCACACATATACAGATCCGTGATTTATGACAAAATTGGCCCTGCAGAGCAGTAGGAAAATGAAGGTCTTTTTAAGAAATGGTTCTGGATCAATTGGATATTCTCCCCAAAAAATCTTGACCTCTACCTCATAAACAAAAATCAGTTTCAGGTAGGCTGTAAACCTAAATGTGAAAGGTTAAGAAAAAAACTTGAAGATAAAACAGGAGAATATATTTATGACCTTAGAAAAGGCAAACATTTTGTAAAATGTTACAAAAAAGACTAACCACAAAGGAAATACTGATAAATTGGGTTACATTAAAGTTAAGAACTTCCACTCATCACAGCATTCTGTTAAGAGAGTGAAAAAGCAAATCACATAGAGGAAGAAGATATTTGTAGTACACATATCTGACAAAGGACTCATATCCAAAATATGCAAAAAGTTTCTACAAATCAATAAGAAAAAGATCCCAAAGTGGGCAAGATTTTTAACAGGTACATCACAAAAGAGGACATCAAAATAGCCAATAAACATGATGATGTTTAACCTCATTAGCTCTCAGGGAACTCCAAAATGAAACAATGAGATATCACTACACACACACAGAGGAAGAGCTAAAATTTTAAAAAGCCTAACAATATCAAGTGTTGATGATGTTGTGGTACATCTGGAACTCTCAGGCACTGTTGATGAGAAAGTCAATTAATATTAGTCAACAATATCTGCTAAGCTGAAATCTAAAAATTAAAAATTCACACATAGCCACTGAGCCATTTGGTTAAGATCAAGTGCAGTATCAGTTTACTAATACAACAGCCAGGGATTTGCTTTTTTACATATTATGGACCACATTAAATGCAGTTGCATTAAAAAAAAAGCAAAATTCATTCATACAGAATTCAATTTCATGACTGCCTATAATATACACTTAAATCTAGACTCCTGACCACAGGAATTTTACAATCAGGGTTTACCAGGGAGTACCTCTGGCTCAATACATCATCCCTATCAGGATGGTTTCGAAGTCCTGCTGTTACGGGTCACTGGGGTCATCCCCACACACATAGGAGAACATCCCGTGAAGAGGAAGAGTGGATAATCTGAGGGCATAGAGGTCAAAGGAGGCCAGATGGGCAAATCCTTTAATTCCCTCGTTTCTGCTGTCTGCCCTCTCTTGTCATTGTCTTACTGTACAGAAGGCTCAAAGGCTTCTCCAGCCCATGTTGGGAAACAGTCTCCCAGCATATTGGGAGTGAGTCTTCATACTATAGGATCAGACAGCTTCCAGTGTGATCACTAAGTAATCTACCCCATCAACCCTTCCTACAGGGGACCTTTGAGATATAAGGAGTTGTAGGGAACACATGAAAGTGAGGAAGCTTTGGCAGTCTCAGGTTTGTTGTTTACATTTTTGGCCATCATTAGAATTTTTAGCTATGGGGAAGGGCCACAGTTCGTTGAGACACAAGTGTGAACTGCGCACCCAATGAGCAAATATAGAGCCCCCCTCCTGCTTCCTTCCCTCCACTCCAACATCTGTATAGTAATGATATTCTCAGCATTATACCTGCTTCTGAAGTTCTTTAAGAGTTTGAGGATTCTGGAAGCACATTTTAAGAGCAGCCAGGACTATAGTGTAAGACATGATCTAGTTAGACCATATTCTAAAATGACAGTCACTCTGCTAAATACAAAATAAGAGGCACAGATCATTAAGTGATGACATTCTTCAGAGGAAGGGGAGTATTCCAGTCCTTATGGGGATTGGGGAAACTTCAGGAAGATAGGACTTGATCTGGACCCTGGAGGGTGGGAGAAAAGCCTGTGGAGCAGGGAGAAGGTGAGGTAGAGAGAGAACATAACTCCAGGGAGTAAATAGCTTAAGCCAGGGAACAGAGGCAGGGCAGAGTGAGACAAGCTGCTTGAGTCAAGTATATGGTTTGTGTTGAGAAGCAGTCTGCAGTAAGACTGAAGGGGTGCACTGAGGTGGAGATGGGGAGGGTGCTGAACTTGAACTGAGTACTAACACCATTCAGTAAGCAGTGGAGAAAGCCCTGAAGAGATCTGAAGAGGTGGAGTGAGGGTGGGGAAAGGGGGATAATAGGAAAGCCAATCTATGCATGCTCTGACAAACTGCATAACCCAGGACCTTTCTAACATCAGTTCATGGGTCTGTGCCCACGTGGCTGTTTCTGAGCCTGGGGCTAGGGGCTGGGTGATAGGGATTGTAGTAATTGATCTACATGGAGCCCCAGCAATGATATTAGTAGTATAGGTCTCCACTATACTCTCAAAATGACTTCACCCTTGCACACAGCTTCAATAATCTATGTGCCAGTACTCACACATGAAATTCTCCAATTAGGCCCTTCTAAGATCAAACTTTGGAAAAGGCAATGGCACCCCACTCCAGTACTCTTGCCTGGAAAATCCCATGGACGGAGGAGCCTGGTAGGCTGCAGTCCATGGAGTCGCTAAGAGTCGGACATGACTGAGCGACTTCACTTTCACTTTTCACTTTCATGCATTGGAGGAGGAAATGGCACCCCACTCCAGTGTTCTTGCCTGGAGAATCCCAGGGACAGCGGGGCCTGGTGGGCTGCCGTCTATGGGGTCACACAGAGTTGGACACGACTGAATCGACTTAGCAGCAGCAGCAGCAAGATCAAACTTATAAATGCAACTGCCTACAAGGCCTCTCCTCCATAATGTCTCAAGGGTGCCTCAAACTCAACATAACCAAGGTAAACTCTGACGTTCCCCTCCCCCAAACTGCTCCTCTTCCTCCAGGATTCCTTATCTCAAGGAATGTCTAAGATACACACAAAAGCTTGGGACTCATCCCCAACACTTTCTTCCCCTTCACTGCCACCCATCTCAAATTCCCACCAGATTTTCTCTCCTAAATCTCTGGAATCTAGCCATTTCATGCTACCTCCACTGCTGCCATTGGAATCCGAGCCCCCTTCGTCTCTCACTTGGACAACTGGTGTCCATGTATCTTCTCATGCCTTATCATTCTGTTACATACAACTGGGATGAAATTGATCATTTCAAGCCATTCTGATGTTTAAAAGCCTCCAATAGTTCCCCCCTACTCTCAGAATAAAATCAGACTCCTGACAAGGAATTCCTTGTCAGGTGTCTGGCCCCTACTCCCTCACTTGCCGTCTGCATTGCCCTCTCAGCCCCACAAAGGGTCTTTACATACACTATTCCAGATACCTGCAGTGTTCCTCTTTGTCTCTTCCCACCAGTTAATTCTTCAGAGCTCTACTGGAACATCATGTCCCCAAAAAGCTTTCCCTAACCCCCAAACTTGAATTGGTCCCACTAGTACAGTGGCTTTCCAGGTTTTTTACCTACTGTGACCCATGGAATGAAATACATTTGACTTTGTAACCTGGTAAATACATATATAAACTGAATGATAATTCTTACACTTACTATGTGACGCATAGATATTTTGACTTATTTCACCTAAAAGCAATACAGAACACTCAGTTTGGTGGGGGGGGGGGTGGAAAGAGGGGGAAACCATAGCTCTCCTTCACAGCACTCGGCCCACTTTTTGATTGTTGGATGATTATCTATCTCCTTTAAAGCCTGTACCCGTTCGGGAGTATTTGGTATTTTGCTCACCATTATAGCCCCTGTACTTAGCAAATTATCTGAGCCTCAACAGGCACTTAAAAAAATTTGAACAATGAAAAATATAAATTTGTGACTTAATACTGTGTCTTTGTAGTGCATATCACAATTAAAACTGACTACTCTAGACTAACTGCAGGAAGGCAGGAATCCTATCTGTTTGCCCCCTTTTTATGTCTCCAGCATTTAACACTGTACCTGGAAAATGGTAAATAATAATTCCCCAAGAACACCATTCAAATCCTGGTAACCAGCTTCTGAAAAGAATAAGTTAATGAAGTTGAAAAGTGTCTGCTGCTCTTCATAGTTATCCATTCTAAGTCCAGTTGCCTCCAAGACTTCAATCTTTGCTTCAGAGACTAAGAAAAACCCAGCTTATTCCAAAAGGAAAATGGAACCTTCATTGGAAACAAATTCTTCATGGACAGTCAGGTGTGGCAAATCAGAAACTACTAATGGGTACACCCAAAAGTAAACAGTTAATTATGTGGGAATAGCTGGTTATAAGTAATTTTTTAAAAAAAATTTAGTTGGAAATGCTTCATGTAATCTCTACTCCCAAAATTATGTCACAGCTAATACTTCACAGCATTCACACTCTTTCTATATATTATTCTTATTTGAATGGAATAAGACATACTTTGCACTTACCTTGTAATTCCCAAGATAGCGTCTCTGAGGACAAAATTTATGGAAGTAAATTGCTACAACAGATGGTATAATCCCAGCTAAGCTTCTCAATAATCCTTGCACAAAAATCACGTGGACATAGGAGCATGAATGGCTTTAGAGTGATTAAATTGGTTGGCTATAGCAAATTCTTTGACGTCATAAACTCAGACACTCCCACTGAACACTCTTAGTATTTAACATACAACTAATCTCTTTTATTTCCCAATCTTCCCTGTACTTATCTAATTTCTTAAATGCTCTTATTAAGAGTTTCTCACAAATCTAGTGTCTCCTGTTAATTTGTCGAGATAAATTTCTTGTATATAGGACATGATGAATTAACACATTTCTGGTTAGTCTTTGAAGGATTTTAATTCTCTATTTTCATTTATATATGTTCAATACATAGAGAATATAGGCTATATGCTGCATGCTAAATTGCGCTGTGTGGCAAGTTGCTTGTCGTGTCCGGCTCTCTGCAACACTATGGACTGGACTGTAGCCCACCAGGCTCCTCTGTCCATGGGATTCTCCAGGCAAGAATACTGGAGTGGGCTGCCACTCCTCCTCCAGATTTTCCCAATCAAGGGATCAAACCCACATCTCTTATGTCTCTTTCATTGGCAGGCAGCTCCTTCACCACTATCACCACCTGGGAAGCCCAGTATAGGCTACACCTATGAGGTAAACTTGGAACAGGATACTGGGATAGAGTGGGAACTCAGGATCGGAGTTAAAGAGGCTCCCACTGGCCAAACAAGAAGCGATCAATAAAAAATAGTAACAATGGGTTGAAAGAAAAACCCATTTAGATCCGAATTCATAATGACACTTAAAAACAAAATTTACTAGTAACTTTTAGAGGATGCAACTCATTATTTTGAATACTAGTAAATAAAATCATGTGTTTATTTTTTGCCTTTCCTATACAAATCCTGGTCCTGTGTAATCAAATAGTTGATGAGGTGATGCTTCTCCTTTTAATATCCCAGCTGAAGTAAAGAAGGGCACAATTAAACTGTCAAGTCTTTTGCAAATCCAAATAAGTGAGTCTTGAATAACAATGGCTGCTAAAATCACAAAAGGAGACAACCGATTAGTCCTCCTGTATTTAGTACCAGGTCTACGACATACTTGCGCCAGAAAATCCTGATCTTACTGTGATCAAACCTCTAGCGTGGTCCAACAGAACTTTATGAGCCACATGTGTAATTGTACATCTCAAGTCAAACTCAGTTTCAGTTCAAACTCAATTTCAAGTGCCCAACAGCCATAGATGGCTATGGTACAGTTCTGTCTAATCATTAAATTATAAGAAATACAGGAACAGAGGAATATGTAATCACAATGATGCAGTTAGCTAAATCCAGACTGGGAACTCTTTAGAAAAAAAGATGATCTGATTTCCTCAAGTAATAAGTTGCAAGGGAGCGAAAGAGTGAAAGTGTAACAGTACATAGGAAGAAGACCTACGGGGTGTGAGAAACTTAAGAGACACATCAGCTAACACTGATGCATAGATTGCATGCAGATCTTGATTTGGAACAAAATGTAAAACACACATTTCTGAGATCATTTGAACACTGGATATTTGATGATACTAAGGAGTTATTTATTTCTTTAGGTGCAATAATAGCACTATGGTTAAATTTTTTTAATGTCTTAGAGCTATATACTGAAACACTTATGAAGTAATATGGCACCTGAGATTTGCTTCAAAATAATCCAGTGTGATTGGTAGGTGTACAGATAAAACAAGATTGGCCAGGAGTTGACCATTTTTTGAAGCCAGATGATGAAAAAAATTATACCATTCTACCTTTCAATGTTTTAAATTTTCCACAATTGAAAAAAAAAAGAAAGAAAAGAAGACCTGGGATAAGATTACAGAGATACTGTCCATATTGTCCGAAGTACAGTTTGTGAAAGACACTACTGTAAGTCTTCTTTCTGAACTCATGACGTACCAGTGGCTGCTGCCACCACCACGACACAGGGCAATAAACTAGGAAAAACTTAACAAAACAAAAAACCAAGCAAATAACAAAAATAATGCTCACTTTATTAAAACTTCGCAGAAGCCGAATGAGAGGAAAGAGGGAATTGTTTTTTCCACCTGAGACTGTGTCTTCTTTTCCCTGGGTTCCACTGCCTGAGTTTTCCTGAGTCCCTGCTCCACACTCCCTAAGCCCATCAATGCAGGTATCTTCAAAGCAAGGCTCTCTGGAACCAAATATATATTGTACAATTCATCTTTTATTTCTACTTGTCCTGCAGCTCACCAGAAAATGGTGGAGATTTATAAGAAAAGGGCACACAGACCTGTGGGGTTATGTGAGCCTGACCATGTCAGATTCTGAGGCTTATGAGCTTAGACACACTTTGGAGGAGTGGTGGCACTCACACCCTATCTGTTAACTCTGTAATGCATAATATAGAAACTCAACAGTGCGAATGAAACAAAAAAGGGACCAATATGTTAGTTAGTATCTTGTACCCAAGTGCTTCCAATTACATGAAATCACTTCCAAAGCTGAGGTGTCCTTTCCTGCTTATCCAGAGCTGGATTCCACATACAAAGTCTAGTGCTTGAGGTCTGCCTTCCTGGAGCAAATGCCTAGTTACTAAATGTGAACTTTATACTGTGTGTGTGTTACAGCCGTGAGAAAGAGTGTGCAGTGATTTGGGAGGCAACAAATTGAGGGCAAAGGCTCAAACTAAAAAATAAAAATATTATTTATTTAGCTTTTTGGAAATAACACAATGACAAAAAAGGAAAACCAAACCAAAGAAAAAAACCGGACAATGTTATATGATTGATCATCTCCAGGCACAACAGCATTTATTAATGAATATAAAAAATAAATTTTATTATTTCAATACACTTCCCCCCTGCCCCCCACTTCAACTACATGTATATTTTTGGAAGCTTAAGTTCCTAAGAAAATTCCACAATTTCCACTATCCTGGTTCCCACAGGGTGGGTGACTGAGTGAAGTTGATCAGGGTCCCAATCCCATAAGGAAATTAATTTTTATTGTTGGGGATTCTGAACAACCAGACCTTTAGGAACTTAAAAAGCAGGTGCTTTCATTAGGATCCTTCTAACACGGGGGACATGCAGCCAGCTTCCATTAAAACACAGTCCAGTTTGGATACAAGTACTCTGCAGGCTTTCCAAGTTCTCTACATGACTAGCAGTGAGGCCACCAGCTTTTCTGGCAGCCTAGCCTCTCCAGCTGCACCAAAAGTAGAATTCACAAAACTGAAGATAAAGCCTTGCTGACTTTTCTTCCTGGAAGTTAGGGGGGTCTTTGGGTAAGAAAGGTAAGGAGATTTTGCATCAGGCTTGCCTTACCAAGCAGTACTGGGGGAAGGACTGCTAACCTACCCAGAGACACCTGTGTCGAGGATATGCGTGTATAGTGTACTTACCCATTAGCACGCAAGAAAGGTACGAGTAAACTTGCGAGTCACTCTGGACGAAGCCCCTCAACACAGAGGCAAATTCGGTGAACCAAGGCCAGTGCCTGTCATGATAACCTCAGTCCACCTGGGTCTTTTCTTGAAGAATCGTATTCATCTCCCGATTTAAGAGGCACCTCTGGCTGAGACAGAGGACGGAAGGAAAGTGTACCCTCTGGGCAGGGCAATGCCACACAGAGTTTGGTCTACTGTACAAGACGGCAGCATCGCTGATACTCAGAGCTGGAAGGAGCCTTGGCTGGATGACACTCCTGCAACGTCTTTTACTAATGCAGCTTAACAGCGGTTGCCCAGATGTCGTTGCTGGGGAGCGGGGGAAGGACCCATCCTTGAGGAATGGAGCTGCCTTTGGGATGATCAGATGGCACCAGGTACTGATCCCAATCATGCCTTAATAAGAACATTGTAGAACAATTGTTTATTTCTGTTTTATTCCAAGCAAGATGCTAGCAACTAAGTATTCTATTTCAGGACTCTGCTCTCAAATGACTGATGAATCTACTAAAGAACTTCATTTATAGAAATTACGCAAAAGACTACTTCTTAATGTACATACAAATGGGGGAAAAAAACTCCAAAGAACTTGTATTTTATGGATAACCAAATAGTGAATATAGCGTCGATCCTCACTATTAACAGATTCTGTATTTCCAAATTTGCCTACTTGCTAAAATTTATGTGTAACCTCCCAAATCATTACTTGTGGTGCTTCCATGGTTACCTGCTGACACGCACAGAGCAGTGAAAAGCCTGAGTCACCAAAGGGCATGTTCCCAACTGCAGTGGGACACGGTGACACTCTGCCTTCTTGTTTTCAGCTCCCCTGCCGTAAACAAGTGTCCTTTTTGTAGTCTATTTAGTGCAACATTCTTCACATTTTTGTGCCTTTTATTGGCATTTTGTTGTTTAAAATCACTCCCAAGTATAGTGCTGGAGTGCTAAAGCTAGCATGAGAAGGCTGCGATATGCCTTATGGAGAATATATGTATGTTAGATAAGCTACCTTCAGGCATGAGTTATATGTTAATGAGTTCAGTGTTAATGGATCAAAAATGTATATTAAATAAGGTGTCTTTTAAAAAAGAAAAAATTTATATAATGATTGGTTGATGAAATGTTATGGCCAGAGGCTCACAGGAATCTAATTCTATTTTTCCTTTAGGAGCAGGAGTTCAACATTCTCTAACTCAGCATTTGCAGCTTTATAGAATACAGCTCCTATGAATAATGAGAATCAACTGTAATATATGTAAAGGCTAAAACTTGTATATTAGCCAGAAATACACTTTTCCCAGCACACTGCTGAACAGCACTGTTGGATCTTTGGAAGGATCCTCAAAGATCACTTGATTCGGCAGTTTTTCAAAGTGGGCTTTGAAGACCCTTAGATCCAAGGAGATGCTTTGAGGAGTCTAGAAAGAACGAGGCGCTTCTAGTCACTAACAGATTTAAGCTGCCTGTGGAACCCATCCATCCATTCATTCTGTTATACAAACTGAGTTCTCAAAAGACTGCATCTGGGAGGGTACTGCTGTTCACATTTGAAGGCCACAGTCTAAGCCTCCATTTGCATCTGGCAGGTAACGAAAGTGAGGCTCAGAGCTAAAACTTTACCCAGCTCATTAGTAACTGCAGATTAAGGTGAGACTCCTTGTTCCTAGCTCTCTTGGCTTTGAACTCACAAGTCAGTCTGGGTCTTAAACAGTCTCCACAGGTAAGTAAGTACACAGGGAGGGTTTCTTTTCCTTGGCCTATGTAGCCGCAGAAGAGAATTAGGAAAAGGAAGTCAATGTTTTAAATCAACATAACAGCTATAGCATGGGATAACACAGAGGGCAAGTCACAACCTGAGTTTCAGTGTCTTCACCTGTTCAAATAGGGACATGTACTTCTCAAGAGTTGATGAGGACTAAACAAGATGTAAGGGGCATCCTTCAAACTTGGAAACATTACATAAATTCATAAGAACTAAAAAAAAAAAAAAGACATAGTAATAGACCCCAACAACATAAGCACTGCCTGTTGCTACCTAAGGGAAAGAAGACGTGGACAATGCCCCTCTGACCTTATCTGGATGAGTGCTGGCAGGGAGTGCTCAGCTTGGAGGTAATACTGCCGGAAAGGCTGCAAGAGATGGGCCAGCGGGAACTCATCTGAAAAAGAAAAGGCACCATGCCACGTCATGCTTACTGTGCAGAGCGTATTTCCCAAGGCAAACCGACTTAGTCTATGATTATACAATGTGATCAAGTGTGTCTCCTCTTCAGCCCTGATTTCCAGGATATAGTTTAGAATTCAAATCCTAAAGGTGTCACTTGTCTTCGACACCTCTTAGCTTAGGTGGAGATCATCCATGAGCAAAAGAGCTGTCAATCTAGTATTTGTCTTTTCTCTACTGGCTACAGAGGAACTTACCTGGATCCCCAAATAACTTGGACTCGATTTCATGCTTCTGAAGTAAAAACTTCTCTTTTTCTTTCCTTTGTTTCTTTTCTAATTCTCTTTTTCTCTCTTCCTCTTGTTCTCCTTCTAACATAACTTGGAGGGCTCTCTCTTCAGCTTCATAGAGTTCAGAGCGCTTTTTAATGAGTTTTCTCAGTCGCTGAAGGTGATGCTCAAAAGTCTCATCTGCTGAGGCTGGAGGACAGACCCCTGGGCAACGAGATCCAAATGGTGTTTAGATACAACCTCTTCTTATCCCCAAATCCATGTTCTAAGGAGCAGACTCAAAGTCCTACTTCCAGTATGAGTTTGGTTAGAGTTTACAAAATCCAACCAATCTTCGAGGCTCAATTTGACCTTTCTGAGTCTTCAATTAATTTGAGCCTACCCTGAGTTTCACTAACTCCTCTTTCTGTATCACACCACTTAACCTTTGATTTTGTTTATTTATAACATTTTTGACCCTTCAGCTGGACAGTTCCTTTACTAAAGGGAGGAACTTTTATTTCTTCACAGTAAAAACAGCACAGACACCTAGACCCAATTAATAAATAATTCTCCCTCTGATTGAGTCTGAACTTCTGAGAGTACACACTTGAGCAGTGAGAAAGAAATACACTTAACCAACTGCAATAACCTCACAAGTTGTTAATGAGAGCAGCATGACCAACTATTCCATTTGCCCAGTTTTAGCACTGGAAACCCAGTGTCCTGGGGATGGCTGGTCACCCTGATTTGGAGGTCTGATTCTTTTCTCCCTCAACTACTGCAACTAAATGGCTGTGGAATTTGCTCTCCTATCTTCATCTCCAAGGCTAACGGTTCTTCAGATCATTTTGTTAGGATTTCTTTGCTTGAGCAAGTTTTCATCCACTCACTCCCACCTATGGAAACTCTACAACTCAAATCCATCTTCTACTAAGTTGATAATTATTTTCCAAATACACATAAAATTCTTATGTACTGAGAAATTTAAACTGTCATTTTGTTGCTCTGTAATGTTTATGGTTTTGTCTCATTTCTTTACCTAGACCAAGGATTGACAAACTTTTTCTATAAAGGGCCAGACACTGAATATTTTAGGCTTGTGGATCATACAATCTCTGCTACAAAAACTAAAATCTGCCAGTACAGCAAAAATATACAGCTAATCCATCAGCCCCAAAGTGCCTCCAGACCCATGAGAAGGTGTGGCCTGCTCCCATCTCAGTTTGCTGGGCCACACCACCCACACTCACATTCCTCAGCCTTTCATGGATCACTTCTCACTACCCAGACACGTTCCCTCTGAAACGGCACTCCCCACCAACCCTCTTCCAGACCCCCTGCACTGACATGATCTGGGTTAGATGAGATCCTTCCACTGTCTACCATTACTTCTCTAGTTCGGGCAGCTCCCAGATACCAATGCCTTCTCCTTTATTCCCCTTTATTTCCCTTGAGGCCACCCATGCCTCAGGGCCTCACTCACTCTTTTTGGACCTTGGCATAATTAGAAAAAAGATTCCACCCCTGAAGTCTTAAATCCAATTATTCTCTTCTCTGGCTTTTTACCTGAGACTCCATCAGTTTCACTAAAACCTCCGATCTGGGAATTCCTTGGTGGTCCAGTGGTTAAGACTCTCCATTTCCACTGCAGGGGACATGGGTTTAATCCCTGGTTGGGGAACTAAGATCCTGCGTGCCATGCAGTGCAGCCAAAAAAAATTAAAAACAGACAAAACAAAACCCAAACAAACAAAAACACCCCTCCAGTCTATCAGATTTCTCCAAAATGTGTGGTCACCCACAAAGCAAAGCGCCAACAGCCCTGTGCTCTGTGCTCACCTGCCAAATGCACTCCCATGACTGTGTGACCTGATGCCAGTGTGCATGCTCGTCAGCTCTGCCCACAACAGCACCTCTCTGCAGCCAGATTCCCATGCATCTCTGGTTGGCTCCCATTCGTTCCTCACAGCAAGTATTTCAAACCTGCAACTGCTTTCCTAAAGCCTTCCTTCTCTACTCTAAGCAACCCATCTAGCCTTTTCCCTAGAGAAAAAGAGGCCATCAGGAAGGAAATTCCTTAACATTTTTTCCCCTGACTTTGCTCATTTGCCTTACTACTCATCCTTGCCCTCTTCATTTTCATTCCAGTGGAAAATGGCTCCTTCTCCACTGATGTGAATGCCTCCATCCGGGATCTGAATCTCCCTACTTCCTATAGGACCTCAAGCCATCAACTATCCCTCCTGCTTCCCTTCACAGGCAAACTTTTAGTGAGCTGGAGTCACTGTTTGCTTTTTTGATTTCCTATTTCCTCTCTGATCTTGGCTAGTCTGTCTTCTACTCATACCACCCCACTGAAATGCACCCCACACAGGTCACTAATGATCTGTTAGGGATGGTCCTTAATCTTCATATTACTTGATGGTGATGGTAATAACAATAGGAAGAAACACTTAAACATTTGCCAGGATGGTTTTAAACACTTTATGCATGTTTACTAATTTAATCATTGCAACACTCCAAGGATAGGTACTATTACTATTTCCTTCGTACAGGTGAGGAAAAATCAAGGCACAGAGAATTTCAAGTAACCTACCCATTATCACACAATCTCTTTCAGCATTTGCAGCTTTTCAGAAGAAAGTAGGGAGTCTACATGGGCGCATGCCAAGTCGCTTCAGTTGTGTCTGACTCTTTGCGACCCTATGGACTGTAGCCAGGCTCCTCTGTCCAAGGGATTCTCCAGGCAAGGATACTGGAGTGAATGCCCTCCTCCAGAGAGTCTTCCTGACCCAGGGATCGAACCTGTGTCTCTTACATCTCCTGCCTTGGCAGGCAGATTCTTTACCACTAGTACCACCTGGGAAGCCCCAGGAGGTCTACACTTTCCTCCTATCTCTCTTGATCTCTCTTGTAGTCTCCTCCTTACCCAGCTTGATTTTGACATTTCCTAGGATTTTGTGTTTGTCTCTCATCTCATACCACACAATCTGCTTAAGGTCATTCCAATTTATGGCTACATGCTGATAAACTCTTATCCAGAATGCCCCAAGGGCACCTCAAACTCAACAGGTCTTAAACCAAACTCATCAGCCCTGAGCCTGTTCCTGCTCCTGTTTTCCTGGTCATTTAGAATGGTACCATCATTCATTTAAGAGATCAAGCTAGAACCTGAAAGTCATTTTTTCCTTCAGCTCCCACATGAGCTCAAGTTATTTACTTACATGTATATACGTATTTCACGCACACTACTCACATCTCTTAAATCCATATATTTTTCTCCAACTCACCATCTGACCCTTATTTCACACTCCCATATTATCCATGCCCAGACAACAGTAGCCTATCAGTCTCTCGTTTCTCCTCCCTCCTAGAAGCCCCAAACCTCCCTCTACTTTGCCAGCACTAATCTTTGTCATCATTTCACTCTCTAGTAAAAGTCTTTCAGTGGTTCCACTCAGTTTTAAGCATAGGTGCGATATCTAGTCCTAGTCCATAAGACTCTTTACAACTTGCCCCTGCTTACATAACCAGCTTTGTTTTCTCAGTACATAATTGGAGAAGCACATGCCTTAAAGAGAGGAGTTAGAAAGTTGCACTTCTTCTTTCAAAGTATCCAACAAAACCAGTTACTAGACACTAACTTGTTTTATGGCAGGCCTGGCGTGCTGCAATTCACGGGGTCGCAGAGTCAGACACGACTGAGCGACTGAACTGAACTGAACTTGTTTTATACTCAAGGCTGCTGCTGCTGCTAAGTCGCTTCAGTCATGTCAGACTCTGTGCGACCCTATAGATGGCAGCCCACCAGGCTCCCCCGTCCCTGGGATTCTCCAGGCAAGAACACTGGAGTGGGTTGCCATTTCCTTCTCCAATGCATGAAAGTGAAAACTGAAAGTGAAGTCGCTCAGTCGTGTCCGACTCCTATCGACCTCATGGACTGTAGCCTACCAGGCTCCCTCCGTCCATGGGATTTTCCAGGCAAAAGTAACTGGAGTGGGGTGCCATTGCCTTCTCTGTATACTCAAGGCAATTAATTCCAAAGAGTCTGCTTATTTTAGATCATAATTTCTCCTAAAATTTCTCCCTTCTTTTGGAAAGTGAGGAAGGCTAACAGTGAGAAATTATGCTGGTGAATTCACTTGATGAAAGTTTACTGAACATACCTCATGGAAGACATTTTTGTCAGGAAAAGAAAGAGGAAGACACAGTAGATGCAAACTCCACTCTGACTCTTGAATGGGGTCATCTGATTCTGAGACCTGAATCTGAATCAGCCAGTCTGGAGGCCAGCATGCAGAAGCTTATCACTTAACTAGTGAATGTGTGGGCAGAATGCACATGTCCCGGAGAAATTTTATTAAGGGTCTGAGTTGTAGTTTTCAATCATATTTTTAAACCACACAGGACAAATCTTTTGCTACTGTGGTACTTGCTAATTTGTGCAAATATCCCTGGTGAATGACAATGGCCTACTAAATAAGGCAGTGTGTTGTCCCAGCCAGGTGCAAATGAAAAGGAGCAGCAGATCGCCTCAGAAAAGATCAGGGAAGGATGGATGATGCTGCATCTGTATTTACTTCTGAAGGACAGTGAGAGCTTAAATGGGAAAGATGGAATTGAGGGCCCTCCAGACAAGCAGACTGGCAAGAGCAAAGATATAGGCAAGCAAACGGAAAACAAACTGGAGAACTTCTAGAAAACCAATGCTCCCTCTAGAGTCCAGAGGAGACTACTAAGGTTTTCTAAGTCCAAAAGTGTCTTGCAGGTGAGTCAGGGACACCCATGCAATCTGCAATGCACTCCCTGCCCCGTCTAACCATTCATATGTTTTCAAACAGCAATGTTTCAGGTTTGAAATGTATTTGAAGGAGCATGATAAGTTCTGACACCTTCTGAAACACCAAGTAAAGACAGAGTAGCTTTCACCTTGGTATATGGGCAAAGTTGACCAGCCATGACAACCTCAGTCAGAAAAGTGTGGCCAGGAATGCCTGGGGTGGGAATGATGAGTCAAGAGGAACATACGGCAGTGGGTTTCCACATCCTTTTCAATTTTGGATACCCAGGCACTGGCACCCCACTCCAGTGCTCTTGCCTGGAGAAACCCATGGATGGAGAAGCCTGGTGGGCTGCAGTCCATGGGGTCTCTAAGAGTCGGACACGACTGAGCGACTTCACTTTCACTTTTCACTTTCATGCGCTGGAGAAGGAAATGGCAACCCACTCCAGTGTTCTTGCCTGGAGAATCCCAGGGACAGGGGAGCCTGGTGGGCTGCCGTCTATGGGGTCACACGGAGTCGGACACGACTGAAGTGACTTAGCAGTAGCAGCAGCAGAGCTAAACATCTGAGGCTTCCTGCTTCAAAAGTTCTGAGGTACTGTTGATAAGCTTAAGTTAGCCTAGTGGGTGAAAATAATGAAGTATCAAGCATTTTTTTCCATCAAACGCTTTGGGGAGGGGGAGGTGCCAAGGTAAAGAAAAAGAAGAAATGCAACTTCATGCTTACCTTTCCTTGCCGCAGCCTCTTTCCTAAGCTTCCTCAGTTTCTCCAAGGCCCGAAGAATATCCACCATTCTTTTGGTGTCTGCTTGTTTTTTCCTCACTTCAGATAAGACACCATCAGCAGCAGCTTTAAGTTCCTGCTCCTGAAGGAGAAAGAAAAAGAGAAGCCATGAGACCTAGTATGGAACCTAAAGAGGAACAACCTTACAACAGAGGAAAGCTGCCTGGGCTTGAGATCTCAGAGGATTGGGCGGTCCCAGGGTTAAGAAAGACTCCACTGGATCGACATCCCAGTTTCCTGGGCCGAGCACAACTCCCCTCTACACTGCTCCAGCCCAGGGATTATCTTCTCCGCAGCGTCCACATGGGCCCTTGTCTTTGTTTCTTCCTCAGAGTTTCTCAAGTGTGGTTCAAGGAACATGTGCATCCAACTTACCTTGTCAAGCTGAGGCTCGATGGTTAAAAATGCAGACTCCTAGATGCAAAGATTCAGACTAGCAGGAGGATAAGGAACGGGGTTGGAAAGGCCCAGACTCCATGGTGTTCTCATCTAAGCACAGCCTGTGCCCCACTGCCCTAAAGTCTTTGATAGGACAGCCTTTCCAATATCTGAAAATCCACTCTTACTCTTCTTAAACTGGTTCACATGTAGACTAAATAACCCTGGTTCCTCAAGTCACTACTCACAGGACTCCCTCTCTAGTACCCGTGCAGTGGGTGGTAGGGAGGATCCTTTTGACTAACGCTCTCTTTCCCATCTGTCACATGAGCACTATAATTTCACCATTACAGACACACCATGCTGTTTCACTCTTTTGTTCCTGGAACTGTCCATGTTGCTTTGACTTAGCTTAAACATTTCCTACAAGACTCAGCTGAGATGTCACTGGATCATCTGGGACGCCTTCCTTGATACTTTCCCCCAACCTCCAGCTGAAATCCTAACACACACCATGCTATACAGACACGATCCCCCATAGTCTTCTAAGCCCCTCAAGGATAAGCTCTGTGTCCTATTCATCTCTATCTCCAGTACCGAGTAGTGGGGCAGCCCCAGTAGGTCCTCATTTAATGTCTGTTGAACTGGCTCAAATTCCCTTAGATTAAGGCACTGCCTCTCCTTTAAAGCACTGATATGTTCCTGGAGGTGTGAAGACAAAGCTTGCCATCAGTACACTTCACAGGGGAGGTGGATCAGACTCAGGGCTGTGGCAGCTAGGAGGAGGCAGGAAATACTAGCTGGTTGTGGAGAGCGGAGGGAAAGGGGAAGTCCCTTGAAGACTCAAAAGTAATGAGGATGCCTTAGTTATAATATCTGACCAATTTCCAGTTTCACCCTTGCCCTCTACTTAAGAACTTGAGGTCAGTAGGCTTTGGAGTGAAACTGCCCCCAAATCAGTTGTGTGATCGCTGGCAAGTTAATCTCTCTATGCCTCAATTACCCAATCTGCAAAATTATGGTAATACTGCCTACCTCTCAGGGTTGTTACAAGATCTGGCATTTGCAAGTAAGGACTGTAGGCAGCATAGTGTCTAGTATATAGTAAGTGCTCAAAAATACCATTGTTGAACTTGAGAATACAGTTGAACTTGTAAACAAAGGAATCTGGGGCAATCATCACTATTGGCCCATCAGCCAATTAGGGTATATATGTTCCTGGAGAAACGGCCCAAAGTTCTTTTTATTTTGTTATTTTTGAAATCACCTAGAGCAATACAAGACGCAAGGCCCAGACGCTTGTTCGTCTTGAATGTTACTAAGTGGACAGAAGGATGGAGCAAGAAACAGATCTGTCATCCCCGTACGATCATTGCGTAATGCTATACTTGGTATTCATGAGACTTTGCAGCGCACCTAAAGCATTTGTACTGTGTACACTATACACCATTAACACGCAACCAGAATGGAGATATGTGGTAGGAAAGGCAAACTATCTTTTTATTTTACGGATTAGGAAAAAGAGGCTTAAAGCTGGGAAATGACAGTGCAAAGCCTCACGCTCCTTCAGGTGTCAACCACCACTATCCCGGCCCCCGCGAGCGTCCGCTGCTCTTACCCGCTTCTTCTCCTCCACCTCCTGCACGCACTGGACCCTCCAGCGGTCAATCTCCTGCTCGCGCTCTGCTGCCCGCGCGGCCTCCGCCTCCCGCTCGGCCTCGCGTTCCCGGACCCTCTCGCGAAGCCGCAGCCGGCGGCGCCGGACCCTCTCCAGCCTGCGCCGCGCCTCGCCCACGTAGGCGGCCTGGGTCAACAGCTCTAGTCGCTCGGCCAGCTCGGCGCGCAGCGGCTGTGCCTGCGCATGCAGCTGCGCCCAGGCCGCGCCGTCGGCCTCGGCCTCGCGCAGGGCCTGGCCCAAGTCGCGCAGCCGCCGCAACAGGCGCAGTGCCCCCCGTAACCGGGCGCGCACCTCGCCCAGGCTGGGCCCGGCGGGCGCGCGCGAGGGCACCGAGCCGCCGGCCCGCCGCGGGGTTCCGAACACCGCCTCTAGCCACTGCCGGTCGCGCAGGCGCTGCAGGGCCGCGTCCCCGAGCGCGTCGGACGGCGGCGGTGCCTCAGGCCAGCGCGGGCTCCAGGGCGGCCCCGGGCCTGGAGGCGGCGGCCGCGGGCGCTCACCGGCGTCGTTCCCTAGGAAGGGCCGGCACTGGGGCGGCGGCGGAGGCAGCGGCGGTGGCGGCACCGGGTAGAAGGAGCCGCCGCCGCCACCTCCACCGCCCCCGCGGGAGACTTCCCCAGGGGCCCGGGGCTGCAGAGCCAGCGGAGGCTGGAGGAAGGGGGCGGAGGCCCCCGGAAAGGAGCCAGGCCGCTGGGGAAGAGGCGGCGGGAAGGCCGGGGAGGGTAGTGGCGGTGGCGGACAGCCGAAGGGAGCGGGAGGCGGCGGCTGCGGGGGCGGCGGGCCGGGGCGACCCGGGGTGAAGAAGGGTGGCAGAGCCATGGCCACCACAGAGGGATTCTGAGAAGTGACAGGAATCTGAGTGGTTCCCGGAGAAAGTGTCTTCCGGGAGGAAGTGACGCATACCACGCGCGGCACTAGAGTGACGCTGCGGCCCAGGGACCTCCGCGCAAGGCTGGGCGTTTTCATTCAATCCTTCAAAACCACTGTCCTTACTGAGCATTCTAGGTGCGGAGTTCGCAGCTTTGCAGTGAGAACAGATACAGTTCCTCTCCTTGTAGGAACTATTTAATCAAGTAATCATTCAATCAAATGCAAAAGTGCGGCCGTGGATGTGAAGGAAAAGAAGGCAAGAACTTACAGGAAAATTTGATTTAAAGAGGTTGGGGAAGGTCGTCCTAAGGATCTGAGACTTCATCTGAGGTCTGAAGGGTAATTATGAGTTAAATAGTGGAAATCGGAGAGAAAATGAGAGGGACGCCCGGTACGGATGGGAACAGTGTTTACAAAAGCCCTCTAGTGGATTACAGGAGTAGGTCTGGTGTGGGAACTGAAAGAATGCCAGTGTTGATGGACCACAGAAAGCCTGAAGGAAACCTAGTGATCCTGGGAGGCGGACTAGATCATAGGATCCAGGATCTGATATTTTAAGAACAGTGGAAAACCACTGGAGGGTGTTAAGCAGGAGGGGCAGGGAAGCCCATATGAACTGTAGATTCGTACGTTGTAATACATAGTACAGCAAAATCCTATGTACTCTTTACCCAGTTTCTTCCAGTGGTAACATCTTGTAGAACTGTATTACAATATCACAACCGGAATGTTGATCTTGATGGTCAAGATACAGAACATTTCCATGCTTCCAGGAGCCCTCATTTGCCCTTTTATAGCTACACCCACTTCCCTTGGCAACTACTAATCCTCCATTTCTGTAACTTTTTTTCCTTTTGAGAATGTTGTATAAATGGAATCATACAGTACCTAACCTTTTTACTGTTTTCGCTTAGCATAATCCTTTAGAGATACATCCAAGTTCTTGTATCCATGTTCCTTTTTATTTCAATAAAGTTGTGCAAAATAAAAAGTTGTGGATAAAATGAGACCATACTTTGTGTAGTCAGTTACCTACTAAAGGATATTTGAGTTGTTTCCATTTGGGGACTACCATGAATAAAGTTACTATACACATATCTATACACGTTTTTGTGTGAACACAAACTATCATATCTCTGGAAAAAATGTCTAGAAGTGTAATTGCAGGGTCATAAGCCAGTTACATGTTTTGTTTTTAAAGAAATTGCCACATTGTTTTCCAGAGTAGCTGCACCATTTTACATTCCCACTAGCAATACATGAATCATCCAGTTTCTCTGCACTCTCATCAGCATTTTGTGTAGTTACTATTTTTTTTATTTTAGACAACCTGATAGGTAGATATTTCATTGTGGTTTTAATTTCCACTCCTTTAATGGCTACTTTATGTCAAGTATCTTTTCATATGCTCATTTGCCATCTGTATACCTTCATTGAAATGTCTGGTCGTGTCTTTTGCCCAATTCCTAATTGGATTTTTTACTGGTGAAATTTGAGAATTCTTTATATATTCTAGATACTATTCCTTTATATGTGGCTTGCAAATATTTTTTTCCCCAGTTTGTAGCTTGCCCTTTCATCCTAACATGTTTGTTTTGTTTTTTCAGAGCAAACATTCTTAATTTTGATGAAGTCCAACTTACCCATTTTTCCTCTTAGGCTTTTGGAGTCAAGTCTAAGAACTCATAGCCCTAGATCCTGAAATCTTCTCTCTTGTGCTTTTTCTGAAAGTTCTCTAGGTTTACATTTAAGTCTGTGATCCATTTGGGGTTGATTTTTGTGTCAGATATCAAAACTTAGTTTGAGGCCCCTCACCTCACCCCTTTGGGTATCCAATTGCTCCAGTGTCACATGATTAGAACTTCACAGTTGTAAAGTGATGGATGATCCCTTGGGTAAGACTCCAGCTCTGTACCATGAGAAGAACCAATATGAACCTGACTTCACTTCCCAAGGGACCTCTAATATTTCTCAGAAACTTTGTAATGTAACATTCTACATATTTACTTGTATCTTATGTATTCAGTAATATGTAATACTGTACATGATATTTGAAGTCTTCACTTTTCATCTTAAAATTTATTAGGTAAAGTATGGATATACCTTTATATTTTCTAGATGGATGTTGTTCAGTCGCTAAGTCGTGTCTGACTGTACAATCCCACAGAGTGTAGCAGGCCAGGCTCCTCTTTCCTCCACTACCAGAGTTTGCTCAAATTCATGCCCTTGAGTCTGTGATGCTAACTAACTCATCCTTCGCCACCAATGGTAACTCAGTTGTCAATACCATTTATTGAATCTTCTTTTTCTAATTTGAAATATCACCTTTTTCAACACTAAGTAAGTAAGAGTTAGTCGCTCAGTCATGCCCGACTCTTTGGGACCCCATGGACTGCAGCCCACCAGGCTCCTCTGTTCATGAGTTTTTCCAGGCAAGGATACTAGAGTGGGTTGCCATTTCCTTCTCCAGGGGATCTTCCCAACTAGGAATCGAACCCGGGTCTCCTGTACTGTAGGCAGATTCTTTACCAAATGAGCTACAAGGGAAGCCCTTTTCAACACTAAATTCCCATATATGTTTAGGACTTATTTCTGTACTTTTACCTTCTTTTCCACTGGTCTGTCCATTCATGCACTGGTAGACTTAGATATTTAAAGGTTTATAGTATTTTTAAAATAGAAGGTGCAATCCCTCCTCATTCTTCTTTCATTTGTTGGTTAGGTCCAGAGGCTTCAGAATCAGTCTGCCTGGGGTTAATCCTGGCTGTTACTTAGTAGTTGTGTGACCTTGGTAAAGCTATCTAACTACTCTGGGCTCAAATTTCTTCATCTAGAAGGGCTGATAAGAGTCGTACTTCACAGGGTTGTTGCATTAAATGCACAGAGTGACACAGAGTAAGCACTATGTGCATTATCATTTTACTTGTTTACCATTCTTGCTTATTTTTCCATATGAACTTTAGAATCCATTTGCCTAATTGCATTTAAAATTTTATTGGCATTTTATTGGAATATTAAATTTATAAATTAGCATAGGGATGACAGACACCCTTTTCATGTTGAGTTTTCCCATTGAAGAACAGGGGATCCCACTTTTCATTGGTGGTGGCTTAGTCACCAAATCATGTCCAACTCTTGTGACCCCATTGACTATAGCCCACCAGGCTCCTCTCCATGGGATTTTCCAGGCAAGAGTACTGGAGTGGGTTACCATTTCCTTCTCCGCTTTTCATTAGATTTGCAAAAATACCTACCCATCCACTCTTCCACTTACATTGCTATCATCTGAATCCAATCCATCATGAACTAGTAATAGCCCTGAGTGACCCTGATTTAACCACTGATCCTTTTGGGATCAAGGGTTTGGGACCCCTGGGCCATGGACCAGTACTGGTCTATGGCCTATTAGGAACTGGCCACACAGCATGTGAGTGGCAGGCTAGCCAGCAAAGCTTCATCTGTATTTAGAGCCACTCCCCATTGTTCACATTACCGCCTGAGTGCTGCCTCCTGTCAGATCAGCAGTGGCATAATAAATTTAATGCACTTGAATCATCCCCAAACCATCCCCCTTTCCCTGGTCTGTGAAAATATTGAGGAAACTGGTCCTTGGTGCAAAAAAAGGTTGGAGACCACTGCTCTACAGTCTGGTCTCTTATACCACAGCCAGAGTGGTCTTTTAAAACTCAGAATCAAAACCTGGAATGGAACTGGAAACAGGAGGATCACCTTGTAGTTTACTGTGGAGGAGATGTGGGTTCAAGGGAGTTGTGTTTTATATGTTGATAAGAATTGACCCAGGCCAGGAGCAGTGGTGGTGGTCTGGCTGTGGGCTGGAAGCTGGCATCTGGCTCCTGGTAAGCAGGACACCGCGCAGTGCCCACCACTCTCCCTGGAATCATGGAGATCGGCACAGAGATCAGCCGTACGATCCCAAGTGCCGTTAAGGGGAAATTGCAAGAATTAGGAGCTTACATTGATTGATTTTCCCCTTATATTTGTACTTCTCTTGAACTGAGAATATTTTTTTATACTTGAAACAAATGTCTGATAGTACTTCTGAAATGAAACTTCATGCCTATATAGAAATATTATGAATATTTAAGATGAAGAACTTCCTGATTACATTATGGTGATAGTGACGAACAAGAAAAGTCAGGACCAAATGACAGAGGACCTGTCCCTGTTTAAGGGAACAACACAATTTGACTCACTGTATGGCTTCATGGGGTATTATATAAACTTAGTTCTGTAACAACCGACCCCTCTAGTCTGAAGTCTTCTGATACCAACCTCTTTGATGGTAACATACCTTCAAACAAGAGCAGTTTCAGTCGAGGAGATTAGAGAAGGCACGAAGCTGCAGGGCCACCTCTTGCAGTTTCTAGCACTAGACCTGAAAAAAGAGAATCTAGAGTTTCTACAAGTTCACAGGAGCAGAAAGCCACTAATGTCGGACAGATTTATAATAACGGAGCTGCAACCTGACCAATGTCAACAGTGAAACCTTTGAGGGAGCTAGCACCCTTTGAAGACGTGATTGATATTAAGCCAGAACCAGATGATCTCATTGATGAAGACCTCAATTTTGTGCAGGAGAAACCCTTATCTCAGAAAAAAACTACAGAGACACTTATATATGGTTCTTCTTGCCCTTCTATTGAAATTTATCGACCACCTGCAAGTCGAAAGCAGACAGTGGTGCTCATTTAAACAGGCTGCAATTTCAACAGCAGAAAAACAGTATTCATGCTGCCAAGCAACTTGATATTCAGAGTAGCCAGGTGTATGAAACAGGACGTTTGTGTGAACCAGAAGTGCTTAACAGCTTAGAAGAGACTTATGGTCCTTTCCTCAGGAACAACTCAGAAAAGATGAGTATTGAGGAAGAAAACTTTCAGAAGAGAAAGTTGCCTGGGTAAGTTCAGTTGTTAAAGTAAAAAATTTCAGTCATGATGGAGAAGAGGAGGAGGAAGATGAGGATTGTGGGTCCCCTACTGGAAGCATCTCCAGCAGTGTGTTAGTGCCAGCAAAACCTGAACGGAGACCCTCACTTCCACCTTCTAAACAAGCTAACAAGAATCTAATTTTGAAGGCTCTATCCGAAGCTCAAGAATCTGTAACAAAAACAACTAACTATTCTACAGTCTCGCAGAAACGGACACTTTCAGTTGCTCCCAGAACTTGAACTCAAGAAGAATTGCTAGCAGAAATGGTCCAGGGACAAGGCAGCGTCCCCAGAATAAGCTCTCCCATTGAAGAGGAAGCAAAAGGAGATAATATATACAAAAGTCAAGGAACTCAACAGAGGCAGTTGTAACCCCTATTGCAAATTAAGCCCATGATGGCAGAAACTCTGCACATCAGTCGATTACTATGACATGGAATCCATGGTACAAGCAGACGCAAGACCATTTATTCTGAAGAAGTCAAAGCTATCTGAGGAACTAGTATTGGCACCAAACCAGGAGTTGGGGATGAAGACTGCAGATACTCTTTGGGTATGGACACCTTATGCAAACATGAGATCTTGTACAACCAGATAAACCTTCAAGTCCCGAGTTTATAGTGACACTGGATGGTGTTCCCAGCAACCCTAACCCTAACCCACCCCCCCACCCCAGGATACATGTCAGATCAAGAGGATGACATGTGCTTTTAAGGAATGAGACCCACACACCACCTTGCAGCTTCGTATGAGGGACTCGCAGGTCTCCTCCACCCATAGCAGTTATACTTGCTGAGCAGGCTTGAGGACCCAGATGGTAGCTTTTCAAATGTTGAGATGAGTGAACTGAGCCTGGCAGAGAAACCAGAAAAGCTGTTGGAGCACTGCAAGTACTGGCCTGCCTGCAAAAATGGGGACGAGCATGCTTACCATCACTGGGTCACCTTGCAAAGCCTTTCCTGATTGTAAATTTGCTGAGAAGTGTCTGTTCATCCAAATTGTAAGTATGATACAAAATGTACTAAACCAGACAGTCCCTTCACTCACATGAGCCAAGTAACCCCAGGACTGCCTCCAAAACCAGTTAGAACACCAGCACCACCTTCCAGTAGTCAGCTCCACTGTTACTTCCCAGCTTGTAAGAAAATGGAATGTCCCTTTTATCATCCGAAACACTGTAGATTGAACACTCAGTGTACCAGACCTGACTGTAGGTTTTATCATCCGACCATTACTGTACCACCATGACATGCCTTGAAATGGATTCGACCTCAGACCAGTGAATGACACCCAGTCCTACCTGACAGAAGACTGTGGAGTTTGAAAGTTTCCATCTACTGATGAAAGACATTGTACAGAATTTGTCAAATCTTTGAAACTTGGAATATATTGCTTTCATAATATGAAGTTTATTGCCTATCTGAAGTGTCTAATTTTTCAAGTTTGTAAGTTTATTAAGTGATTTTAACATTGGGTCTTTTTTTGTTGTTTTGACTATGGAAAGACAATTTAAGGAAAAGCTGGATTCTATTAAAACATTTGAGACGTGTTTATAAAAAAAATCGATCCAATTGACATATATACCCTACTGTATATAAAATTGATAATAAGAACCTACCGCATAGGACAGGGAACTCTATTCAATGAGCTATAATAGCGTATATAAGAAAAGGATCTAAAACAGAGTGGATATATGTATAGTATGTCCCCTACATATGAACGAGTTCCATTCTGAGAATGCATTCATAAGTCCAACAAGCTAGTGTAAGTACCCAACTAACAAAATCAGCTATATAGTACTGTACTGAATAGGTTTATGTTACTTTTCACACAAATACATTAAAAACAAACACAAAAAATAAAGAAAACATTTTTAATCTTACAGTGCAGTACTTTGAAAATACAACAGCTGGCACACAGGGGCTGGCATCAGTGGACAGGCAAAAAGAGTTACTGACTGGTAGAGGGAGAGGAGGTGTGAGATAGTAGAGCTGAAGGATTGTCAGCAACTGGAGTCAGAGGGTGAGCTGCAATCGCACTCATGCCTGACTCTGATGGCACAGGTCCTGGTTCCTTGATGGATTCAATTCTATCCACCCTCTGGAAAAACAATCCAGTGATGTCTGGGTAGTAGCTCTTTCTCTCTCGCCATAGATGACACGGTAGCATGGATTAATTTCTGAACGGCTGCTGCGAACTTTGTGTACCGTTCTACGTTCAGGTTCCATGCCTCAAAAACAGTACCTCCTCAAATAAAGAAAACCTCCTTGCCATTTCCCGTATCATCAATCTCTTGGGTTCTTCAGTTACTTCTTTTCTCTGGACCCCAATTACTGATGGGTCTTCATTAGCAAGCGTGTGTTTCACAGCAAGTTCAATGAAGATGCCCCCTTGCAGATCTAGATCCAATTTCTTGCTGAGGGACCACTAAGTTGCTGAAGACATATTTGGACTCCTCATCCACCTTCTCAAACCCATGGAAATCATGAACACACAGCCAGCAAAGGTACTTTCAAACCATTCATGGTGATAGCTGTAACCTCACAACAAGCAGTCAGTTTTTTATGTCTTGTAGAAGTGACAGTCCTTCCAAAACTGTCTCAAAGTTGTTCCTGATTCACTGCCTGATGACAAATGTGACATAAATATTTCTTCAAAGTTGCTGTAACCCCCTGGCCCATAGACTGGATGAGCAATGTAGTGTTCGGTAGCAGATGCACAACTTTGACATTGGGGTGAAAGTCACCCACAAATGGGAGATGGCCTGGAGCACTGGTGAGTAGCAAAACAATGAGTGAGATGTCCTTCTCCAAGCAACATTTCTCTAGGTCTGGGATAAAATGGTGTTAAAGCCACCTGGAAAATGGCCTGTGTGATCCAGGCTTTGACATTACTCTTCCACGTAACAGGAAGAGGACCCTTGGCTACGGTTTTAACGGCTCTTGGGTTCTCTGAATAACAAACTAAGGCAGACTTCAGTTTCATATGCCCGGAAGCACTGTCACCAGAGTTAGCCTATCCTTTCCTACTTTATTGCCAGGCAGCAACTTTCCCTCTTTACTGATGTAACTTTGGTCTGCCACCCTCTTCCAGTACAGTCCTGTCTCATCCACATTAAAAATCTGCTTGGGTAAGTGTGCACCTTCAGCCATAACTTCCCAAAATGTTTCAGGAAATTTCCAGGCAGCTACCATACCTGTAGTTGCTGCCTCACCACTTGCTTTTACATTGTGAAGGTCGGCTCCAGTCTTGATTCTGGAAACACAATCCAATTCTCTGTTTCTTCTTCAAGTCCTCATAAGGGCTTTTAGCTTTCTCTTGAATCAGCATTAAGCTGAGCAGGACTTGACGCTGATGCTGATCCTGTTTCTCCATCTCCTCCATCACTTTCCCACATTTCTTTGATATTATCAGCACAGACTTCATGTTTCATGATCTCATCCTTGTTCTTTAGAATTGTGCCAGTGGTTGAACAGTTTATATCATAAGAATGAGCGACATCTACCATCTTTTCGCCTCCCTCTGCTCTCCCGATGATTTTCACTTTTCTTTCTTTCCATCATTATCGTTTGGCACTTCACAGAAGTACCAGCTACTTTTTACCGCTTTTATGGCTGCTTCTGCACATCCTGGGCTTGAAATAAAGATACTATACTACTGTACTATACACAGTGCTGTACAGTACACAAAAGCACCACTTGTACAAGATGCACACACATGACAAGGTACGCCAGACACATGAACTAACTTTTGTAACTGGACATGTGAACGCATGTTTACATTTTTGAAAGTTTGCAACTTGAAGGTTCATATGTTGAGGACTTACTGTATAACTGATTCACCTTGCTGTACACCTGAAACTACACTGTAAATCAACTATACTCCAATTAAAAAAAAAAAGAATTTATCAGACGGAAGGAAAGCAATGAGGTAGGAGATATAGGGCAAGCACTGGAGAAATGTTTGCAAGTAGATCTCTAGTTATGTCTCCTCCAATTTACCACAGAACCTTCCCAACAATCTGAAACATGTATCTAGTGATGTTCAATTCTCATGCTTAAAATCCTTTTAATAACTCTCCATTACTTTCTGCATAAAATTACAACTTGACCTGGCATATTCTGTATTTTTAAAAAACGTTTGGAGCAGGTAATGGGCTCCCTTCATAATAACGTGGAGAAACTGAGTTTTGATAAAAGGGATTCTTCAGCTGTAACTGGAGAGAAAGGTTGGGTGTTAAAGCAGATAGATTTATAGATTTGATGGTGGGAAGATGAGTTCCATCTTGTGATGGTTCTTCAATGAAAGGCCAAGAAAGATGGAGAGGGGAGAGAATAAATCAAACAGTCATCTCAGAGGAGTAACATGTAGTCATACATGTTGGCTATTTCTCAACTCCTAAAGCTCCCTGGTTGTTTCACATTTCTGAGACTTTAATTTTCATGATTCCTTTCTGGCAAATTCCTACTTGTTTTTCCAGATTTTCCAGAAAGGAATATCAAAATTAAAATCTCTGAAATGTGAAACCAGGGAGCTTTAGGAGTTGAGAAATAGGCAATAAGTATGTCTGAGATTACTGTATAGTATATTCCCAGCTGGTACCTACCTCACTTCCATTATTATAATACACTGACATTTGCATTTGCTTTCCCTAATAGACTAAGCTTCTTTGAAAACTTGGCATGTACTACTAGTGTGGGGCCCATGCAGGATCACGTTTAATGGTAAACATTAATCAATGTTTAACATAAACAGACTTTTTGTTGGTAGAATCCACAACTAGGAGTATTAAAGGAATACCAAAGTACGAAGGGTTAACCAGTCTCTAGAATAAACCAGCTCGTGATACCTGTGTCCTTCTTAAAATGGCACTGCATTATGGACACACCACAACAAGGGCTTTCATTTAATCCTTTTGTTTTATTCAAATGCCAAAACAAGTTTCAAGATACAAATCGTAGTTGTGTTTAATTTAAAAACATCAATATGCTTTGTTAACAACTTTCAAAACCAAATGTAAGTTGTTATGACTAAAACGTCTCCCAGTCCATTTCTGGAGGACTAACTTCAATACATTTAATAGCTACTCCAATTTTCACTCTACAAAAAGGAAAATGATGAGCCTGTAAGAAAAAGATAATAAACAGTTATGATATGAAACCCTTCCTGAGAAGAACGTTAACCATTACTAGGGAGACCAAGGATACCAGTTTCTGTTCCATACTATTGCAACCAGGCTTAAACACTTTGCAGAAGTGCATTTCTGGTCCTACCCCAGCCATAAATAGGTATCTCTTATTACATCACAGAAAACCCAACTCCATCAACAAGATTTAGAATTTGCTAATAGTTTAAGGTTCTTTCCCTAAGAAAAGGGGTAGGATGTAGTTAAAAGGAAAACTCAAGCATTTATAAACCAAAAATTGAAAACAAAGGTTTAAAGGTACTCTGATTTAAACAATTTCCAATAAGGCTGAAGTGAAGGAAGAATATAGAAACTTGTATCAATATAAAGGGAAAGAAAAAAATTTTAAAGGTATCCAAGTATTTTAATATTATGGCATCAAATGAAATAATTTTCATTAAGCCCCCCAAACCTCCCCCACTGTTTCTACATAATGAAAATTAATAACTTATATTTTAGTATGAACACATTCACTTTTGCTGATAGTAAAGCATAGATTTTCTTTAATGTTCCATGAAGCCAAAGAATTAGACAAATATTCAGCACCAGAAAACAAAAAACTAGTATTTTAGGTAAGTGTACAATATTAGGATATTTTATTTAGCTCAGCATATGGCTGTTATGACTGACGCTGCATGCGACTTTTAGAATTAGATGTAGTCTTTCTCTAAAGATTTAAGGCAGACTTTTAATTTCATCTGCTCACTCATGGTACTAAAATGGATCAAAGACGGCAAATAAATCAGACAAGTTAGCAGGAGAATGGTCTTTTCTTAATAGTACCAACGGGAAGTCAGTGTCGTGCATCAGTGGATAAGACTAAGAACACAGCTAAACAAATCATCAAAGTATGGCTCTTCAGGGTACTTTTTCCATGAAATCTTTAACTACTTGGAAACTTCCGTTCCAATTTTTAAGATGGATAAAATTCTAACATTTTTCAGGAAACAAACATGAGTAGACAAAGTCAAGCTAAAGAATGGAATCCCAACTTCAATTTTAAAGAATTTATTTTCCCATTTGTAGAGTAACATTATTGTAAAATCCACAGTTATTGCAACACCTGCATTGCTTAAAAGAACTCCTAAGATTTTTTTTTTAAGTATATTTTTTAAAAACCGAAACAAAATAATGTACATATTCTCTCGGAACATTGTGTCATTAAAGTCCATGTAATGTCAGTCTGTATAAATCAATGTGATGTTACATAATATACATGATCTGATTTTTATCCTAAAAGCTTCTGACCATGTATATGATATCCAAGATAGATCCAATGCTTTTAATGTCAGACTGCAGAGACAGTTATGATCCTAAACAAAAGAAGGACACCTTTATATACACAACGGAAGTCTGACAGTTTAGCTGTTTGCAGCATCTGCTTGACGAGGCCATCCTTCTTCTTCAACTCCAGAGTCATACTCCTCTTCCGAGGATTCTTTGGTTGGAGCCCTATAATGAAAAGTCATCAGTGTTTTTATGTTTTTAGTAAGAATTAGGGGTAAATACAACTTCTCAAAAAATAAATAATAAATTAATCCACCTAGCTAGAAAAGCTGCACAAAGAAAGAAAATATTAAGAACACTTCTAATATTGCTCTAAAGATTGCTTAATGGTAAAATATGAGAAACATTTCGAGCACACAACCAAAAACTATAAGAAATTTCCCAATTTTTTTTAACTGAAACAAATCAACAACCAGGCTTCAACAGTGAAGGCCTTTTCTCCAGCAAAAGAAGTAGAATCTATTATTTTAACTAAAATACTTGACATTTAGTATGTCAATGGAAAGAAGTTGAAAGCTTCTGATCAAACCAATATGAATCAAATTAGCCAAAATTATGATTAGACCACAATTCTTTTGTATACTAATAGTAAACAAAATGAGAGATTATACCTCTTTGAATAAGTAAAGGTTGTTCAAAACCAATCAACTGCCTCATAAGTTACCTTAGAAGCATAAAATGTAACATACCTGTGACAAAAGCCTATTTTTTGTGTAGGTAACATTCATGTCAAGCACTGCTTAATAAATATTTATTGAATAGACTGGGGTCAGTAAATGACAGCCTGCCGGCCAAATAAAGTCTGTCATTTGTTTCTGTAAATATTTATTTGAACACAGACATGGATCATTCATTTATGGACTGAACTATCATGCTGTAAGGGTAGAGTAGCTACAATACAAACTGTACGGCCCCAAGTGTTAAAAACAGCCCTGTACTGGACAGTTCACTGACCCCTAGAATAGTTAAATACAAGCAATCAAAGATATGTCAAATTTGTCAAGTGATAAGATACAACTAAGAGGAAAATTATGTCAGCCAAGTTTTGGTCTTATGAAAGACATGAAACAAGTAATAAATAAATTATAGAATTAGAAGCAAAGTTTATTTAAATCTTTTCATTTAGATTACTTTATGTCTTTTTTGATACTTCTCTTAGGAGAAAAAAGTGGAGGCTAGTTTTGAAGATCAATTTCCAAGAAGACTCAAAATATCATTTTATAAACCAAAATTAGAAAATTTTTCTACAGAATATTTGATAACTGATTCCTTTATGAATATAAAGATTTTCACACAACTGTATGACTGACCAATAAACCATAGCAATAAAGAATGATCTTAAGTTTTAGACCTGTTTTAGTTTGACAATACACTTTACCGGATGTATCCTGGTTCCTTCTTTCCTTCTACTACTTCTTTGTCAACCTCCACGCATACAATATCAGAATTAGGGACTTCGAACATTGGTTCTAGTAACAGCTTTTCCTAAAGAGTAAAAAAGTAATGAATTACATGGAAAACTGAGGTTACATACAAAATACTTGTATTCTATAGGTTATCAATCAAATTCATCAACTCAAGAAATATTATGGAGTCCCTATGATGCATCAAGAACTGAATTTTGAAAAGTCAATGTAAAAGCTTTCATATTCTTCATATTAAAACAACTTCTAACTAAATTTGGACAGAAGTCATTCTATAAGGGAAAGCTTCTTCTGCAGTTCTGCCTACTTAGGTCACCTTTTGCACCTACAAAGATTGTACTTTCACTTTGCATGTGATCAGATGTTACTCAAGAAGATTTCTGACATACTTTATCACCAAAGGAGGTCAACTGGTAGTCCTTAATTTTAAAATGACTTAATCTTAAATCATCTATACCAAGCTATGACTTCAATTATGCTTTTGTCTCAACTGCTGCAGTGGATCTAAAGTAATTTACTAAAGAAAACTAGTTTTACCTATGCGTAGCAGCTGGATTGGAGAAGACAATGGCACCCCACTCCAGTACTCTTGCCTGGAAAATCCCATGGACAAAGGAGCCTGGTGGGCTGCAGTCTATGGGGTCGCTAAGAGTCAGACACGACTGAGTGACTTCACTTTCACTTTTCACTTTCATGCATTAGAGAAGGAAATAGCAACCCACTCCAGTGTTCTTGCCTGGAGAATCCCAGGGATGGGGGAGCCTGGTGGGCTGCCATCTATGGAGTCACACAGAGTCGGACATGACTGAAGCGACTTAGCAGCAGCAGCAGCTGAATTATGTTCCATCTTAAGGAAAATACTGGTTGAATACATCAAATTTTCTAAAAATGTCAACTATATTACTTTTTCTTCTAGTTTGCTGCTGCTGCTGCTAAGTCACTTCAGTCGTGTCCGACTCTGTGCGACCCCACAGACGGCATCCCACCAGGCTTCCCCGTCCCTGGGATTCTCCAGGCAAGAACACTGGAGTGGGTTGCCATTTCCTTCTCCAATGCATGAAAGTGAAAAGTGAAAGTGAAGTCGCTCAGTCGTGTCCAACTCTTAGCAACCCCATGGACTGCAGCCTTCTTCTAGTTTACATGTTTATAAATCTGTCACAGCACCTGAAGTTGACATCTTTATTAAAGTATTATCGCAAATTGTGACAGATGTGTAGTTCTGTTCAAAAAGTCCTACTTAGATGAGAGAAGTAATACTTAGCAGTGAAATCCTCAGAGAACAGACCACGTGCTTGCTTTTGCAGCATGTAGGGAAACAGTAACCCACTGTACAGCCACACCAGGGAAGGGAAAGACCTTTAAGAAAGAGGGTGGCTGAAAAGTAGGCTGGGTCTCCAGGACTTGTAACAAAATTAAAATAGTGAGTTCATACTATACTGAATAATTTAGAAATAAAATGTTATAATATCTACAATTTAATTTCAAACATAAAACAACAATGAGAATTTCAATGGTTCTGAGGAGCCACTCTGGAGCTTAGTCAAAAGGTCTGTGTAGGGTTTTCTAAAAACCTCCTTCCCATGATCCTGATTTCCTCTATTTCATTAATCACATTAAGTGTATGTCCTTTGTTGCAAACACCTTGAAGTTCCATTTTAGAAAGAAGAAAAGGGACTTCCCTGGCAGTCCAGTGCTTCCACTGGAAGGGTTCAAACACTGGTTGGGAAACAAAGATTCTGCATGCTGCACAGTGTGGCCAAAATATACAAGAAAAAAAATCACAAAAAATATTAGACCAAATTTCTGGATGTATTTCCAAAGGAAAAACAGGGAGGTTTAATATTATTAAAATTCAGACCAAGAAATAATCTAGTTTTTGTAAATTTATGCCAACTCACCATAATGGACCGGAGGCCTCGTGCACCTGTTTTTCGTTCTAGTGCTAATCTGGCTATAGCTTTTAAAGCATCTTCAGTAACATTCAGTTCACACTACAAATACATTCAAAAGAAATAATTCAGATAATATTTGATGATGACATTTTCCCAATAAAATCATGCAGTATTTGATCTATTACCTATTACTGCCTATCACAATTATTGGTCTTTTTATAACAAGAGGTGAATGCCCTGACTTTACAGGTAAAGAAATGTTCCATAGAGTTAAGTACACTGATTCACTAATACTTAAAAACACAGAATCTTGTGTCTTGACTGATCCTATCTCCTTTCAGACTCAAGTATTTTCAGATTGTAACTTAAGCTTCTGAAAAAATACTCATTTTAAAAAGTGTTACTAACCCTCTCATCCCATAGAACAAAGGTACAATTTTAGGACAAGTCTCTCTAAATTACCACAAATACAAAAAATTACTGAGAATTTAATATACCTCCCCCTAAAAAATAAGATCTTGGTACTAAAACACTTTTGATTATTAATTTCTACCTCCAGAAAATGTAAAACTTATACAAGGTAATTATCTCTCATGAGGCTTTAGAATCTTGCTTTCAAAAAGCACTTGTTTCTATGAATTAGCTTATGAGACAGTTAACAGCATGAATCAAAGTTTGTCCTTAGTTCCTGAAGAGGTTTTCTAAATTAACATGGATTTTCTAGGACTTTATTCAACATTTATTGAAGCCAGATGTGTTTAAATATTAGAAACTGAATGATGACCCAGACACCACCTTTACCCTCAAGAAACTGAAGCATATTGGATGGTGACAAATTAGCAAAATAGCATTTACAGCAGTGTTTGCACATGGTGCTAAGAGAACAATAAAAGTGGGGACATCTAAATAAGGCTAGGGGACCACTGAAGCATTTTAAGGAGGGGAGTAAAATAATTAGCTTTGGGTTTATTCATTCAATAAATATTTATTAAGCACTTAATATCTATTGGTTGAAACCTATGTTCAATAATTTTAAAAAGATCCATTCTGGATGTAAAGTGGGAGATGATATTTTGGCAGTGGTGGTCAGAGACAAACTTTAGGTAGGGAAACCCAATTAGGAAGCAAATGCATGGGTCAAGGTGAAGAATGATAAAGGAGACTGACTTGAGGTAGAAAGAGTGGCAATGGAGAGATGGAGACTAATGTTTTGTGACACTAAGTTCATAATACCCAAACATTTGCTATCTGATTGGATATATGGCTCCAAGTGTCTGACTGCAGAGAAGTAGATGTGAGAGCTAACTTTAGGAAAAAATATACCTAGTATGTCATAATGAAATGATTTAGAATATCAAGACTGAAAAGACAATTCTGTGTGCCTAGCTTGAGGGGTTAGCCGTAGGCTGGTAGCATAATTTCTCTCAATATCTATCCTTAGGCTTCAAGCTACAATGCTGACTTTAATTAAGAAAAAAAATTAAGCCAACTCCTAAGTGTCTAACACAATACAGCGTGCCTTCCCTGATTCCTAGATCCATATTTAGTGAGTAATAGGCTGGACTGTTCCTGCCAACAGAGTCTGCCTGCCAATGCAGGAGACACAGGCTCAATCCTTAGGCCTCGAAGATCCCCTGGAAGAGGAAATGGCAACCCACTCCATTATTCTTGCCTGGAAAATTCCATGGACAGAGGAGCCTGGCAGGCTACAGTCCACGGTGTGGCAAAGAGTCAGATACGACTGACCAACTGAGTACAGACGTGCACACACACAGACTGGTATTCCAGATGAGAAGTACTGCTTTTTAATTTGTTAGGCTAACATAAGCAGATTTTCCATAGCAAAAAATACACGTAAGTAAGTATAAAAAATAAAGATCTAACCTTATCCATGCTGAATAAGGCTTGGTACTGAGGAATAACAGCATTACGTGGCTCGGTTAGTATTTGTACAAGTGTTTTCTCATCTAGGCTATGCAAAGGAACTACCACAGGCAACCGTCCCACAAACTCAGGAATCATGCCAAACTCAATGAGATCTCTGGCTTCCACATGACGTAATAAACGATCTTTTTCTTCAATGTCTTGGTGAGTATTTGATTCTCCACTTCGATTGGCAAGGTCAGCAGCAGCTGCAGCCCTTCTACCTTTTCCCAGATTAGATGGTGTTCCAAATCCAAGATACTGCCAAAGAAAACACAGGTATTACAAATAACAGAATGAAGCTGCACTGTGTTCAGCATTCTGCATGCATTTCTCACATGATCTCTGCAACAGAAGAAAGTATTATCATTTATATTTTACAATGAATAAAAAAGGCTTAAAGAGGTTAAGTATCTTGACCAAGCGCTCATTTCTTCTAGTGGTTAACAACCAGGATTCAAACTTAGGTCTATCTGCCTTCAGAACTGAGAACCCAACCAACTCAGAAGAATGAATTCTAGTAAAAATAGGTAAGAACTGTGAAGGGAAGTCCCTTAGAACTCAGATTACGATATTGCAGGACACTTCCCAGACCTCTAGACTAGTATAACTTCCAAAATGTGCAAGAAAGTAGAGATAGTAATTATTTTGTAACCAAAGTCAGTTCTGTAATACTAACAGGAGTAGGGCCTATGGAACAAGCAGCCTTACAAGCAAATTATCCACAAGTGTCTTAAGTCATTGCTAAGCATTCTATTAAAATCATAATTTGAGGTTGCATACTATCAGATTATACGATGAGTTAGAACACTGTATGAGTTAGATTTTATAAAAGAGCATGTAAGGATGACATCAAACAAAAATGGTAACCTTGTTGCAAAAGGTTGTGTATCTACAATGTATGGACCTTGCTTTACTCAGTATAAAGAACTATACTCCAGGTAACTTTCACAGTTTGGTTTTGATATGTCATACAACTTTCGTCAAAAGTACAAGAGAAGTACATGATATATGAGAAAAGTCTAAGTTAATTAATTCTAAATATTCTGTGTATGTGGATAGTGACTCTCTCAGAAAGCAAAATGCTTTGCATTCAATAATATAAACATTAAAAAATTTTCTTTAGGATGTACCTTTCCTTTTTTAAAAAAATTATTTTTAATTGAAGGATAATTGCTATACAGGATTCTGTTGGTTTCTACCAAACATCAACATGACTCAGTCATAGGTTTACCCATGTCCCCTCCCACTTGAACATCCCTCCCACCTCCCTCCCCACACCACCAGGTTTTTACCGAGCCCTAGTACGAGCCCCTGAATCGCACAGCAAATTCCTACTGGCCGTCTATTTTCCAGTGGTAATGTATGTGTGCGTGTCACCCTCTGCATACAGCCCACCCCCTCCTTCCTCCCGCTGCAGCAGTGTCCATACGCCTGTCCTCAGCGTTTGTGTCTCCACTTCTGCCCTGCAGGCGTGCCATTGTTCAGGCGCCACGTCATGGCCAACTCTTTACAACCCCGTGGACTACAGCATGCCAGGCTTCCCTGTCCTTCACCATCTCCTGGAATTTGCCCAAGTTCATGTCCACTGAGTCAGTGATTCATCTTATCCTCTGTCGCTCTTTTCTCCTTCTACCTTCCACCTTTCCCAATGTCAGGGTCTTTTCCAATGAGTCTGCTGTTCGCATCAGGTGGCCCAAATACTGGAGCTTCAGCTTCAGCATCAGTCCTTCCAACAAATATTCAGGGTTGATTTCCTTTAGGATTGACTGGCTTGATCTCCTTACAGTCCAAAGGACTCTCAAGAGTCTTCTCCAGCACCATAATTTGAAGGCATCAATTCATTGGCACTCAGCCTTCTTTATGGCCCAACTCCAACATCGGTACATGACTACTGAAAAAATCATAGCTTTGACTACACAGAACTTGTTGGCAAAGTGATGTTTCTGCTTTTTAATACGCTGTCTAGGTTGGTCAAGCTTTTCTTCCAAGGAGCAAGCATCCTTTAATTTCATGGCTACAGTCACCATTCGCAGTGATTTTGGAGCCCGAGAAAATAAACTCTGTCTCCACTGTTTCCACATCTATTTGCCATGAAGTGATGAGACCGGATACCATGATCTTAGTTTTTTTAATACTGAGTTTTAAGCCAGCTTTTTCACTTTCCTCCTTCACTCACATCAAGAGGTTCTTTAGTTCCTCTTTAGTTCCTCTTCACTTTCTGCCATTAGAGTAGTATCATCCAACATATCTGAGGTTATTAATATCTTGATTCCAGCTTATTAACTCATCCAGCCCGGCATTTCGCATGATATGCTCTTCGTGTAAGTTAAATAAACAGGGTGACAATAAACAGCATTGTCATACTCCTTTCTCAATCCTGAGCCAGTCAGTTGTTCCATACAAGGTTCTAACTGTTGCATACAGGTTTCTGAGAAGGCAGGTAAGATGGTTCAGTATACCCATCTCTTCAAGAGTTTTCCAGTTTTTATGATCCACACAGTCAAAGGCTTTAGCGCAGTCAATGAAACAGAGGTAAATGCTTTTCTGGAATTCCCTTGCTTTTATGATCCAGTGAATGTTGGCAATTTGACCTCTGGTTTCTCTGCCTTTTCTAAATCCAGCTTGAAGATCTAAATATGCTCTCAGTTCACATAATGCTGAAGCCCAGCATGCAGGATTTTGAGCATGACCTTACTAGCATGGGAGATGCGTGCAACTGTCTGGTGGTTTAACATTCTTTAGTACTACCTTTCTTGGGAACTGGGATGAGGATGGACCTTTTCCAGTCCTGTGGCCACTGATGAGTTTTCCAAATGTGCTGACATATTGAGTGCAGAACTTTGAGAGTACCATCTTTTAGGATTTTAAATAGCTCTGCTGGAATTTCATCACCTCCACTAGCTTTGTTGGCAGCAGTGCTTTGTAAGGCCCACTTGACTATACACTCCAGGATATCTGGCTCTGAGTGAGTGACCACAGCAACACCATCATGGTTATCCGGGTCATTAAGATCTTTTTTGTACAGTTCTTCTGTGTATTCTTTCCATCTCTTCTTGAACTCTTCTGCTTCTATTACATCTTTACCTGTTTCTATCCTTTATTGTGCCTATCTTTGGATGAAATGTTCCTTTGATATTTCCAATTTTCTTAAATTTCTTAAATTTTCTTATCTCTAGTCTTTCCCCTTCAGCTATTTTTCCTCTATTTCTTTGCATTGTTCCTTGAAGAAGGCCTCTTGTCTCTCCTTGGTATTTTCTGGAACTCTGCATTTAGTTTGATGTACCTTTCCCTTTCTCCCTTGCTTTTTGCATCTCTTCTTTCTTCATCTATTTGTAAAGCCTCCTTAGACAACCACTTAGCTTTCTTTTTCTTTGGGATGGTTTTGTTTACTGTCTCCTGAACAGTATCACCAAGCTCTGTCCCTAGTTCCGCAGCCACTCTAGTTTACTAGATCTAATCCCTTGAATCTATGCATCACCTCCACTGTTATTCATAGGAGATTTAAGTTGTACCTGACTGGCCTATTGGTTTTCCCCTCTTTCTTTAGGTTAAGCTTGAATTTTGCAGAGAAGCTAATAATCTGAGCCACAGTCAGCTCCAAGTCTTGTTTTTGCTAACCGTATACAGTTTCTCCATCTTCAGTAACAAAGAATGTAATCAATCTGATTTTGGTATTGACCATTTGGTGATGTCCATATGTAAGGTTTATATATATTATAAAGCATTATTATAAAACACTGGGGAAATAAACCTGAAGACAGTCCTTATCCTAACTTAAAGGTGTTTATTTATAATGAGAACACATAAAAATATATATTAAAAAAAATTTATTTTGTATTGGGGTATAGCCAATTTTCAATGTTGTGATAGTTTAAGGGCAACAGCAAAGGGAGTCGGCCATACATATACATCTATCCATTCTCCCCCAAGCTCCCCTCACATCCAGGCTGGCACATAACACTGAGCAGAGTTGTGTGTGCTGTATAGTAGGGTCTTGTTGGTTATCCATTTTAAACATAGCAGTGTGTACATGTCCATCCAGATGACCCGCAGATTGACACCACCCTTATGGCAGAAAGTGAAGAACTAAAGAGCCTCTTGATGAAAGTGAAAGAGGAGAGTGAAAAAGCTAGCTTAAAACTCAACAATCCAAAAACAAAGATCATGGCAACCAGTGCCATCACTTCATGGCAAATAGATGGAGAAACAATGCAAACAGTGAGAGACTTTATTTTTCTTGGTCTCTAAATCACTGCAGATGGTGACTGCAGCCATGACATTAAAAGACACTTGCTCCTTGGAAGAAAAGCTATGAGCCACCTAGACAGCACATTAAAAAGCAAAGACTACTTTGCCGACAAAGGTCCATCTAGTCAAAGCTATGGTTTTTCCAGTAGTCATGTATGGATGTGAGAGTTGGACTATACAGAAAGCTCAGCGCTAAAGAATTGATGCTTTTGAACTGTGGTGTTGGAGAAGACTCTTGAGAGTCCCTTGGAATATAAGGAGATCAAACCAGTCAATCCTAAAGGAAATCAGTCCTGAATATTCATTGGAAGGACTGATGCTGAAGCTGAAACTCTAACACTTTGGCCACCTGATCCAAAGAACTCACTCACTGGAAAAGACCCTGATGCTGGGAAAGATTGAAGGCAAAAGGAGACAGGGATGACAGATGATGGCATGGTTGGATGGTATCACTGACTCGATGGACATGAGTTTGAGCAAGCTCCGGGAGTTGATGACGGACAGGGAAGTCTGGCATGCTTCAGTCCATGGGGTCACAAAGAGTCAGACACAACTGAGCAACTGAACTGAACACGCCCATCCCAAACTCCCTAACTATTCCTTACCCCCATCTTCCCCTCCGGTTCGTTCTGAGTCTGAGAACACATGAAGATATTAAAGCATCATGTGCAGGAAACCTCAGCAGTGGAAAGGAAGAAAAGAGGCACAATCTGGGGAGGGAGGGTAGGAGGTGACCAAGAAAGTCCTCACAGAGGAATTGACTCATCATTTAACAGAATCTTAAAGAATGAACACATATCTGCCAACTGAACTGAGGTAGGGGAAAACATGAGCAAAGGCAATAGGAGTAAAACTTAGGACTGCAAGCAGTTTCATATGGTCAGGATATAGGTATATTATTTAATACTATAAGCCTGGCTTTCAATGAGGTTTGATAAAAACAATAGCCAAATGGAAGTGTTTAATCCTTCATAAAATCACTGTTGTAGACTTTCATGTCCCTGTCTGCTTTTCATAAAAATCTATCTTTTAGAATCTTTGCCTTTCATGAAGAGATTATACCCTTCCTCTTTCAGAGAATAAAAACTAGCTCATGATTTCTCCCTAATTTCATTAAGAAGTTCAAAGATAAACAAACAGTGACTTAATTTCCACTGACTTGATATAAACCTTCTATCCATTTCTGATCTCTTTACTAATGTTACTTTTAACTGTTCTTTTCTACATGTTTCTAGTTTTAATTTTATTTGAAAGTATAAATTATAAATAAATATAAGAACAGGGTCCTTGCTTTTGGTTACAGAATTTCGAATATAAAGTTCTATCTCCCACCCTCCCCCATCTCTTTCATACCCACACACGTGCATGCACACATGAAGAAATAATTTCTTCTAATTTTTTTAGGCTAATTTGTGCAGAATTTCAAAAGCAAGAAAAATACAAATTGATTAATATTTAAAATAAAAATCTAACCTTATCCATGCTGAATAAGGTCTGATGCTGAGAAGTAACAGCACTACATGGCTCAGCTGGTAGCCTTACAAGAGGTTTCTCATCTAGGCTATGCAAAGGAATGACCACAGGCAACTGTTCCATTAGCAGAGCTATTTTTTTTTTTTACTACTACTAAACTGCTACTTTAGTAGCTACTAATACCAAACTAAAAAACTCAAGTAAACTGCTACTAAACATGTAAGGCCAAGAAGACAGAGCAGGCAATATACAAAAGAGGTGAAATATGATACATTCATTTAGGTATTATAGAAACCTAAACATACGATATAAAAGGTATCATTTGTGGCTATTATGTAAAACACAAAAGCATGGAAAATAGGCATGTTTTGGGGGTTCTTGCCACTATGCTGATATTATGTTTTATCATAAGTAGGTACTGGGCATGAACCTTGAGGCTATGAAAAAATAAATTCCCGCTAAAATCAAGGCTTATAAGAATGTTTAAGAAATATCTATAAACTAGGTGAGATCACAACCCTCCCTCAACCTCCAAACTCCTTTCCTCCACTTGTGATTGTCAGCAGTGATCTATGAAGACTCTATGGGCAGAGGCAATGGAAACAAGCTCTTTACTGGGAAAGAGAAATGAGTAGAAATTTTACTGATTTCGCAGTTACCTCAAATAATAAAAAAAACTCAGATGAATATAAAATCAAAATCATCAAGTCACACTTTAAAAATGCCGATATAAAGATGATATTTAGAAATCTTCCAAATCACTACTCTGAAATTTAAAAAATAACTAGGAATATATTTCTGGTATACTCTAAGAACACCTAACTGGCAGAAAGCAGATACAAGATTAGAAACTGAGGGTCTATCCTCTAACTTCAAATGCTCTCCTAGTAACCATTCAGAAAAACTTACCTTTTCATTTTTCCTCCTGCTGATGATTCTGTCCAAACCATTGAAAGCACCAGATGCAACAAACAGAATGTTTGTTGTATCCACTTGTACTGTTTCTCCACGTAGCTTACGGGAATTCTTTTCTGGAACATTGACTATCGTGCCTTCCAATAGTTTTAATAAGCCCTAAATAAAGAAAAAATGATTTATGGCATCATCTTATAAGTGTATTATTATACTTTAGATAATGGGATTCAATGGGGAAAATAATATGTGGGTATGGTCAATGAACATAACTGAAGAACACCTCCACATTCCTAAAACTAACATGAAAATCTAACATACTATCATATTTAATTATTCATAAATTTATTTGGAATAGTATAGGACTCCTGATGCATTTAGAAAACAATCAACTTCAGAGGTTGTTTCTGATGGTAAAGACATAATTCTAACATAAAGACAGAATTAGGACTCTATAAAATGCTATTTAACCACATGGGAACATTCAAAATTTGAAAATACTTGAAGCCTTGTCTTTATACTAAAATTCTACTCTACTTTTAGTGTTAAACTTTGAGAACAGTTGTATTTCGAAATGTCTTTACAAAAAAAACATTATCTAGCACATTTTATATGTGTGATTGGAGCTCTCTATGTCCTAGTCAAAAAACAAAAGCAATTTTCCTTACCCTGTAGTTTATGTCATAATTAGTTACCAAAAAAGTCAGGTTAATCAATAGATCATTATGACTTTAATTATGACTCTACAAGGAATAGAGCATTATTTTATCTTCTAACTAAGTGAAAAGAATAAAATACATGTACATAGTTCATTTATGCCTAGTTAGAACTTTCTTCAAGCATCCTTTACAAATGTTTAACTGGGTCTTTGTGGAATACGCCAACAAAAATTAAATTTCATTTACTTCTTTAAAATATCTTTAATTTCCTAACAAAGGTAATTTAGGTATTTAAAATCGCCAACAGGTTTCTCTTAGGATCTGAACTAAATAGTCTGGGGAGTTCAGAGTGGGAGAAATAAAACAGAATCTAATTGAATGTGAAACCAAACGTACAATATTTGGGAGGCTGATGTATTCCCTTCCTTTTAGTGGGCTTGAACAAAATATTCAACTGCTTACTTGCTGAACGCCTTCTCCACCTACATCCCGTAACTGATGAATGCCTGGCACACTGCCAATCTTATCTACTTCATCCAGAAAGACAATTCCTATAATTTAAGGAGGATTCTATTTATAATATGAAAACGATATATACAAGACAACCTAAGCTTTAAAAGGCTAGGTAGCTAGAGAGCAAGGTATTTAATCTTTAACACAACATATGCAATAGTTTAATATAATAAAAATATACTGCCAACTTTTCCACACATCATTTTGTGTAAACATTTTATAATTTATTCTTACATCATTTGGGTAAAAATAACACTTGGGTAAGATTACCAATTCTCTATGACTATTATAGTTAGCTATCCCACTAATGTTTTCAGGTTCTTTATTCTAAGAAGCAGAGATAGAGGTACAGGGTGAAAGCAAAAGGCTGGTACTAGCTAAACTTCAGCTTATTTTTTCCATCTATATTCTTATCCTAAAAGAATTTAGACAAGAAGCTGTCAAGCTCTTCGTGTCAACAAGGAGAGAGGATACAGAAGGAAAGGAGAAATGTAGCATCTAGGACACTCCCTAGGTAGATAAGTTAATATGTTGCTATATACATCTTGCACTCTCTTGCACTTGTCTTTTTCCCCTCCCCCAACTCATTTCAGCATCAGGAATCTGGAGGAAAGTTAGAACAGAATAGAATAAATAATTTGGCCTGTTTTCACTCTAGTAATATTGCCAACTTATGACAATAAGACAAAGCAAACTTTGTGGCCCTTAGTCAGTATGCTAGAAAACTTAAACATAGCTACTTTTATATAGTTATTGAATTTGACTCTTTGACTCAAAACAAAAAATATATTATCTCTTGCTATTAGACTGCTTCCTCAACAGACTGTATCTGAGGACAGACAAACTTGCTGAAACATACCTTGTTGTGCTTTTTCTACATTATAATTGGCATCTTGGAGCAGCTTGGCAATCACAGATTCAATATCTTCACCTACATATCCAGCCTGAGTCAAAGTGGTACAGTCACAGATAGCAAAAGGGACATCAAGGCATTTAGCTAGAGTTTGTGCCAGAAGAGTTTTACCTATAAACAGAAACAGTAACAACGGGCCTTAGGTTTTCTTCTTAAGAGTGAGAATCCCCCAGTCACAAGACACAGGTTACAGAGTCATTTATATTCTATTTTCTTAAATGAGTGGCAAATTTTTAAGTAAGTTTTTTACCTGACCCAGTTGGTCCAAGCAGCAAAATATTACTCTTTTCAAGTTTGATGTCATCGTGGGAAGAATCCAATACTTCACCTCCTCGTTTTTCCTGAGGTATTTGTTGATTTACCTGTTGCTGCACTGATGCTCCTAAAGCATTCCCATGTGGACTAATTCCAGCAATCTGAAGCAACTCTGAAAAAATGCCAAAGGTATTAGAGCTTCATTTGCTTTCACTTGAAAAAAATGCCCAATAAAACCTTACACCTAAAACCAATTACTTATTTAGAAAAAAATAATATTGACATTTTTTTGTCTTACCTAAAAGGGAAGGAAGCCTCAAATTATCTAATGACAAATATGTAATACATGATGATTATTCATAGAACCTCAAGCAAAGGAAAGTATTCTTTTTACCTTCCTTATTTATATAAACTTATATGAAGAATATCCTTTTACTGAAAAGAAGGCAGTTTAACAGAAGAAGAACAGTGTCAGGAGTCAGAAAGCTTCAGAAATTTGGTCCTTTCTTTGCCTCTGAGGAACTATATGATCCTGAGGTATATCATCATACACACTTTGTGTTTCTGTGCCCTAATCTATAAAATGGCTAACACCTTTTCTATCAATGTTAAACACATAACTGGAGGTTTAAGAACAAAATGCAATTGATTTGGAGGCACTCTGAAAGACAAAGGTATATGTACATATATTTGTACAAATGCAAAGAAACAGTGCTGTAGAGAAAGGGTAAAACACTGTACTGAGGAATAGAAAGCTTGGGTTCCAGTCTCAGCTCTATCACAGGAATACAGCAAGTCACTTGGCTTTACTGAGCCTGCTTCCTTAGGGAATTACACTACAATCTCTCCCACACTTAAAAATGATGCTGTGAGTCTACCAGAGAAACCAAGCATGGTAAGACTCATTATCCCTGGCCCTACCTGAATTTCTGATTTTACAGGATCTCAATTGGATCACTGCATTTCCTTTAGCAGACATACAAAAATTATATGGGAATTATAGTGCTGGTGAACTAAGACTTTATCAGCTGGATCCCTTTTTTAAAAAATCTTATTCTCACCCTCTCAGCTGAAGGAAAGAATCCCAATACTCTTTTGAACTAGCTAGATTTGTAAATATCCACATTGCTCCTGGCTCTCAGCATTTAAGGTACCTGGGCTCATATCATATGTCTATATTTTCTAGATTTAGTTGTAGCTTGTTTCTAAGAATATCAGTATTTTCCAATGCTTTATTATTTTAAGCAAACCAACAGACAGATGTTCAGCAAACATACTACTTAAATCCTGTTCCATCTGGCTGTCATTTTCAAACTATCTTTACATCACATCCTTTGGTAAAGGGTTATTCTCTTCACCAAAAATAATAGGCATTAAGTAAATATTTGAATTTAATTAAACTGTACCATTTGAGAGTTAATGGTCAGTGAATAATTCACAATGATATGCCTCATTGCAATTCACATTAGGTTAAAAAAAAAGGCAGTCTTCAGTTAGCTAGCTGTCCCCTACCAAACAAAAACAAAAAGAAAAACTTTTTTATTTCAGCAAAATCTAGTTAGGAATTGTGACAGTATAAGGAGGTGCTTGGCTGAAGAACAGGTCTGCCCAGTGGGGAAAAGATGATTTAGGTAACTTGAACAAAATTTTAAGAAGCATTTTACCTACAGTGGAATCACATGACATATATTCAACTTTATGATTTAAGTTTTTTAAAAAAGAGGAATCATTTAAATAGTACAGAACAAATGATGTTTGTCATTACATTTATGAAAATATGCCCCAGCGTAAACTGGAGAAAACACTTCTGTTCTTTCAGTTAAGTCTCTGTGCACATCTCTTATTGCCTAAGCAGCCCTTTACAATGAGGACTATTGAGTAAGCAGGCTAGAATAATTAGTTGTATGGAGCAATAGGGTATAACATAGCCCTCGTACGCAAGCCAACTAGTTCACCTGGTATTTAACATCAGAAAAATTTATGTTCCAATGATGAGGGGAAGAAACCATCAGTCTTAAAATGTTAGAGACACATGTTGATCTCTAACATCTGATTTCCAAAGAAATTTCCAAGAATATTTTAATTATATATGACTCTGGCCCAATGTCCTAACATTAGAACCTAATACCCCACCTAGGAGAAGACTAAATTATACATGAAAGTAAATTCTACATAAGCTCTAAAAATATTAATTTCTAAGCCAATCAATATATGTAATTACAAATTACTTTGCTTACGTCCTTAAATACTATTACTTGTTAACATTTGTATTAAATCACTGATACTTTACTAATTCATACTAGTTTCACCAGCCATCTGCCCAAAATTATGAATATATAGTGACAGCATATTTTATTACATGTAATACATTTTATGCCAGAGTTGCTGAACTCATTATGTTCTCATGGTTCATCCTGAATATACAGTACAATATTCTGATGTTCAAATATTAGATGTATAATATTGTTTGGTTCAAAGGCAAATGTAAACTTATCAAACTTTTAAGTGAAAAATGTTCACACTGGTTTATCTATTATTTTTTGTCTTTTGTGACAACATGAATCTTCTTATGGTAACTTTGGAACCTTCACCCTTTCTTTGTGTAGCAGCTATCTTCACCTCCAAAGAAATGAGTGCAAGACATCAGAATGGCCACTATCATTGGTTTATGAGGTCATTCCATACCCTCCATCAGACCCCCTGATGCTTTTAGGGGCAGTCTAGAGCTCTCAATAGTGAGCTGGAGGTTATGCATAATTTGTAAGCCTACACTAAGTTTCATAAACACCAAAAAATAATGTAGCTTCTGGCAAAGAGCAGCTGAAAGATAATACACCTCCCTTAAAATCTGTCACTTACAGGCAGATCAACTTTTATTCTTTTTTTTAAGGAAAAAAAAAAAAGGATACAACATTCAAGGTACAAATTTTAAAAAATACAACTTCTGTTAATATGCAGATCTAGATTTATAGAGGAAAACTACATATAATACTTATTTCTTTATAAGAAATATCACAAAAGATAAAATCAAGTATCTAAAACAACCCAACATCTATTAACTACACAAATTAGCTATAAAACTGTTTCAAAGTTATATATGCCATGTATAACAAACAGGTTTAGATACTATACGATGCCTTTCTTAGTAATACACAAACAAGTACATATCTATCACAACTAGTGCTGACAAACTTCACTGAGGTAAATCTACAAAGGAAGAATGATTACAGAGGAGGACCTGAAGAGAGGTCACTTACTTGTAAATCTGTACTCATCCTCCCGTCTTCTTATTTCTAACTCTAAGAAAGAGGATGAAAATGGCAACATGAAAATATTATATATTTGCTTAATTTAGGGGAACAAACAAGGAGTATTCCACTTCTTGCCCTCTTCCAAATATAAAGAATATGTTCATTAATGTTTTTTCGGCTTTCTATAAATTATGAAAGAATTTATATGCTACCTCTTTTCTGTATTAAAAAAAAAACAAACCCAAACATGCTTAATGATGGCTGTATAGTTGCTAATATTCACATTTATCAAATACAAAGTTGCTATCTATTTTAAGAAAAGAAATGTAGTAATTTAGGTCTTCAATAAGAATTTAAATCCCTCATTATAAAGACCATATAACCATTTGCTTTTCCAGCACCTAGAAGAGTTTAACTATTAATTTGTTGACTGAAGGAATCAGAAAAAATTATTTTGCTCCATGACCAAACAACAATATTTGGACCTTATAAGTCATAAAGGTTCCAGGTCCTTCATCAGTTAGTATGATTTATACTTTCTAAAAAAGTAATTGATCCTACTATGTAAATATTTTGCAGTAAGTTCAAACAGTGAACAAGTGTCTTCATTAAGGCAATAAATTATATATTAGTGCCTACTAAAAGTAATTTAATGCTGAAAGTACTTAGCAAAACTCCATAAAATTATAACATAGCTAAAAGAATGTAAACAATAGATATCTGTAGAACAACTCCAAAATTACAGCTCCCTAGCCAAAAAAAAAGAAACCCTTATTTACATTTTACTGTATTCATAGTTTTTTAAATAAAATCATTCTGTTAATATAACATATACATTGTCCATAATAAGTTGACATTACACAGTATATTGGTCATTAGAATCGATCATTAATAGGAATTATACTTTGAATCACTTACAAATTTGCCCTGAACCTTGCACTGTGTATTGGAGGCCAAAACGGAAAGAGTGCTGAATATGTTCTGTAAGAGGTACCATTTCCATATATCTCTAACTTAGGAAAATTAAATTCTGTGTCCTGAACCCAAAAGAGAAGAACTCAAGAGTTGTATACAGAACACTGCAATGATCTAGTGAACAGGAACTACCTGTGGTGAAGTCTACAACTCAAAAATGATGTCTCAATTTGTACACGAGAACCTAAGCACATATACCTGAAAATAAAGTTTTAAGAAATAATACTTAACAAGTTAACAGACTGGTATTTTCTACTCACACTTATTAACTCTCTTTTTTAAATGCTGGAAATGAACTGGAATGACTTCATGAACCACTAACGGGAAGCAAACTGTATTTTGAAAAATGCCGTACTGTACTAAAAGTATTTTAAGACAAAAGCAAAGAGTTGCAAATAAGGATTACCTCTAAGCACAGTAATCTCTATTTTGGTCAATTATCAAAACACTAACCTCTAGGTGTTAATGATGTCTGCTTCTCAACTTCTGCCTGCTGTCTCAGATTAGCTGGGATATTATTATATATTCTCTTGTAATGATTGTATACAGCAACTGAAAGCACCTTCTTGGCAAACGATTGGCCAACAACGTACTTGTCGAGGTAGTTATAAATCTGAAAAATGGTTAGAAATGAACAATTTACTGTGAGTCATCACAATATACACACGTTAGAGTTAAATACCAAGCACTTTTTGGCTGCACCACATGCACAAAGAACTTTGCCTACCACGGATGGAACCTGTGTGCCCTGCAGTGGAAGTGTGGAGTTAACCATGCTGAACTCACTTGCTTACAGTTTTAAATTTGAACAAAGACTCTCATTCAAAACAAAATGCCAAGGGCATGACACATTATGCAGCAATAATTTCAGAGGCCCCAAATCTTAAAGATACAACACACCATTCATTTGTTCTCTAGCTTAACAAAGTATTCCTATACTTTTCCAGTGCTATGCCAGTTTCTGTTCTATAAACAATGCCAATGATCCTAATTTTTGAAAGTTTAATATTAAAGTCAATTACAATACCTATACTTGCTACCATGGGTCTAAAGCTGTTATCATTAATGAAATCAATTAAAAAAATTTACACCTCTTTCAATCATATGAATAATATTCTTCACAAAGATTACATTATAAAACTAATTTTTTCAAAATAGGCATTCAGTTCAGTTCAGCCGCTCAGTCATGTCCAACTCTTTGCAACCCCATGGACTACAGCACACCAGGTTTCCCTGTCCGTCACCAGCTCCCGGAGCTTGCTCAAACTCATGTCCATTGAGTGGGTGATGCCATCTAATCATCTCATTCTCTGTCGTCCCCTTCTCCTCCTACCCTAAATCTTTCCCAGCATCAGGGACTTTTCCAATGAGTCAGTTCTTCAGCTTCAGCATCAGTCCTTCCAATGAATATTCAGGACTGATTTCCTTTAGGATGGACTGGTTGGATCTCCTTACAGTCCAAGGGACTCTCAAGAGTCTTCTCCAACACCACAGTTCAAAAGCATCAATTCTTCCGTCCTCAGCTTTCTTTATAGTCCAACTCTCACATCCATACATGACTAATGGAAAAACCACAGCTCTGACTAGACAGACTTTTGTCAGCAAAGTAATTCTCTGCTTTTTAATATGCTGTCTAGGTTGCTCATAGCTTTTCTTGCAAGGAGCAAGCATCTTTCAATTTCATGGCTGCAGTCACCATTCGCAGTGATTTTGGAGCCCAGGAAAATAAAGTCTGTCACTGTTTCCATTGTTTCTCCATCTATTTGCTATGAAGTGATGGGACCAGATGCCATGATCTTAGTTTTCTGAATGTTGTATTTTAAGCCAGCTTTTTCACTCTCCTCTTTCACTTTCATCAAGAGGCTCTTTAGTTCTTCTTCGCTTTCTGCCGTAAGGGTAGTATCATCTGCATATCTGAGGTTATTGATATTTCTCCCACAATCTTGATTCCAGCTTTTGTTTCATCCAGCTTGGCATTTCACATGATATACTCTGCATATAAGTTAAATAAGCAGGGTGACAATATTCAGCCGTGATGTGCTCCTTTCCCAATTTGGAACCAGTCTGTTGTTCCATGTCCAGTTCTAACTGTTGCTTCTTGATCTGCATACAGATTTCTCAGGAGGCAGGTAAGGTGGTGTGGTATTCCTATCTCTTTAAAATTTTTTAAGAATAAAATAGGCATTATATACTCAAAAATCATTATACCACCTGTATCAATGTGCTTTAATACTCACAAACATTTAGCTTTTTCTCAGATATTAACTTTAAAGCTATGCATTTATCTAAATGGCAATCTAAAACTCTTATTCTTGGTAGAAACTAAAGCTCTATATGAAATTTGGTTATTTCCAATGGCTTAGCACCTAGGGTAAATTCTTTCAGCTTTTAGTTAACAGAAGTTAATTGCTAATATTCACCAACTCCTGAAAAGAGTTATTTTCTAGAACTTTATTCTCTAGAACTCCAACTCAGATTCTGAAGTCTATACAAATTAGTGAGGAACGTAAAGCTTAACACCTGTAGTTTCCATTACTTTATTTATTTTTACATAACAAATTCTGTAATGGTTGACCATATATATGTTGTTATGGTTTTTAAAAATCATCATTCTTCATGAATTACACCCACGATTTAGCACATTTGCAGAAACAAATGCACTGGTATCTAAACAGTCAAAAAAAGCAGAGGGTGAGAAATAACAAGTGTGCAAACACCACCTGAGATGGCCAGAGATAATAACACAGCCCAGAAGCAGGGCTCCTCCTTCTCAGAAAGCACACGCCAAGCACCCAGTGAAGCTGGTGGTATACTCTGCTGTGTCTCACATGGCTAAATCACAATCCACCTGAGGCTTCAAGAAAGAGCTGACACCACAAAAGTCACAGTGTTGCACAGAAGTGCCCTGGCACATTGGTCATGAAAAAATACTTGCTTCTATTGTTAGCCTGAGGCTGTTTCACCTCTAATAAAGTAGATTAATTTAAGAGGGAAAAACTGCAGGCTGCTGTTATTTAGGGATCCAAACAAAAACAAATCCCCAGCTGTTCTATTTTAAGGATATCATTTTAGATTAACTTAGTATTAACACTAATAATCATCAGCTGTATTTCATTGCTATGAACACAGTAATCATGATATGGGAAAACAGCTGTGGACCCCATACCTAAATTTCAAGTATCAACTATCAGTAACAATTCAGCCAGACACAGCCTATATTATAAAGAACTTACAAAACTTGTTTAGATACTAGTATTAAGATTCAATATAAACTGGAGAGAGGGGAAGCAGTGAAATGTTTTCAAGATAAAATGTTTATAACACTGAGCGAGGACTTATACCTTCTTGGGGGGAGGAGGTGGTTTCTGTTGGAATGCCAATTTTACAGCTTCTGCTGCTGATTCAGGTTCTTTAATTATGCTTTTCTTTGAGTCTGCTTCTGATAACACAACAAAAAAATGATGACATTTTTCACACTTCACAAAGCGGGTGGATGCTGTAAAAGGACACAGAAAAATAATTCAAGTACTATTTAACTTTAAAGACTCGTTGAAAATTGAAACCTACGTACTTGACGAAAATCTTGTAGTTCACTCCACTAGCCTCAACAGCCAGCCTAATTTGTACTTAAAATAGATGATAAATATGAGTTCAGTAAACTACATTCTATTCATTTCAGCTAGGTGTGACAGATTTTATCTAGAGAAAAGATTGATTGAGATTCTTTCAATTTCTCCATTCACTAAAGTTTTGGATTTTTCTTTTGGGGGTGGGCTGGGGTACACTGCACAGTTCCCGAGATCTTAGTTCCCCAAAGGACTGAACCCGGACCCTTGGCAGTGAAAGCGAGGTGTCATCTAACCATTACCAGGGAATTTGCCCTCAAGTTAATTTTAAAAACTACCACTATATTAAGTAATTATTTTATTCAAATATGAGAATGAATAAACTGTGGGAAAAAAGTAAAGTACAAATAAATTAATCTGTAATAAAATTAACATTTTACTACAAAAAATTACAAATACACAAAAGTTGAAAGACAAAAATCCATTTTAATCCCTAAAAAATGTAAAATATATATATACTTAAGGTTCTTTTCAAACCTGTGAGCATTTCTAAGACCTTGACTTGGTAAATATATAAAATTATTTTATACCTTTCTTATTATCTTTATTCCACTAATTCCTATTTCTTTGACCTAAAAACCACTAAGAAACTGGGACTTCCCTCGTGGTCCAGGGGCTAAGAATCTGCCTTGCAATGCAGGGGACACAGGCTCAATCCCTGGTCAGGGAAGTAAAATCCCACAGTCATGGAGAAACTAAGCCCATGCACCACAACCGGAGAGTCCATGAACAATGCAAGATCCCATATGATGCAACACAGATCCCATATGCTGCAACTAAGACCCAACACAGTCAAATAAATAAATATTAAAAAAAAAAAACCTAAGAAACTAACAAAATATAATCATACAGCTTTTGGAAACAGCGCAGGGCAGTTAAAGTGAAGATGAAACGGGTTTCTCAATTCCAAGGCATCAGCTATAGGTATCTTGTGTTTAAAACAAAAGTGATTTCCTCTTTTCTCTCTTTTAGGATACAGGCACATATTCTTAATCTTCTCCAAGCCTAATTCCACTAATGGTAACCAAGAACCTCAGAAAGCAGCATGGTAGAGAATCCTATACAGACTATTAACAGATTCAGAGCAAAATATACACAGGAATTAGTTACATGTTGGTAGGTCTAGTAATATATTTTTGTGTTATGTTTGTGTAACCTAACTAAACAGGTAAAAAAGGAAAGAAAAATGATTTTTAAAACTACGGGAATCTCTGCCTTTGGGAATATTATAACTGCTTATCCACATATTAAAAAAAAACTGCACTGACTGGCAAGCACACCTCAATCTTCACAAAATAATCGAAGTTTAAAAAAAATAGACAATTCCACATTTTAAAAATAAATTTAATTATTAATTCAACCAATTTAATTTTTACATATCTGCTCTTAAACAAAAAGACAATAAAAAATATACATTCTGGACAAATTCTAGCCACAAATTTTAAAGTAGATAAGGGATCACTTGTGTATTCCATTTATCAATCACCTAATAAGGCTTCCCTAAAGTAAAAGACCAAGCTATTTCAAGTACTTTTGATTAACACAAGTCAAAATTCATTATCACCAATTCCCATCAATGGAAAAGACAGTGGCTTTATGTTATGACCAGGCACCAGTTTATAATTGTTACTGATGGTAGTAAACAGGGCAAGGATTAAAGGGCAGGGAAGCCTCTAATCTAGTTCAGGCTGTGTCACCGGAAAATCTGGCCTGAGAACACAAGAACAAAATATTTCTCTGAAGAAATTAGGTCAAAGGGAAAGAGAAAAGTGACAAAAACATTCCTCTTTGCTTACTCCTCATTCCTCTTTGAAGGGTTGCTCAAATTCTACCTGAATATTTGCAGTACTGTTTCACACTGAAACACGTTCAACATATATCCAGGTTCAACTTATCAAAATGCTATTTCAGAAAAACAAGTAAACAAACATTGCAATGCGTATTTTTTATTCCTAAAAACAAGGGGCAAAATCTGATTTTGTTAAATTTTCAAGGGATAAATAAACCTCCTTACTTTAAATGATTACTACAGATATTCTATATTCCTTTACAAACAGAATACTGATGCCAATAAACATGCTTGTATAGTATATCAACAACAGAAGAAAGATTACCTTAGTAAAAACTTTTTCAGGATATGTGTTTAAATGAAAGTTCTTCATAATTCTGAAAAAGTTTCAGGGTCAAACATAAAATCTCCAAACCACTGCATAAAAGTTTATCCTCACTCTATGAGACACATAATTACAGTAAGCCTTCAAAAAGTATTATATACATAAAAATAAAAACTAAAAGCTCCATCCAAGAGCAAGGGAACATGCAGTATGATTCTGTTTAAATGAAATACAAAAACAGGCAAAACCAATCTCTTGTTAGCGACTGCGAAAGAACATGAGGGAGCCTTCTGCTGCTGCTGCTGCTGCTAAGTCGCTTCAGTCGTGTCCGACTCTGTGCGAACCCATAGACGGCAGCCCACCAGGCTCCCCCGTCCCCGGGATTCTCCAGGCAAGAACACTGGAGTGGGTTGCCATTTCCTTCTCCAATGCATGAAAGTGAAAAGTCAAAGTGAAGTCACTCAGTCGTATCCAACTCTTGGCGACACCATGGACTACAGCCTAACAGGCCCCTCCATTCGTGGGATTCTCCAGGCAAGAGTACTGGAGTGGGGTGCCATTGCCTTCTCCAGAGGGAGCCTTCTGGGGTGCTGCAAATACTGGTATGTATATCCATCACACTGTACATTCAGAATCCATGCATTTTCTTTCCTTTTCTGTATATAAATTATCCCTCAATTTCCCCCTTAAGTTAAATAAGAAAGAAATTTTTTAAAAATCCCAAGAAAAGCCCAAAATAAAAAACCCCATAACTAAAGGCTCTACCTTAAATAAAACTAGGGACACTATTCATAAAGTTATGTTTTAAAACGGGAAAAAAAGGGCAAAGAAAAAATACATATACTTATAATCAACAATCTTAGATATTATTTTAATTTCTGATGATTTTCTAAATACTCATAATGGGACTGACAGAAATGGTATTTTATTTCAACAAAGTCAGTCAAGCAACAGTAATACCACTATAAGAAAACATAAAAATCACTATAAACATGTTTGTGAGATGAAATATGTACAGGAAGATCAAAGAGCTAAGAACAGCTTTTACATTAAAAAAAATGACAATGAAAGTTAATGAAATTCAAATTTCAGTGTCATACACAAAACTTCATTGGAACACAGCCGATTTCACTCCTTTACACTGTCTATGGCTGCTTTCTCACAGTAACAACAAAGGAGAAAAGTCACAACAGAGACCATATGGCCCATAAAGTCTAAAATATTTACTATTCGGTCTTTATAGTAAAAGTTAACTGACTCCTATATAGCATTTAAAAATAAAGAACTACCCATAGGATAAGAAAAATATTTACAAATCACGAATCTAGATAAGGGTCCAGTATTCAGAATAAATAAATCTTCCACCTCAACAATAAACAGACAACCCCCACACACAAAAAAAAGAAAAAGAAAGAAAAAGATAACTCAAGCTAAAAATGGACAGAAACTTTAGTCTTCTCCAAAGAAGACATACAAATGGTCAATAAGCACATGAAAAGATATTTAACATCTAGTCATTAAGGAAATGCAGATCACAACCATGATGAGATATTAATCCCACTTTCTATTCCTATGATGGCTATAATTTTAAAAAAGACACAAATGTTGAGGATGTAAAGAAATTAGAACCCTTATACCTACCTTGTTAGTGGGGCTATAAATGGTACAACATCTATGTGCTGCACTGTGCTTAGTTGCTCAGTCGTGTCCAACTCTTTGTGACCACACAGACTGTAGCCCATCAGGCTCCTCTGTCCATGGAGGTTCTCCAGGTAAGAATACTGGAGCGGGTTGCCATTCCCTTCTCCAGGGGATCGTCTCAACACAGGGATAAAACCTGCGTCTCCCATGTTCCAAGCCGATTCTTCTCCATCTGAACGACCAGGGAAGCCCAAGAATACAGGAGTGGGTACCCTAGCCCCTCCTCAGGGGATCTTCCTGACCCAGGAATAGAACTGGGGTCTCCCACATTGCAGGCAGATTCTTTACCAGCTGAGCTACCAGGGAAGCCCTTATACCCTGTTAGCAACATCTACAGCAGTCCCTTAAAAAGCTAAACAGTTACCACCTCACCAAGCCATTCCACTCCTAAGCATATAGCCTGCCTCTCGGGGCTCGTCTCAACACAGTTTAACCATTAAGAATTGTTTATCAATTAAAATTGCCGGGTGGCTCAGATGGTAAAGAATTACCTGCAATGCAGGAGACCCAGGTTTGATCCCTGGGTCAGGACAATCCCCTGGAGAAGGGAATGCCAACTCACTCCAGTATTCTTACCTGGAGAATTTCATGGACAGAGAAGCCTAGTGGGCTACAGTCCACAGGGTCGCAAAGAGCTGGACATGACTAAGTGACTAACACACATAAGCAAAACAAATAAGCAAAGAGTTTTCTTAAATTATCTTATACCATAATAGTTCAAAGCATTACTAGTCCAGGAGATTTTTAGTATCTGGTGACTATAAGAGAGACTATTGTAAGTTCAGGAAAACAATAATTCTGATGTATGTAAGGTATAATGTATATATTTCGGGCAATTAATGATTTACAGAAAAGGCAGGGAAAAAGAAGAACAGAAGAAGTATACTTACACACGAAGGTCTCTACGTGTGTGCATAAGTCGCCACATTTAGGACAACGAAGCTGGTTTCCACCTTTCCCAGAATTCCCAGAGCCTGATTTCTTACTGCTTCCCTCACTTGCTGATTTCTAATGTTTGTGCAAGAAAAGAAAAAGTGTCAATTATTACTTTCAGGCAACCACCATGTAACTTAAGTTTGTATTTAAATTTATGTTTATATTGTTTGTAATTAATCTTATTAAAAAAACCAGTTCTAGTAAAAACAATTACTGTTTCCCTTCTTTACATGGTATGATCCAGCATGTATAATAATTAGCTTTTTTTCAATGACAGTAAATACTAGAGGAAAAAAATATCAATAAGCATTAGTAACTACTTACTTACTAAAAAACTTACTATGAAATTGAATTGAGAGTTATTACCATGACAAGTAGTGACTCAACTTTCTTAAATCTAACTTCTGTCATCTCTAAAAAAAAGGGGGAGGGATAATTTCACCTACTTTAGAGGGGCATTGTTAGGATTAAGTGTGTATATGAAAACACCTAGCATTTTGTCTCATACATATTAATAACTCAAGTGTTAGCCAAATTTGCATAATAAAAAACATGATTATTCACTGACTTAATAAAGTTACCAATCATCTACTTCCTAGCTACAGAGTTCAGTTCAGTTCAGTCACTCAGTCGTGTCTGACTCTTTGCGACCCCATGGACTGCAGCACGCCAGGCCTCCCTGTCCATCACCAACTCCCGGAGCTTACTCAAAGTCATGTCCATTGAATCGGTAATGCCATCCAACCATCTCATCCTCTGTCGTCCCCTTCTCCCCCTGCCTTCAATCTTGCCCAGCATCAGGGTCTTTTCAAATGAGCTACAGAGTAGCCCACCATTAAGTCATACAGATATCCAAGATTTTTAGGTAGAGGATGAGGTAAGGTTTATATTATCATGAGTTTAAGAGCTGTGTAGAAACAGAAAAGGATGGCTATTCTTAATCCAACCAACCATCAGACTGACTACATAAATTATTTAATGAAGCTTCTTTACTGTGTTGGGGTGTTAGAAATTTTAATTACTGCTTACCAATGAAATGCTTATCAAATAATGTTAAGGTTCAGGCTGATACACAAAATAAAAATACATAAAATTCTTCACATCATTTTATATTTCCTACAGAAAACATGGGCTTCCCTGCTGACTCAGCAGTAAGGAATCTGCCTGCAATGCAGGAGACACAGGTTTGATCCCTGGGTAGGGCAGATCCCCTAGAGAAGAGAATGGCAACTCACTCCAGTATTCTTGCCTGGGAAATACAGGACAGAGTCACCTGGTGGGCTGCAGTCCATTGGGTCACAAAGAGTAGGATACAACTTAGCAACCAAACAATGAAAACATATAACCAATGAAATACAGAGTACTATTATATTTGTTTAAATGAGGGAACTCAAATATGTATATAAATGCCAATAAAGATAAAATACCTTATTTCCATCTCCAGAGCCATCTTTACTTATCCCATCTCTTGAGGCAAAGTATGCTGGTGTTTCTGTAAAAGCTCTAAAAGGAGCTCTTCGTAGAAGCTGAGTTTCAAAGGTCCCAAGCCTTCCTAAAACTGGTATATGAATACGACTACAAGAAATACCTGAAAATACAATGAAATTTGTTTGGTCTACACATCAAATATTAACACACCTTCAATAAATCCTCTGGAAACAAAAATCCCTAAAGCATTAAGAAAGTTGAAAAAGTTAGTTTTCACAGCAATAGTACAAACTGGTGACACCATCCTCAAAAACTGGCCAGACCTGTGCTTTGGAAGTGAGGAAAGACCAGAGACAACAATTAATGGCCCTTTCAAAGTGTGAAAGGGGAACAAGGGCATTTATGTTCTATATTGTTATATGTCTTATATCTACCAACAAGAACAAACAAAATGTAAATAAATAGGTGTCTGGATCTGTTCTATGGGATCACTGTTTGCTGACTCCTGCTTCTCTGCATATAAACACAAAATAAACTCCCAAATAAATTATAGTCATTGGCAAAAGAGCCATACTCCATATTGTGAGGCAGTATTTCCCAAGTTGGTCCTTAAAAGACTGCTCCCTACACAAGAAAATTAATGGTCATAAGTTAAACAAAATTCCACAGACCTCAATACCCTAGAGCTACTTAGAAGCTTGCAAAAGCTAATAATGTACATTGGCCATGAAGCAAGTTTCCCAGACTGCTATTAGGAGGTGATTAAACTTTGGGGGTGAGGCCGGTGGCGGTGGTGGTGGTGAACACTTAAACTTAAGAAACTGATTTTGCCTCCCTCATTTTATTCCCTGCACAATTCACAACTCAGGATTTAGTTTCTACACCTGTTAGGGCTTTTTTAAAGATATACACATGTATATGTTGTATTCAAATGCAAAAACTGGTTTAAAATTATGTAGTTAAAACAATTCCAAAACAATTGCTTAGTTATGTAACTGTTTTATTAACAACTCTCTCCCATTTTCCAACTCCTTTTATACTGAATAACTTATCACCATGCCATCTCCAGTTTCACAAAGCACAAAAATGAACCCACCAAATTACTCAGCAAAGATACAAAGAGGAAAAAAATTTTATTTCTATATAAATTCACAAAGAACACTAAAAAAGGATTATGACACCCCAGTCCCTAACCCCAAAAGTATAAACTTTTGCTTAACACTATTAAGCTTGGATATTGAGGAAAAAAAAAATTTGATGCATTCCTTATAATTAACATTTTTAAGACATTTCAAATTTTCTCAAGTGTAACATTTCCATGTTTTGCAATAAATTATGTTAGCCATTACTCTCTCGTTGGTGATGCCATTGAGTCAGTGATGACTCAAAAGACATGAGTTTGAGTAAACTCCAGGAGTTGGTGATGGACAGGGAGGCCTGGTGTGCTGCAGTCCCATGGGGTTGCAACGAATCAGACACGACTGAGTGACTGAACTGAACTGACTCTTGTTAAATACAGTTTATGAAATTTAAGCTAAACATTAATGTTTTTTCAAGGACATAGTATGATTTAAAGACTGCTGCTGCTGCTGCTAAGTTGCTTCAGTCGTATCTGACTCTGTGCGACCCCATAGACGGCAGCCCACCAGGCTCCTCTGTCCCTGGGATTCTCCAGGCGAGAATACTGGAGTGGGTTGCCATTTCCTTCTCTAGTGCATGCATGCATGCTAAGTTGCGTCAGTCGTGTCTGACTCTGCATCATCCTACAGACAGCAGCCCACCAGGCTCCTCCGTTCACAGGTTTCTATAGGCAAGAAGACTGCTGCTGCTGCTGCTAAGTCGCTTCAGTCGTGTCCGACTCTGTGCAAACCCATAGACGGCAGCCCACCAGGCTCCCCCGTCCCTGGGATTCTCCAGGCAGGAACACTGGAGTGGGTTGCCATTTCCTTCTCCAATGCATGAAAGTGAAAAGTCAAAGTGAAGTCGCTCAGTCGTGTCTGACTCTTAAAGACCCCATGGACTGCAGCCTACCAGGCTCCTCCATCCATGGGAGTTTCCAGGCAAGAGTGCTTGAGTGGGGTGCCATTGCCTTCTCCAGGCAAGAAGACTATGTCCCTCTAAAAAGCAAGTTTAGACAAAGTTGTGGGGAAGAGGGATAGATGAAATCAAGAATGCAGAAAGCTGAATGTACCTTGGGGCTGGGTGATGGGTATCTGGGGGTTCAGTGTTCTATTTTGTGTGTGCTTGAGAACATTCATTAAATGAAAGACAGCATAACACAATAATTTACTATAATCTATGCAACAAGTATAATTTTTAACTGAACTTTTATGATGTATTCACAAAGAAAACTACAATTATAACAACCTTTATATTTGTATTTGGATGTTATATTTGTACTCAGATGTTTAGAACAAAATTTATACCTGAAGTTTCACTTACAGTGTATATTTTCCACTTATATCTTTTAAAATAGCATTTAACAATGTACAGTATCTACTACTATTAGAAAATAAGCTGAAAGGAAATTATCTGTGGGAATTTAAGAGAAATAAAAAATGAACATGATTCTTTTAAAATCTACTTGAATAGAAAGAAAAATAAGTCCTTCACTTTAAATAACTTATAAGGTAACATATGAAACCAAACTACACAGTCACCACAGAAAATACAATTTAAAAAACATGTTCATGTCATTTAGACCTCTAAATTTAAGAACTTCTTTGCTGGCCCTGATAGTATGGTACTGAAGTGGTGTTTTAACATTCTATAATCTAAGGGCTACACCAACATGATGCTATAAATACTAAACCACTGGTTCCCAAACTTGGGCATGCATTAGAATCACCTGGAGGGCTTGTTAAACCATAGAGTGCAGGGGATCTTCCCTAGTTCTGATTGACAGAGTGTGAGGCGGGACCCAAGAATGCATTTCTAACAAGTTCCCAGATGATGCCTATGCTGCTGGTTTGAGGACCACACTTTTTAAAACCACTGTACAAAACAATGTAAATGACCAGTCATTCACCAATCATGTAACATCTTCACAGAAAGCACCGCAGCAAGCCAATCAGGAATTGTTAACCCTTTTTTTTGTCCTCTGGCTCACTGGTGAAGCCTATTCAGAACATTTTTAAATGTACAGAATAAAATATATAAGAACCCAATCATCCTGAAGTAGTTAATATATGTAGTAGTTAAAATATGAAGTAGTTAAAATATGCTTCTTAACAAAATTAAACAAGATCTAACAGCTTTTAAAATAACCATGATTTCAAAGTGGTGGAAAGTGTAAACAATATTTTGGGCTATCAGGAATGTAATGTGAAACGAAAACATCTGTGATTTAGAATGGTGACAATTCCACAGGTATTGCTAATACTACTACTAGTTTCTTGCCTATATTTATAACTGAAGGAAATGCTACATTTCTCTCAGAGACTACTGAAAATGAAGTTCAAAGAACCTCTGAATTTTATCCCTGGGCCTTTTGGAAGCCTGTGAACCCAGGTGAAGAACATCTAAAAGCCAAACAAGGGGAAGTATTTATGTGAAGTATATTTCAAAAGACTACTTGGCAGTAATGACAGAAGACAGTTAAAAGTTAAACCACTTACAAACTTCTGTCATAAAGATAAAGTTTTGAGTTTCAGAGCAGCTGTTTTTTAGAAACTATATATTAGAATAAGGGATAAAAATTTTAGGGCTTTTAAGAACAGGAGAATATTTTATTCAATTTCTAAATACTTCCTATATTCAATCTTAAACTAAGCATTCTCCAAAATAACACCAATGATTCAGCTTAAAAGATAAACTGATCTTTAATTTGCAATTTAGAAACAGAGCGAAAGAACTAATGAAAATTTAAAACTAGCTATTTGTAGTGACATATTTAAGTGTTTAACAACTTATGAAATGGCAAATCAAGTCAGATGCTCTCTTAAACACCTGACCCCTAACACAAATTGGAAACAAAATTCAACAAACACTCACGATGCTCACAATTTGGTAGATACTTACTGCTTTTAATAATCTCAACTTTTTACTTTATGTCCAAGTTATTACTTCAGGAATTCTGAATACTTTTTAATAGAATACTTATTAATAAAGAAAAATAACATGACTCCTATAATAGCTTTCCTCAAATTTAAAAATATTTGACAGGTTTTCACTAATGTTACTAATCTACTGGTCTGAAGGTGAACACGCCCAAGAAAAGAGAAGTGATTAGGAAATAGTGTGTAATTCCGGAAATAAAGATGTTCTATCACTTATTCATTTTGTCTTATTTAATTTGTATCGGATTTAATCACAAGATAGGGAGGGAACTAAAATCTAGCTAAAAACTATTAAGTTAGGCACATTTTGTAACTATCATGAGAATTATGGATGCCAACCAACAAGTTTGAGCATCTTCAAATCTTCATTTACCTTATGAGGTGACACCCTTTCAATGGACAAGAACAGAAAGCATCCAGAAATCAAGAGAGTTATACAGAATCACACAACTCTCACAGCCAAATTCAGACCAAGTATCGTCACTGAGGATTTTTTAAATGGAATCAAACATTTTTGAATGCACATACTTAGAACGCAAACTGACTGTTATATATGCAAGGTACATTTTAAAAACACATACACCAATAATGAAAACACCAGCAATCTAAGCAAAAAAAATATTTAAAATTTTTACTTTAATATACATTTCATATTCAAAGAGAACAGTGAAGAAAATATTAAATTGGATACATATAGCCCAACAGGAAAAGAAAACAGATCCAGTGTCTAGTACGACAATTAAGTAATTTTTCAAACTACCATGTAAAGTTTTTAAAGTATAACATGACAGATAAAGGAACAGAAACAGAGAACAGCACTGTACTTCAGAGGAGTTATGACATCTCCTTTTATTCTTAAATCACTGTACAATTTCCTGTAGAAGACTATATTGATGAGATTATTTAATTATGTTGCTGAAATTCTTAACTCTAATTGTAAGAATAACACACTAAAGTTCAATTCTAATTTTTCTTTCACTCTCTTCCTCTTTCCAGGAATTCTAAATAAAAATAACCTTGGAGGTTTTTCAGGCTTTAAAAAAAATTATATTTTTGTAGACGTATATATACAGTTTCTACCATGGAAAAGAAACATTGTATGTAATTAAGCCTTGGGAAAGTCTCAAATCCATGTGAAAGCCATTTGATGTTTCATTGTCACATAAAAATATTAAATTCTATAATGATATTGGGTAATATCTCACATTTTAATTTACTCCTTTACAGTAAAAGCTATGGTTTGGTATTTCTAAAAAGCTCTAGTAAACTTGTATTAACTGACAAACAAACAGATAATTCCTAAATAAGCCATTAATTTTCTACTTACCTAAGAATAGATTTAATTTTTTTAATTAATTTTTATTGGGGGAGTATAGTTTCTTTACTAAATTTAATTTTTAAAAGGAGCTGTTGTTTTGAAAAGAAAAATAAACAACTGCACACTTCCTACAATTCAGTTTTCAGGGACAATTGATAGAAATGAAGACTTTTGTCAAAAGGAGCCTTCCCTACCCAAGGAGAACACCCACATATTTCATACAGGCCCAGAAACAATATTATTGTCTAGTTCTCTAAACTTGAAGGCGAGGACTTATTCAAGCACCAAAACAGGGCCTGGCACACAGGAGGCTATCAACAAGTGTGTCTGATAAATGAATTCAACTACCTGTCACTTTCAAGTGTTTGCAACTCAAAATTCCTAGAATATGGATGTCTACTTGTTCAGGTTTAACAGTGTATGGGGACTAAATTCACTCCTTTATATTTACATACCATTTTAGGAAATGCTTCTGCCCACACAACCTCATTTAATCCCTGTGTGAAATAAACTGTCAGAAAATAAACATTTAGTAAACAGTAAGGATTTTACAATGATGCTAAATATTAGGAATAGGGGGCTTTCCCCCTCCGCCCCGAGATCACAAGCTGATAATCCAAAACAAAACGAATTTGCCTAGAACTTAGTGATTAAAACAGGATCTAGCCTGTTGTCAGCTATTCATAGATTTAGGGAAGAGAAAAATGGTTTCCCTTCCGGAATCTCTTTGCTGGGGTACCATCCCTTCGCAGCTCCTGATAAACAGAAAGGAAAAATAAACAAGCGCCACGCTTCAAAACTATTTGCGACTGTCAAGTTAGGAAACCCGGCAAACGACTGCTGAGACACCCAAGTACTTAAAAACAACTGCTGAGATAACCGGCACCTCCTCAGACGCTTTCCCGCGGCCGCCTAGAAACAGCAGGAGTCCGGTTTACGTCCCGGTGCAAGCGACCGCACAATGACTCTGACACCCCGGGCCTCGCGCGGCCTGCGCCCGGGTCGGCGCCCCGAGGCCCCAGGGGACCCCAACAGTGGCAGCCCTCCAGCCGCGCCCTTCGCGCGGCCCGCGACAGGCCCGAGGGAAACCCGGCCGGGCTCCGGAAAAGGAGCCGCAGTCAGAGCAGCCGGCAGTCCCCGGAGGAGCTCTGAGTGGGGTCTGGGGACACTTTTTAACAAACGAAGCAATTTGTCCCCCGCTTTCAGGGTTTCTGCGAAGCGGCCACATTCTAGCCCCAAAGGCCTGAAAGCCAGCGGGTTGGGGAACACAAGGGGTTCACCTCAAATGTGAGAAACAGCTGCTCCAGAGGTTGGCAGAGTCCCATGCCACGGAAGGGGTTGGGGGGGGGGGGAGGGTGCCAAAAGAAGCACCGAGTGGTGGGGGCGGTCTCTTGCCCTCCCCGGAGTCTCCACCGCCCGCCAGGACACTCCTCGATCAAGGGCTCAGGTGAGGGACTACTTCGTTACCTCTTTGAGCGGAGACGAGCGATGAGCTAAAGATTCGCGCGGCCGCCGCTCCGCAAGTACAAGCTCCGCAGCCCGACATCTCCGCGGGGCCTAGGCCGGGGCTTCGCCCCCAGCGGCCCTCTGGGTCTCAGCGGCCGACTCTTACTCGCAAAGTTCGCTCCCTTAGCTTCGGAATCTCTTGCCCGCTCTAGGCCCAATGCAGCGTTGACCAGCTTGGCACCAGAACCTCCGCTCTCTTCGTGCCCCACTGCCGTCTACTCAATAGACACCTAACACCCCCCCACCCTCCCCCTCCTCCTTCCCCCGCTCCCCCCTCCCCGCCCACAGGGCCCCGGGAGCGTGCGCGCGCCTGCGTCCTAGGTCTCGGGAGGGGCGTGGGCACGCGCCGCGCGTGCGTGCGTGGGACATCGATGTACGGCGAGGGGAAGGGGGCGGTGACCTGGGCTCCAATGAGCAGGCTCCTACGGCAGACGGCCGACCCGAACCGGGGAACTACAAGTCCCGACAAACGATTCTTCCGGAGGTCTCCAGAGTTGAAAAGTTTGCGATAGAAGCGGAGAGATGCATGCTGGGAGTTGTAGTCCCAAATCGTCGCAGTAAACTGGTCATTTTGGACTTTTGGCTGGAAAGGTCAAAGTGAGACCTGTGGCTTGACCGGTCTCGAGAAGTCTTGAAAGCCGCCGATTCAGTAAGAGTCGATAAGTTCCTTCTTCTGAGGGTTCCACATCCTTATCCTTAGGAACACGGAAGTGGTGGCATTTTTTTACCAAGTTCTCAAGCCACTGTTTGTTGATGACAGCTCTCTTTCCTTGTTTTTTCAAGCTTAGTGGTGACGACTTCCAGCCGTTGCTAGTCCCGGGGTTCTTTACAATCCTCTGTCCCCTTAAAGCTGAGCACACTTTGGTAAATAGTTACTTCATTCAGCTCTCTTCTGTTACCCTTCCACTCCTGCGTGTGTATGGCTGCTTTCTCTCTGGATGTCTAAAGCAAATCACCCAGCTAGCTGACAAGGTGCCGGATGGTGACGAATCTTTTCCCATCCGGGTGGGCACCAGATTACTTTGTATATAAGATTCTGATCAACTCCGAAGCTCAGAGAAATTGCCAAGTGAGCTTGGATATCTTCAGTTCTGAGCTGGGGGAGGAGAGAGTAGGGGGAGGACGACAAGCAAGCCAAAATCAGAGTTATTTAACCATCATCAGTCTTGGGTCAGAGAAATGTGACATAGTTTCCCAAGTCTGGCCATGAGAAGGGGCATTGGCCTTGGCCCAGGCCACATGTGGTTTTTGTCTTTCTGGGTGCTAACTCCTAGTACTCCTTCAGCTTAAAGTGACAGAGACCAAAAGGGAGCCCAGGTCTTAACTCAGCTGCCTTCATGAATAGAATTTTCAGAGAGTATAGACTCTAAAGTTCCTTCATCCCAGTGTTTTGAAACTGTGTTTCTAGAATTCCCCCAGAAGCCAAAGCTCTTTGTGGGTGTGAGGGGACTAAAAGAGGGGAACTCCCAAACCTTCCTTCAAGCCACTGCTGAAGTCAATCAGAGCAGCTCTGCTTTAATAAACTGTTTAATTTATTGAGGTTTTGCTTGAAAATACAGTTGTTCTGCTTTAAAACAATGTTTGAAAACCACTGATTCTGGGACAAACTTCTTTTAGCAGTAAGCTAAGTAAGTCTCCTGGAATCTTTAACACCCAATTTAATCCTTTCATTCCACTCTACCTTCTATTTCAATTATATACACATTTTCTTATTATTATATAAAGAAGTTGTTTGCTAAAATTTATAGATTGCTATAAAGCAAGATGAATAAAAGCATTAGTTAGGCCAGGTCTCATCTGGGGGCAGCCTATGAAAGCTTCCCTTTCTCTATCTGTTCTAAGGACTTGACTTATTCAGTCAGCAAATATTTATTGAGCACCAGTTACATGCCAGACACTGAGACACAAAACAAAAAAGTTTCATGAAGCTTCTAGTGGGGAAAAATAAGATGGTAAGTAAACAAAAATATCTGACATTGCTATGATGACATAGTTCAGTTCAGTCACTCAGTTGTGTCCAACCCTTAGCAACCCCATTGACTGCAGCACCCCAGGCTTCCCTGTCCATCACCAACTCCCGGAGCTTACTCAAACTCACGTCCATCAATTTGGTGATGGCATCCAACCATCTCATCCTCTATCATCCCCTTCTCCTCCTGCCTTCAATCTTTCCCCCAGCATCAGGGTCTTTTCCAATGAGCCAGTTCTTCGCATCAGGTGGCCAAAGTGTTGCAGTTTCAGCTTCAGCATCAGTCCTTCAATGAATATTCAGGACTGATTTCCCTTAGGATTGACTGCTTGAGTCTCCTTGCAGTCCAAGGGACTCTCAAGAGTCTTTTCCAACACCACAGTTCAAAAGCATCAATTGTTTGGTACTCAGCTTTCTTTATAGTCCAACTCTCATATCCATACATGACTACAGGAAAAACCATAGCTTTGACTAGATGAACTTTTGTCGGCAAAGTAATTCTCTGCTCTTTAATATGCTGTCTAGGTTGCTCATAGCCTTTCTTCCAAGGAGCATCTTTGAAATTCATGTCTGTAGTCACCATCTGCAGTGATTTTGGAGCCCCAAAAAATAAGGTCTCACTGTTTCCATTGTTTCCCCATCTATTTTCCATGAAGTGATGGGACCAGATGCCATGATCTTCGTTTTCTGAACATTGACTTTTAAGCCAACTTTTTCACTCTTCTTTCACTTTCATCAAGAGGCTCTTTAGTTCTTCTTCGCTTTCTCCCATAAGGGTGGTATCATCTGCGTATCTGAGGTTACTGATATTTCTCCCAGCAATTCTGATTCCAGCTTGTGCTTCAGCCAGCCCGGCATTTCACATGATGTACTCTGCATATAAGTTAAATAAACAGGGTGACAATATACAGCCTTGACCTACTTCTTTCCCAATTTGGAACCAGTCTGTTGTTCCATGTCCAGTTCTAACTGTTGCTTGTTGACCTGCATACAGATTTCTCAGGAGACAGGTCAGGTGATCTGGTATTCCCATCTCTTTAAGAATTTTCCACAATTTGTTGTGATCCACACAGTCAAAGGCTTTGGCATAGTCAATAAAGCAGAAGTAGATGTTTTTCTGGAACTCTCTCACTTTTTTGATGATCCAGCAGATGTTGACAATTTGATCCCTAGTTCCTCTGCCTTTTCTAAATCCAGCTTGAGCATCTGGAAGTTCTTGGTTCATATAGTGTTGAAACCTGGCTTGGAGAATTTTGAGCATTACTTTGCTAGCGTGTGAGATAAGTGCAATCATGCAATAGTTTGAACATTCTTTGGCATTGCCTTTCTTTAGGATTGGAATGAAAACTGGCCTTTTCCAGTCCCCTGGCCACTGCTAAGTTTTCTAAATTTGCTGGCGTAATGAGTGCAGCACTTTCACAGCATCATCTTTTAGGATTTGAAATAGCTCAACTGGAACTCTATCGCCTCCACTAGCTTTGTTCATGGTGATGCTTCCTGAGGCCCACTAGACTTCACATTCCAGGTTGTCTGGCTCTAGGTGAGTAATCACACCATCATGAATATCTGGGTCATGAAGATCTTTTTTGTATAGTTCTTGTGTATATTCTTGCCACCTCTTCTTAATATCTTCTGTTTCTGTTAGGTCCATACCATTTCTGTCCTTTATTGTGTCCATCTTTGCATGAAATGGTCCCTTGGTATCTCTAATTTTCTTGAAGAGATCTCTGGTCTTTCCCATCCTATTGTTTTCCTCTATTTCTTTGCATTGATCACTGAGGAAGGCTTTCTTATCTCTCCTTGCTATTCTTTGGAACTCTGCATTCAAATAGGTATATCTTTCCTTTTCTCTTTTGCCTTTGACTTCTCTTCTTTTCTCAGCTATTTGTAAGGCCTCCTCAGACAGCCATTTTGCCTTTTTGGATTTCTTTTTCTTGGGGATGGTCTTGATCACTGCCTCCTGTACAATGTCACAAACCTCTGTCTATAGTTCTCCAGGCAGAGACTCTGTCTATCAGATCTAATCCCTGGAATCTATTTGTCACTTCCACTGTATAATCGTAAGGGATTTGATTTAGGTCATTTCTGAATGGTTTAGTGGTTTTCCCTACTTTCAATTTAAGTCTGAATTTTGCAATAAGGAGTTCATGATCTGAGCCACAGTCAGCTCCCGGTCTTATTTTTGCTGACTGTATAGAGCTTCTCCATCTTTGGCTGCAAAGAATATAATCAGTCTGATTTCAGTATTGACCATCTGGTGATGTCCATGTGTAGTCTTCTCTTCTGTTGTTGGAAGACGATGTTTGCTATGACCACTGTGTTCTCTTGGCAAAACTCTGTTAGCCTTTGCCCTGCTTTGTTTTGTACCCCGAAGCCAAATTTGCCTGTTCCTCCAAGTATCTCTTGACTTCCTACTTTTGCATTCCAGTCCCTTATAATGAAAAGGACATCTTTCTGGGGTATTAGTTCTAGAAGATCTTCATAGATCTTGTGAATCTTCATAGAACCATTCAACTTCAGCTTCTTCAGCTGAATGTGGTGACATTCTTCATCATAGAAATAAAATCCTGTTTTGTAATGTATTCTTCTATCATTCTCAGAACAACTGAGTATTTAATTTTATTTATGGGCTGATGTTTTGTGTACTTAGCCTGTATTCCCAACTGTACTATGAATCTTCAAAGGCAGGTATTTCATTGTATACATGGGCTGAATATACAGTATAAATTCAATAAATACTTGATTAAGTAGTTATCTTCCAACTTCTTTAGCTTGGCAGAAAGCTGGGATGGTGTCTTCAGAAAATAAGACATTAAATCAGAGCAAATTATAATTGACAATAAAGATGTTAATTGATACAAATTCTACAATTTATACAATGGTTGATCCAACTGATTGAATATCCCAGAAGGAATTCTTAGAAATTAATAGAGTAGACTTTGTCCCAGAAAGTACAAAACAAGCAGAGCTGTATACAACTTAGTTTAACTTTTCCTCAAATGTGAGCAAAGGTCATGTGGCTTTGGCATCAGACTGGTAATGGTTTCATCACACAGGCCATGTTTATTTGGTAGTTTCGATACATCACCCCCAAACTATGCTCTGTGGGTCAAAATGTACCAGGATTTTTAGGATCAGCCCTCAACAAATCCACTACCTAGATTGGGACACGAACTTTGTGTTAGGTTCTTTGATGGTATAAATCTTATGAAGTGAAGTGAAAGTCATTCAGTCCCATCTGACTTTTTGTGACCCCCATGGACTATGGCCTGGCTGCCAGGCTTCCCCATCCATGGAATTCTCCAGGCCAGAATACTGGAGTGGGTAGCCGTTCCCTTCTCCAGGGGATCTTCCCTGCCCGGGGTTTGAACCCAGGTTTCCTGCACTTTACCATCTGAGCCATTATTCAAATTGGGAAACTTATACATGAGGATATACCAAAACTTCCATTTGGTACTTGAGCACAGAGGAATGTTGAGTTTAAACAAAGTATCATCTGTGCTAGAAAGGGTTCAAACCTAAAAGAACCACTTGACTATATGATAAAGGAGTCTGTTCCCAGTATTCCAAGAGTTAAAGGAGTCTGTTCCAAGTGTTCCAAGAGTCTGTTCCTAGTCACACCCTGGGGCAAAGACATTGTCCCAACCTGTGTGAGTTTCAGGTTGGGACAATATCTTTGCCCCAGGGTGTGACTAGGTAGCCATGAGATGGAGCAGAGCCATGAGAAAGAGCACAGGGGCTCTAGATCCATAGTAGGACCCTCTGTCTCACTTGGTACTTTCCAGGTATCCTCTGGTTAAGTTTCTATCAGGCCACCCTCCCAAATCCGGATTTGGAGGCACAGAGTAATTTGAGATTTTCCCTGTGGTAATACGGATATTCTGTCAGGAAAGTGATGGCAAGTACTTGTGGTCTTATCAGCTCTTTGGAACAAAATACTTTCATATCATATCAACTTTCAGCACTTTTCTGATAGGCTTATGTAGCTTTAAGTGAAAGTGAAGTTGCTCAGTCGTGTCCGACTCTTTGCGACCTCATGGACTGTAGCCTACCAGGCTCCCCAGTCCACAGAATTTTCCAGGCAAGAGTACTAGAGTGGGTTGCCATTTCCTTCTCCAGGGGATGTTCCCAACCCAGGGATTGAACCCGGGTGTCCCGCACTGCAGGCAGACGTTTTACCATCTGAGCCACCAGGGAAGCCCCATGTTGTTTTATAAAGACGGTCAAATACAAAGTAATGAATGGCTGGGAAAAGATTCATTTTGTACTTAAAGTATCTCGTGAAGTCGTGAAGTCAGTCAGTCGTGTCCAACTCTTTGTGACTCCATGGACTGTAGCCCACCAGGCTCCTCCATCCATGGAATTTTCTAGGCAAGAGTATTGGAGTGGGTTGCCATTTCCTTCTGGGAGGGGTCGAGAGGCAGGCAATAAAGAGGCAACAAACAAGTGGGCAAGAGTTAACGTGGAGAAAAGTGCTGTGCAGAAAATACCCGACAGCCCTCTGGCAGATGATGGCCCTTCAGACTGGGTGGTCAGGGAAAACAGCTTAGAAGACGCCACCTAGGAGGGAGCATCTGAGCTAAGACAGGACGAGTCTCATTCAACCCCCTCAACCCCACGAGGTGAATCAGTCCTGTGCTAGGCAGAGGGACGGCCCCCAGACACGCCCATGTCAATCCGGGGGACCTGTGACTGTTAGCTTAGGTGGTAGAAGGGACTGCAGGTGGGATTAACGTCATGGGCCCTGAGATGGGGAGATTATCCTTCATTATCTGGGTGGGCCCAAAATAACCCCAAGTGTCCTCAGAAGATTGAAGCAGAGGAGGATGTGAAGATGGAAGTAGTGGAAGGCAACGCGCTGATGGAAACAATTGCAGTGACGCAGCCACCAGCCGAGGAAGGCCAGCAGCTCACAGAACCTGGGACAGGAGGCACAGGTTCTCTCCCAGGGTCTCTAAGGGGACCTGCCCTGCCTACACTTTGATTTTAGCCTGGAAGATTCATTTCTAGATTGTTCCAAAATGTGAAAGAGGATAGTGAAGGACAAACTTGAATAGGAAAGCTGTAGAAGATTTGGGAAAGGGAAATTTATTTATCTTGGACTATAATGATTGCAAATAATAGTCTTAAAGTATGCAGTGAAATACTAAAATTTTGCCGAAGCTGAAAAAAAAAGAAGTCAAATGCTATTTTCCAGCTCAAATAGTTTCACTTGAGTTGACTTCTTGAGTTATTTACCTTTTGTGAACTACATGACTAAAAGGCACAAAATATTTTATGTCTCTACATTAACTTTTTCCTTTTATACTTGATTCTACCTCACAGTATTGTGAACACTGTGACTTGCTAAGTAAAAAATATTTTACAGGTTAGAGTCAGAGTCATCCAATCTAGCACTGGATTTTCAGATAAGGAAACAGGCCTATGAAAAAGCAGGGATTTGACAAAGGGCACATACTATGTCAGAAGCACAGAGAAAAATAGAGCCCAAGTCTGCTGATTTTAAAACTGTGTTTTTCAGTCTTTTCTTTTTTTAACCCAAGGCTCCTTTTTATAAACAGAAAAAAAATCTTCTCCTCTACAAGAGATTTTCATACAGCCTCTGAGAGAGTCATCATTCAGTTGAGAATCACTGTCTATTCTGAATAATGACATTTCTTTTTCATAGCTGAACACTGATCCTTCAGACCAGCAGACATTGATCCTGCCAGGCAATAACAGGAGCTCAAAATGTATATTTTAAAAGGCAAAGACCAAAAAAAAAAAAGCTTATGTCTATAAGTTGTATGAGACTCAAAGTAATACTGCTGCTGCTGCTGCTGCTGCTGCTAAGTCGCTTCAGTCGTGTCCGAATCTGTGCAACCTCATAGACAGCAACCCACCAGGCTTCCCCGTCCCTGGGATTCTCCAGGCAAGAACACTGGAGTGGGTTGCCATTTCCTTCTCCAATGCATGAAAGTGAAAAGTGAAAGTGAAGTCGCTCAGTCGTGTCCAACTCTCATCGACCCCCACGGACTGCAGCCCACCAGGCTCCCCCATCCATGGGATTCTCCAGGCAAGAGTACTGGAGTGGGGTGCCATTGCCCTCTACAATCAAAGTAATACTAAGAACACTATATAGAACTTTACAAAGTGCTTTTACATCCACCTTCTCATCAGATTCTCACAGCAAGCCAGTAAGGTATTGTTATCTGCATTCTGGTTTTGCAGCTGAGAAAGTCAAGACATGGAGAGTTTAAGTGACTTGCCAAAGCAGAACCAGGATTTGCACCCTAATCTCCACTACTGTTTCCATTACTTCCCTATATCTTCTTCCAAAAGCTGGTAAGATTTTAGAGATTCGCAGAATCGTCACTCTTTATCTAGAAACATCTCACATCAGGGACTAAAATGCCATCATTTTATTGAGGTAGTGACCACCCCTACCCTCATCCTTCCTTCTCTTAAGAATGACCTGGAGTGTTTGTTAAAATACACCTAGGCCCTTTTCATAATGGTTTTGATAAAATACTCTGGAGTGGGGCTCAGGGATCTATTTTTATTGCTGCTGCTGCTGCTAAGTCGCTTCAGTCGTGTCCGACTCTGTGCGAACCCATAGACGGCAGCCCACCAGGCTCCCCCGTCCCTGGGATTCTCCAGGCAAGAACACTGAAGTGGGTTGCCATTTCCTTCTCTAATGCATGAAAGTGAAAAGTGAACGTGAAGTTGCGCAGTCGTGTCTGACTCTTTGCGACCCCATGGACTGCAGCCTACCAGGCTCCTCCATTCATGGGATTTTCCAGGCAAGAGTACTGGAGTGGGGTGCCATTGCCTTCTCCGATTTTTATTGCTAGAATACTAGAATCAGGAAATGCTAAGGTTTATTTGCAAAAATGAATAAGGTGTGTTTTCACTGTGGTGGTGGGAGCCTGTGCCTTTATTTCTCAAGGCCTCTAATTTACCACCACTAATTACCACCACTTTCTCCCTCTAATTACTACCACTTTCTCTCTCAGTGAATCACTGTTCAGCCTTGGCATTGTAGGGAGACCAAGGATTCTACAGGAAGATGTTCACCATCCTCCTGTGCCTGTCCTTGGAGTCTGGTGGCAACCTAAGATAGCACAATGTTCCCCCCACCCCAAGGACTGTCCTTCATCCTGATGTTGAGGGAGATGGTCAGCAGATGGCACTAACTCACCATGGCTTCCCTCTGAATTCATGGGGTAGAGAGTGGAGGGAAGACTTTTAAAGCTAATCCATTGGAACTTTTGGTATACCAAATCTTGAAGACAGTGCTAGAAGGCTTGTTTAGTATTTTATAAAGAACACAGATGTCAGGAATAGGAGGAATGATGTGTGGCTCCTAGCTGGGTCATTTACCAGCTGTGTGACTTCCAGCAAGTTACTTCATAAGCCTGTTTTTTTTGCAACTATAAATCGGGATGCTCCTGACTCCCTAGGGTTAATGTGAATAAATGATTCTGAGTCATAGTACACAGTAGGTGCTTAATAAATAATTTTTTACTGTACAAGGTCTTCCTTTTATGCCTATAAAAAGTTTCTTTTTAGTTATGGTTCAGCTTGTTGATGATCCCACCCTATTCACTATACCTTAGCAGTATAAGAAGCTCGCTTGATTTCAAATGCAAAATTGAAGAGAAAAGATGAAAGAGAAGAGGATACAGATCCTTAGTTTACAAGTCCTTTACAATTTGCAGTTAATTTGCCTTAGCCATATAATTAGATAATAAGAGATATTTATGTTTCAGTAACAATTGTTATCATTTAGATTTTGGTCATCTGATGCAAACACACGACTCATTGGAAAAGTCCCTGATGCAGGGAAAGATTGAGGGCAGAAGGAGAAGAGGGTGTCAGAGGATGAGATGGCTGAACGGCATCACTGATGCAGTGAACATGAACTTGGGCAAAGTCCGGGAGATTGTGAGGGACAGGAAGGCCTGGTGTGCTGCAGTTCATGAGATCGCAAAGAGTCAGACACAACCGGGTGACTGAACAACAACAACAAATTACTTGCAAGCACCCATTGGGTCGTGTGTGTAAAATATGTACCTGTTGGTAAGTCAGTAAGAGAACATGCGAGAAAGCGTCTTAGCCAACAGAATATATGTTGCAATGTTGGCAATTCAAAGTTCATGTATTTTGCTCATACTCAGGCCTTCAGAATCACATTCTGTGCCTATTTACTCATTTTTTTAAAAAATATTTATTTCTTTGGCTGCACCAGATCTTAGTTGCACCGCAAGATCTTTTAGTTGCATCCTATGGCATCTAGTTCCCTGACCGGGGATTGAACCTAGGCACCCTGAATTGGAAGCGCAGAGTCTTAGCCACTGGACCACCAGGGAAGTCCTTATTTACTCATTTTAAATATTGATTTGATTACATGGAGCCTTATGACCATAAGTGGGTGAGTAAATTAGAAAGGGGAGCAGTGCTAAAAGCAGTCATATTAACCACTGCCAAAGGGTTCTCAAGAACTTGACAAAAAAGGAGGAAACAGAAAAATGGATGCATGAACTCTGTAAAACAGAGAAGGCGATGGGACCCCACTCCAGTACTCTTGCCTGGAAAATCCCATGGACGGAGGAGCCTGGTAGGCTGCAGTCCATGGGTTTTCACAGAGTCAGACACAACTGAGCGACTTCCCTTTCACTTTTCACTTTCATGCATTGGAGAAGGCGATGGCACCCCACTCCACTGTTCTTGCCTGGGGAATCCCAGGGATGGGAGAGCCTGGTGGGCTGCAGTCCATGGGGTCTCACAGAGTCGGACACGACTGAACCAACTTAGCAGCAGCAGAACACCATAAGAAGACTGTCTCATAGATGCAGAGAATAAATGGCTGGCTACCAGAAGCGAGGGGGGTTGGGGGTAGGGAAGATAGGTGAAGGGGATTAAGAGGTACAAGCCTTCAATTACTAATATACACTGTATTCATACATTTGTTCAGGTGATCTTTATAACAGTTCCATGAGATACATATTATTTTCTCAAATTTATAGTTGAGAAAACTGAAGCATGCAGAGGTTAGACAACTTGTCCGAAATTACACTGCCAGTAAGTTAAAATAAACAATATTGAATCCAGGTACTCTACTTCGGTAGTCATGCATGTAAACACTGTACTATATTCCACAGGATGCATTATTAGATTGCCTTGGATGAAATACACTTTTTATTGCACTGTTAGGCTTTTAAAAAATAAAATTTTCCAAGAACATGCATGCAAATTCTGATGTTACTATGTAAGGTGAAAATTGTCAGGCAATGTTTTAAAGAATTAAAGTAAACTCAGGAATTGTTTTTAAAATGAGCAAGCAATTAGAGGCTATCAAAAGTGACCAGAGTAGGGACTTCCTACTAATGGTTAAGACTCCATGCTCCCAATCCAGGGTACCTGGGTTCAATCCCTGGTCACAGAACTAGATCCCACATGCCACAACTAAGAGCTGGTATAACCAAATAAGGGGAAAAAAAGGAAGGGAAGAGCAGGGTGGTCCCTGGTGGTCCAGTGGTTAAGACCCCATGCTTCTACTGCAGGAGGCATGGGTTTGATCCCTGAGGGGATGGCAACCCACTCCAGTATTCTTGCCTGGAGAATCCCCATGGACAGAGGAGCCTGGCAGGTTGTAGTCCGTGGGGTTGCAAAGAGTCAGACACGACTGAGCGACTAACATACACACATACACAGGGCAACTAAGATCCCATACGATGCGTGACACAGCCAAAAACAATTTTTTTTATTTAAAAAATTAAAAAATAAGTAGGGCTTCCCTGGTGGTCTAGCAGTTAAGAATCCACCTTGCAAAGCAAGGGATGCCAGTTCGATCCCTGGTCTGGGAAGATCCCACGTGCTGTGAGGCAGCTAAGTCCATGTGCCACAAATCTGAGCCCACGTGCTACAACTACTGAAGCCCGTGCACCAAGAGCCTGTGTTCCACAACAAGAGAAGTCACTGCAATGAGAAACCTGCATACCGCCACTAGAGAGCAGCCCCGGCTCGCCACAGCTAGAGAAAGCCCACGTGCAGCAACAAAGACCCAGCACAGCCAGAAAGTAAGCAATAAATCTTTTTAAAAATAAATAAGAATATATAATTGTTAAAATTATATGAATAAAATTGAATTAGTATTTGTGTAGTGGCAAAACAGTCTTCAAGCACTGAGACAAAGTTAAGACATTTTCAGATAATAAAAATTGATAGAACAAACTTATAAGACTTGCACTTCTGCTGCTCCTGCTGCTAAGTCGATTCAGTCGTGTCCAACTCTGTGCGACCCCAAAGACAGCAGCCCACCAGGCTCCGCCCTCCCTGGGATTCTCCAGGCAAGAACACTGGAGTGGGTTGCCATTTCCTTCTCCAATGCATGAAAGTGAAAAGTGAAAGTGAAGTCGCTCAGTCGGGTCCGACTCTTAGTGACCCCATGGACTGCAGCCCACCAGGCTCCTCCGTCCATGGGATTCTCCAGGCAAGAGTACTGGAGTGGGGTGCCATTGCCTTCTCTCTTGGTGTCAAAACTTACTACAAAGCTACAGTAATAAAGACAGAGAATACTGTCATAAGAATAGACAAACAGAGCAATAGAATAGAACTGAGAGTCCAGAAACAAATCCTCAATTTTACAGTCAATTGATTTTCAACGAGTGCCAAGCCTATTCAATAAGAAAGAAGAATCTTCACCAAAAAAAAAAAAAAAAAAGATGTTGGTTCAACTGGATGTACACATACAAATGAAGTTGGATCTCTACCCATATCCAATATATACATTTACTCAAAATGAGTCAAAGACCTAAGTGCAAATGCTAAAACTATAAAACTGTCAGAAGAGAATAAAGGTATAAGTTTATGACTTTGAATTAGGCAACAGTTTCTTAGATAGGGCACCAAAAACATAAGCAACCAAAAACAAATAAATTGAACTCTATCAAAATTAAAAACTTTTGTGCTTCAGAAGACACTCTCATTAAAGTGAAATACAACCCATACAATGGGGAAAAATATTTGCAAATCAAGTATTGATCAGGGCCTAGTATTCAGAATATATAAAGAACTCTTACAACTCAACAGTAAAACGATAACTCAATTTTAAAAGGGGGTGAATGTCTGTGTCCTCAAAGAACTCTTAACAACTCAACAGTAAAAAGATAACTCAATTTTAAAAGGGGACGAATGTCTGTGTCCTCACAAAATTCATATGTTGAAACCTAATCCCCAGTGTGATGATATTAAGGGCTGGGGCATTTGGGAAGTAATGAGAGCCCTCATTAAGGAGATCAGTGCCCTTATAAAATAGGCCTCAGCACTCTTGCCCTTCCCACTTTATGAGCCAGGAAGTGGACCCTCACCAGATATCAAATATATCAGACCTTGATCTCGGACTTCCCAACCTCCAGAACTATAAAAAATGTGTTTCTATTGTTTATAAATCACATGGTCTTTGATATTTTTGTTATAGCAGCTCAAATAGACTAAGACAATGAGCAAAGAATTTGAATAGACATTTCTCCAGAGAAGATATACAAATGACCAATTTGTTGTCATTCAGTAACTCAGTTGTGTCCGACTCTTTGGGACCTTGTGCACTGCAGCATGCCAAGCTTCCCTGTCCATCACCATCTCCCAGAGTTTGCTCAAACTCATGTCCATTGAGTCAGTGATGCCATCCAACCATCTTATCCTCTGTCAGCCCCTTCTCCTACCTTCAATCTTTCCCAGCATCAGGGTCTCTTACAATGAGTCAGTTCTTCGCATCAGATGGCCAAAATATTGCAGTTTCAGCTTCAGGACCAGTCCTTCCAATGAATATTCAGGACTGGTTTCCTTTAGGATTGACTGGTTGGATCTCCTTGCAGTCCAAGGGACTCTCAAGAGTCTTCTCCAACACCACAGTTCAAAAGCATCAATCCTTTGGCACTCAGCCTTCTTTATCGTCCAACTCTCACATCCATACATGACTACTGGAAAAACCATAGCTTTGACTGTACGCAACTTTGTTGGCAAAGTAATGTCTCTGCTCTTTAATATGCTGTCTAGGTTGGTAATAGCTTTTCTTCCAAGGAGCAAGCATCTTTCAATTTCACGTCTGCAGTCACCATCTGCAGTGATTTTCGAGCCTAAGAAAATAAAATCTGTCACTGTTTCCATTGTTTCCCCATCTATTTGCCATGGAGTGATGGGACCAGATGCCATGATCTTAGTTTTTTGAATGTTGAGTTTTAAGCCAGCTTTTTCACTCTTCTTTCACTTTCATCAAGAGGCTCTTTAGTTCCTCTTTGCTTTCTGCCATAAGGGTGGTGTCCTCTGCCAATAAGTATGGAAAAAGATGCTCAACATCACTAGTCATTCAGTTCAGTTCAGTTCAGTTCAGTCGCTCAGTTGTGTCCGACTTTTTGCGACCCCATGAATCGCAGCACGCCAGGCCTCCCTGTCCATCACCAACTCCCAGAGTTAGCCATTAGGAAAATGCAAATCAAAACCACAGTGAGATACCACTTCACACCCACTAGATGGCTATAACTCAAAAAAGCAGAAATCACCCAGGTGGTGGTAAGGATGTAGAGAAATTACAACCCTCCAACAGTGCTGCTGGGAATGTAAAATGATGCGGCTGCCATGGAAAACAATTTAGCAGTTCCTCAAAGATTAAACCCAGAAATATTACATGACTTAGCAATTCTACTCCTGGGTATATACCTAAGAGAATTGAAAAGATACGATCATACAAAGACTTCTACAGGGTGTTTATAGCAACATTATTCAAAATAGGCAAAAAATGGACACAACGCAAATGTTCATCAACTTATTCAGCCATAAAGAGTAATGGCATATCCTACGGCTGGTTCATGTCAATGTATGGCAGAAACCAAGACAACATTATAAAGAAATTATCCCTCAATTAAAAATAAATTTTTTTTAAGTAATGACATATCAATACATGCTACAATATAGATGAACCTCGAAGACATGCTAAGTGAAAGAGACCAGTGCCACAACTACAGAGTCTATACTCTAGAGCCCATGCTCTGCAACTAGAGAGAAGTCCACATGCCACAGAGAAGATCCCATATGCTGAAACCAAGCCCCAACACAGTCAAAAAAAAATACTTTTTTAAAGTTAAAAAAAAAGTTTTTAATCACACATAGAAACTACAAAAACTGACCAAGTACTAGGTCACAAAGTAATACACAACAGATTTCAAAGAATTGGTATCACACAGATCTCATTTGTTGTATTTAAAACCTCCTGATGTTTGGAAATGGAAAACTCTAAACTCCCAGTAAACCCACTGTTGGGCTGAACCTGCAGGCCTAGTAAGCCTTGTAGCCTAGCCTCAAGACCAAAGAGCCAAGAGACAGTAACAGATATTAATGGTTTATCGGGCAGAGGTTCTTACACATCTACACCAAAAGGTCCTGGAGATCTGCCCCACTGTGTACAGCAGACGTGTACATGGTAGCAATCTTTGTTACTTGGGGGTGAAGGGATTTGAAGTCAGGTTGACTCATCAGTTACCAGGAAAACCAGCAGCCAGGGCAGGGGGCAAGCACATAGTTACTAATTAAGCCCTATAATTAAGATGATTGGATATTCATGTGAGTGAAGCAGGGCCTGGTTAGCAGAGGCTGTACAGAGAACAAGAGAACAGCCATCTTGAGCGGACTGACCATACACCCACAGTGATCTGCTCATTGTTCCACTGAAGTATTCACCTTTCAGGTTGCCTCCCCAGCTCTCCAAGATTCCTTGCCACTTCCCCAGCAACCATAACTGTATAATAGGACTGCCCTTTAAACTCCACTCCCCACTATGGCCACAGTTGATTGGACTAGAGGTAGAGCCCTAATTCAAAATGAACCGATCAGATTCTCCAAGGAATCTGGGCTTAGGTCACCAGTCTTCATTAGCTTGAAGAGAGATGCCCACCTCTTCTATAAGCCCTGGGGAGCAGAGAAAGCTGAGCTGCAAAGAAATTAGGGGTTCCTACATAAAGGAGAGACCACACAGTAAGAGGGAGAGACTGAAAAACAGACTGATTAGAGAGAGGAACTTAAAAAGAAACAGACAGTATTTATAGAGCATATAGAGCAAGACTGAGTTAAATTGAGGTTGATGAAATAAAATTCATATTTTACGGCAAAAAAAATTAAGCAAATTTTTTTCTCTGCCTGTTTGGGCCTCTTCCCTCCCTTTTAGTGTGTATTGTACATCAGCATTAACCAGAACTCCTTATGTGATAATATTCCTTTTTCTTTTATTTTTTCCATGCAACATGCAGGATCTTAGTTCCCTGACCAGGGATTGAACCTGTGCCCCCTGCAGTGGGAGTGTGGAGTCTTAACCACTGGACCACCAGGGAAGTCCCTTGATCATTAATCTTTAGTGAGAAAGCATTAGTTGATCAAATATTTTGTCCCTCAATGTCAAGGGGATTTCTTAACCTGCCCTGGGTCTATCATGTCTGTCCATGTCAGGTCTTCATATCTCTGTTTTATCTTTCCAAAAAAGGGGGTTGTACTGGTAAGATGTCTGGCAAACATTAATGGTCAATTCCAGGTTTTCCAATGCAATTTATGCCTATTTTATCTTGCATGTGCATTGTGCATGCTCAATAATTTATACAGAACTATAGATGTGATCAAAATTGACAGAGTAACAATGTCATTAGTAAAGATTTAAGCCAAGATTCTCCTAAACCAAAACATTTTCACAGTATTTTTCCTAAACTAGGAAGAGAATCATTCAAAGCGGAAATTTGATTCTTCATCATGTCATAAGATGAGTTAACAAATATCTCAATCACGTGGTCATACCATTGGAAAATTGATAGAACTCAATATGCTCACATTAAAGGCAGAGTGCAGGGGTTGTTTCCAAGACTACCCATAGGTGACCTTGAGCCAACGGAAAGCAACTGTGCATCTTTCTAACTAACCTGGGGAGAGTCAAGGCCTTAAACTTGTTCCATAAATACATTGGATCCTGTTGCTGCTGCTGCTGTTAAGTCACTTCAGTCGTGTCCAACTCTGTGTGACCCCATAGACGGCAGCCCATCAGGCTCCCCTATCCCTGGGATTCTCCAGGCAAGAACACTGGAGTGGGTTGCCATTTCCTTCTCCAGTGCAGGAAAGTGAAAAGTGAAAGTGAAGTCGTTCAGTCGTGTCCAACTCCTAGCGACCCCATGGACTGCAGCCTACCAGGCTCCTCCGTCCATGGGATTTTCCAGGCAAGAGTACTGGAGTGGGGTGCCATTGCCTTCTCCGGGATCCTGTTAGGAGCTACCCAATATTTAATATCTAGTTAAAACTATTACTTATGACAAGGTTCAGAACAGTTGTCATTAACTGGCTAAGAGGGTCCCACTTTATCATATTGGCAGTAAAATTAGCTTGCATGGTACTAGAGTTTTTTCCTTCTAAAAGAAAATTGCTAGGGGCCATTTATTTAGAGCCTTAGAGAAGAGAAATCCACCACGGTAACCTAGGAGTACTGGACAGAGGTAACTAACCACAAACCCAGAAACTGGATTGAGTTTTGAAACTTGCAAATAATTGAGCCCAAGGAAAAAAAAATATATTTGGTTCACAAGTAAAAGTATGAGTAATTGTCTAAGTAATTAGTATACAGACTTAGTCCAGCATCTTGGGTCAGCTATCTACTTCAGACGTCACCTTCTTCTTGTCCTGGTCTGGTAATATTAATCCTAGTCAAAGTTGGGTATCAGAAATAGGAGTTGCAGTTCATTCAGAAGAATGAAAGTGGCTGTAAAGAATCCTTTATTTGATGTCTTTTCCAGTATACATAATCTGCTGGTTGCAAGTTATGGCACATATCTTCACTCAAAGATAGATAACTGTGATAAGCTTCAGAACCAAACTTTACAATAATATAGCAACAACAAGCCATCTGAGAAGTGAGTCTTTAGCAGTAAGCACAGACCTCAATTAACAAAACTAGAATTAAATATCCACTGAAACATGTATTTTTCTCTCTAAATACCCTCATTTCTACCAAATATGGCCAAATTAAGACTAATTTGTTTGTGAAATAAATCTGCTTTTCATAAATTTGGCCTGATTATCTACATAAGTGGAACTGATCACATGGGCTTCCCAGGGGGCACTAGTGGTAAAGAACCTGTCTCTTAATGCAAGAGATGCAGAAGACTTGGATTTGATCCCTGGGTTAGGAAGATCCCCTGGAGGAGAGCACAGCTACCCACTCCAGTATTCTTATCTAGAGAATCCCATGGACAAAGGAGCCTGGTGGGCTCCTGCAGCCCATAGGGTCACAAAGAATCAGACACGACTGAAGTGACTCAGCACACACCCATGCTACTGATCTCATAGGCTCTTTTTAAGTTGGATATGCTGGAACTTTTCATAAGGAATCTCAGATTAAGCTTTTAAAAGGCCTCTCAAAGGCAGGAAAGCCATGCCAAGGCCTTGTCACAGGTTCTGCCTGTGGTATCTATAGATTTGGATGAATTCCTCTCATTTTCCCCCAAGTACCTTAAGACTTCTGTACCTATTAGGAGGTAGCCTTCCTTACTTGGGCTTCCCTCATAGCTCAGTTGGTAAAGAATCTGCCTGCAATGTAGAAGACCCCGGATCAACTCCTGGGTCGGGAAGATCTGCTGGAGAAGGGATAGTCTACCCACTCCAGTATTCTTGGACTTCCGTTGTGGCTCAGCTGGTAAAGAATCCAGCCATGATGCGGGATACCTGGGTTCGATCCCTGGGTTGGGAAGATCCCCTGGAGAAGGGAAAGGCTACCCACTCCAGTATTCTGGCCTGGAGAAGTCCATGGACTGTATAGTCCATGAGGTCTCACACAACTGAGCCACTTTCACTTTCTTTATTTGCCTGATAAAGTTACTGGCAAACTAAGAAATTACAGTTTCTGGAGGGATCAGGTAGAGAGAACAGATAGATGTTTCATTTCCATTTATAAAGGTATAATTTACCAAATTGCCGTAAGTCATAATTAACTGGAGGGGAAAACCAAAAAGTGATGGCCTAGATTCTGAAGGCTTTGCAGTCCCTGGTTCTGGCCCTTCCAGTTGTCTGCTGGCACCCCTGTTACTTCCAACCAAAAGCCTTCCAGTGTGCAGTCCCAGCACTATTCCTTGGCTCTAGCTGATATCCCTTTGCCTGAAATTCCTCCTGTCCTGCACTGCCTCCAACTTGTCTACGTTCTCTCAGTCTTTCAAGCCTCTGTTCTTATCCTGACATATTGGTGACATTTTTCTCTACCAATCTAGCTGCTGGAACTCTCCAAACTGTAGCAAGTTTTCTGCCTGCAGCTTCCTTGGTTGGGAGCAGAAACTGTCTGATCTGCCCCTCTATCTTCCTGTCTGTGCCCTTCCTCCCTGCCATCTGGCATCTGTCTTCTTACAGTTCACTCTCAGTAACTGGGTTATCCGCCAGGGTACGGCAGGCTGAGCCCAAAACCCCGGGGCTTTTCTGAAATGAACGTTTTGTCCATCCAGTCTGCAGAGTCTCCGCAGGGGAAGGGAACACCCAGTGAATCATCCGCTGTTTGTTAGGGCAAAGGCATCTCGGGAACTGTGCTCTTTAGCCTCAGTGAAGAGCATGGAAAGGACTTTGGAGACGGTTTAGAGTCAGTCTAGACAAATTCTCCATTTAATTTTTTTTCTATTTACTTATAATTTAGATATTAGTTTTAGGTGTACAACCAACCCATTTATTTATTGATTTATTTATTTTGGCTGTGTAGAGTAGTGTGTGGGTTCCTTGACAAGGGATCGAACCCAAACTCCCTGTGGTGGAAGCAGAGTTTTAACCACTAGACCACCAGGGAAGTCCTCCAACCCTTTCATTTACAGGTGAGGAAAATGACTTAACCAAAGTCAGACAGCTAGCAAGGAGCCTATCTGCCTTCAGAAGCAAAATGCTTAACAAGTAGGTGTCATGAGCTGAACTCAACAATGTTCCTTGTCTGAAGGAGAGGTATCTGCCCTCCCCTCCCAACCTCCACCTTCCTGGTTTTGCACAAACGGTTTCTGCTTGTGGCCCTTGCTCCCGACAAACCACACTTTCAGCATGCCAGGTCCTATCACTCAGACCTCAGAGTAGACATCACCTCCTCTAAGAAGCCTCTGGCCACCACCTCCTCCAAAGCTGGTGCAGCTGTGTGTAGGTTTGCTTGTTTTCTCTTTTCTTTTTGGCTGCATTGAGACTTAGTTGCGGCAAGCGGGATTCTCTAGTTGTGGTGAGCAGACTTAGTTGCCCTGTGGCATGTGGGATCTCAGTTCCTAGGCCAGGGATCAAACCCCACGTCCCCTGCATTGCAAGGCAGATTCTTAACCACTGGACCACCTGGAAAGTCCACGTAGTATACTTTATATGCTCATGAAGACCTGTCTACTTGCACACATGGCTTTGCATAGAATAGGCACTCGATAAATATTTGATGAGCAAGAAAAAAAAAATGGACTCCAGCAGCTGCTACTTGCTGGAGTCCATTTATTCAGGTCCTCAATGGAGAACAGAAAGGGAAGGTCAAGGGTTGGGAGCCCAGTCATCCCACTTTCCTTAGCAACCTCTTCTGATGAGTTTGCAGGAAACTGGACGATCAGGTTGAAGCAGTGAGGCAGCTGTGCTATAGAGAGCTGAGCACTGACTCCTTGGCAGGGGCAGTCAAAACCGCTCCCCCTGTTATCCCACCCAATGTACTCAGTGGGAGCCACTCCCTGGGAAGTATAGCCTGGAAGTAGGTTAAGGAGCAGTCACAAAGCTGCGAGGACCTAGCCCTGCGTACACTCACTCTCAGAGGTCATGGAAGTGGGGTGCTTAGCCAGAGAAATTTCTAGTCAATTATGAACCAAACCCCTGGGAACTGGGCAGAGGCTGATCCAAGATTACAAATCCAGGCCAGACCGGAGGTGGCCAAAATGAGCTGTACCAGGCCTGCCAGGGGATCAGGGAGAGCATTTTGTCCTGATTGTAAGTGATGCCCTCTCCTCCCCCCTTGGCCTCTTTTGTAATAGATTCTGGAGAGTTTAGGAAAGAAGAAATCAGTACATCTTACTCATCCCTGGCTGTTGATGCCTCCAGGATCACTCTGGCACCATCTAGGGCCTCTGATATACTATTTTAAACCAAACACCTTTTCCAAAAAAAAAAAACCTGTCCATTTGGACCAGTCATTTTACTCAAGGGACAGAGGCTATTATACACAACAGAGGTCTGGTGTCTGGAAAAGCTGGGCATCTTTAGAAGAGCTTGGAATGAAAAAAATAAAAAGCCCATCCTTCTGAGTGAGGCCAGCCAACCCAGCTGGAGAAGGCAGCACACTGAGGGGGGTTGCCAAAGGACCACTGGGCCAGCTTGCCAGACCCTGGGCCAAACCATTGTATAAGCTCCCCAGTATTGGAAGGGATGAAAAAAAAAATCAGGACATGTTTTCAGCTTTGTTCAGGGGCCCAGAACATGCTTTTAACTCCAGGAATCTCTGCTCTCCTCTGCAAATGGAAAATATGATCCATGAGAACAAACTTGACCACTGGAATATGTGCCTAGTCACCCAGCCCTGTAACTTGGGGTTAGGTGGCGCTATGCCTCGAGGCAACTTGTGACCATTTTCCAGAGACCCCTCTGTCCCTCTGAGCAGTTAGCTCACTTTAATGGTTTAAAGACAGGTCAGCGACCTCAGAATCAAGTACAAAATGTGCATTTATTGACATCTGTTCTGGGCCACACTGGGCTTCTAGCAAGAACAATAGCAAATATAAAAGGAAACACATTAATATAGTTAGCAACCGAGTGCAGCTGTGGATACCAGGTGATGTCTTTTCCAGATTTGGCAGAGGAAATATGATTACCTTATATTCAACAGTTGAACACTGAACATGCACTAGAGTTCCAGATTCAGCAAAGAAATGTTAGTAACATTTCAAGTAACAATATAGTTTATTTCTTTATTTCACCACCTTTTATATGTATGAACTGTGATGCAGGCCTTGCTTACATTCTATGGAGCCAGGCCAAGAATTACGCTTTATATTGGTTATTAGATCTTCAACATCAGATTATCATTAGAGGTGGGCAAAACCATGCAAAAAAGAAAATGAAAGACATTTCCAGGTACGGCACTAAAGGAAGAATGCTTGAAGCCACAGAGTTTGCCCATGGCCAATTTCTTGTTTCTTGTAGAGAGAGAATAGGACAGTGGGGCTTTATTTTGACATTTTAGGGGCTTCATGCCAATCAGTATCACGGGACAAAGACAATAAGTAAGTAAAGGAATGAAGAAACAAACACGCAAGTTGCACCAGAACAGATGGGCTTAAATTAACCGAGTGACAGTTTGGGCGTCAGTCCCACAAGGCTGTCATGTGAGATGGCAGGAGAAGAGAAGTACCACAAGCCTCAGTCGCTCAGAGGCTGCTGAGCAGCCCCAGGAAACCTCAGAGAGGCCACCCCTCCACGCTGGCTACCTTGACTTGCCCGCTGCCTCCTTGAAGGCACTCTTCCCCTGACAGTGCTTGCAGGGGAGGGCTGGGCCGGGGTGTTCTGGAGGTACTGGAAGGCACTCTGACGGCCCACCTGCCTCTCTACGCAGTTAAAGGTGAGGGCCACTCCCACATTGGCCTTCATGACTCTGGAGGAGCCATCGGATGTGCCATCAAAGCACCGGCCGAGCGCAATCTCCTTGGCTGTGCGAGGGTCCTGGTCAGTGACGGTGTAGATGCCATAGTTGTGGCCCAGTGGGTCCAAGGGCGCCAGCATGGTGTACTCACTGGTGTTGTTGTTGACCGCCAGGGGTAGGTGGTTGACCAGGTACTCATGCAGCATAGAGTTTACACTGGCTCGTTGGCAACTGCCCTGGGGGATGACCTTCACCAGCGTGCGGTCCACACGGTCCTGGTCATAGAGCATCCCACTGCACTTGAACTCCAAACAGGCAGAGGAGATGTTGGGCTGGTCCCTATCCCGTGTGCTCTTCACATCCCGGATTCCGTACAGCTTTCCCACTGTCCGCCGGTGGGTGCCCCCCATGTTACGGGATCGCACATTTATCTCCAGTGGCCCCACAATCTTCACCTTGATGTAGCAAGCCCTGAACTCCATTGGCTTGGGCCACCATGCCAGGTAGTCTTCAGTCCAGCCCATGGGGTCATCATCGTTGAAAGGGACTGTGTTATAGTCATACCGATCCCCCTCAATCTGGTAGAACCGGAAATGGGCCGCACTGGGTGGTGCGTCCTCGCATTCCCGAAGGTTCTCAAATGCATAGATGGGTCCATTGCCCTCCTCAGGTGAGTTGGGCCGTGGCTTGGCCATGCTGATCTGGAAAGCTGTCTTCTTGACCCGTGGGTCCTCATGGTCTGTCCGGCGGTACTTGAGCTTGTTGAGGTAAGGCTGAGGGACACCAATTGCATTTGGGTTGAATTTAGGAGAAGACTCCACTGCTTCCAGTTCTTCCCCAGCCAGGCTGGCCAAGACATAGGCAGAGTAAGCATCGGGGGACTGGTCATCACAGAAAGCAGGCAGGCAGGCCCCATTGGGACCCGTGAGGACACTGTCAAAGCGGCCCCAGGCCCTGGGGTTGGAGGAGAAGCCAGTCCTGGGCTCCAGGTTGATCACAGAGACCACAACCCCCTGGATCTGCTCACTGGGCAAGAACCTCTCACTCCTGTAGGCCCTCACCTTGATGAAGCACCTCCTGCTTTCCGGGACATCCAGGTTAAAAAGCCTCCTCTCACGGATCTCCATGTTGCCCACCAGGAAGGTTCTGTCTTCCCTTCTGTTCCGCCTTTGGCTTTCAGGTTTGAAGTCACCTTCCTCCTCCCAGAGCCCTGTGTCTGGATTGAGCGACCAGAGTTTCATCATGGGCACATGCTCTGGCATCTTGACCTGGGTCGAGTCAAGATGAACCTTCACCTTGCCAACATTAAGGGACTCTGAGGTGGCTTCATCTCTGAAGTCCACAGAGAACATGCCATATGTCCGAAGAGGGAAAGTGTCTCCTTCATCATTGATGAAGTTCAGGTCACTCTGGGCAGCAGTAGCTGTGGAAATATTCCGGGGATCCAGGAAGGTCACACTGGCCTTTACTTTTCCCATGTAGGGCTCCCCGTTCTGCCGGTAGAAACTCTTGGATGGGATCTCCAGCTCAGCCACAGGGTCTTCACCAGCCATATCCCCCAAGGGGATAATGTTGGTCTCCGTGGCCTCCAAGGTGATGGGCTCTTTCCGCCGAAGCATCTTGATCTCATGGAACACAGCACTCCCCTTCTTATTGAAGGGCAGCACTTTGGTGGTGTTGACGAACTTCTGCATCCTGTCCACAAACGTGAGCACCAGCCTCTCTGTGTCCTGAGGGACATGCAGAGTGAATGTGCCCTTGTAGCCGGTCATGCTCACACGGGTGTTCCCCATGTACACGTGGCCGAAGCGCAGGGGTTCCCCATTGTCAGCTGCGCTGACTCGGCCCCGCACGATTCTCCGAGTCTCCGTACACCGCTGGCAGCTGCACTCCGTGGCCACCTTGGTGGGCAGCGTGTACCCGCTGCACTGGATCTCCCTGTCTTCTGTTTTGGAGATCCCACAGCAGTGCTCCACAGCATCTCGGCACCTGATCCCATTATCCTGCTTCCCTGCACAGGTCTTGACAGGGCAACGACCCACATCATAGTAGAAGGAGTTGGTGGCATTCTGGAAACAGTCATGGGGCAGCCGGATAAGGTAGCTCTCAGGGTTTGGGTTGCAAGGAATCTCATCAGAGGCTATGGAGGGAAATAGTTCAGACATTAAATGCAGTCCTTTTCCTACACGAAGGGCACCTCAACCTCACATCTCTGACGTCTCTGTGTGCTTTCGGGTTTTCAAAGCACTGGCACGGTCCCAACTCTCACAGAACTCCTCTGAGGGAGAATGGATAGCCATTACTAATTCCATTTTATCCTTGGAGAAACAGAGTTCCTTGTGGAGACCACTACAGTAATGGTTCTCATTGGAGGGATCTTGAAAATTTGTGAGGATGTTCTGAGTTACCACCAAAACTGGGACTGCTACTGGCTTTTTGTGGGTGGGGCGGGCTTGCAGCTCTGTTTTCTGCAGTGCCTGGCACTGTGTGACATAAAGAATTTTTCTGCATTCTGCTTTCACATATTCTATAGACATTCACGTACATGGAAAGCATGTTTAAATGATCAGAACCTGGTGTTTTATACATGGTTTTACCATGCATTGAATGTCTGAAGAATGCACTACCATATAAATCGAGCTAAGATTGTACTTTGTTTAGCTTGGTCAAATACCGAGAACTGCTTCTTGTCTCAGAAAAATCACCTCCCTACAACTGCCCAAGGTCAGTACTTGTTGTTGTCACATTCATGGTGACTGGATTCAAGTGCAAGTGTCTGACTTCTTGGTGGGTGTTCTTGTGTCATTAACACTTACATATTTAAATACATATGATTTTGCATTAAGATTATTTTTTTATATTTCCGTTTTATGTCATTAGGAGCATGTTCCATATATATATATATATCTTAAAATCACATGTAGTTATTATCTATAAATTTAACTTGAATAGTAAATTACTTTTTAATTTAAAATATTAAACATATAAAGTATTAAGAATAACTGTGACAAGCAGGGAGCACTGGTATAATGAGCTGGGAACCACAGTTGACAGGGTTCCACATCTCATCTGCCAAGGTCCAAGTGCCCTGTGTCCTGTCTGTCCTGAGCTGTGTTGCTCAACTTTCTTGGAGTCTGTGAAATATTCCAGGATCCTCCCAACAAATTTCCTCCTGACTTTTGTTTGGTTTTGTTTAGGCCAATTACTAAGATATCCTCCTTCCCCCTCACTTTGCAAGTACAGGTTCCTGACTGGTCTCAGCCTCCGGTCTCCCCTCCTTCAGCTCACTTCTAGAAGCCAGCTTTAATCAGGTCACTCTTGTAAAGCCCCCTCAGTTTCCCACTTCTATAACTTTGCTCACTGTGGCCCTTGATCTGGAATGTCCCCACCTCCATACACACAGACCCTGGCCATTGTTTAACGTCAGGGGTTCACAATACTGGCCACGAATTAGAATTACTGGGGAGAGCTTTTAACCTAAGTGTTCCCAGGCCACATTCCAAACCAATAAAATCAAGCTTCCTGGAGGTAAAACACAGGCATCAATATTTTTTAAAAACTCATCAGTTGGACCTACGGTAACACAGGAAACTCTGCTCCATGTTATGTGGCAGCCAGGATGGGAAGGGAGTTTGAGGGAGAATGGATAAATGTAGATATGTGGCCGAGTCCCTTCACTGTTCACCTGAAACTACCACAACATTGTTAATCAGCTATCTGCACACGTGCTAAGTCACTTCAGTCGTGTCTGACTCTTTGCGACCCTGTGGACCGTAGCCTACCAGGCTCCTCTGTCCATGAGATTCTCCAGGCAAGAATACTGAGTGGGTTGCCATGCCCTCCTCCAGGGGTTCTTCCCGACCCAGGGATCGAAACTGCATCTCCTGCAACTCCTGCATTGCAGGTAGATTCTTTACCACTGAGCCACCAGGGAGGCCCTAATCAGCTGTACCCCAATACAAAATTAAAAGTTAAAAAAAAAAAAATGAAACAGTTGATCCCAGTGGGTGGCCAAAGCTAAAAACCACTGTTTACGCCTCCAGCAACCCACAACAATCATTCCCACCTGGAATTCCAGTTCTCTGTTTCTCATCTGTAAGTAACATCCACAACTCCTTATCTCCTGTTTCAGCTGCATTTTTTTCTATCTCTACTGACTTGTCTCTTATTTCTCCACACCTCCTGGAGTGGCAGATCTGTGAGGGTAGGATCAAGGTCTGTGCCATCTTTGTGTCCCAGAAAGCACAGCACTGGGCACAGCCCAGGACAGCCCAAGTTTTGTTCAGTTATGCCCACTCTGGCAGGGGTTTTCCAGGGGCCCTGCCAGGCTTACCTATGACAGTCAGCTGGGCAATGCGGGACTTTGCAGCCCCAGCATCGCTCTGGGCCTTGCAGAAGTACTCCCCGGCCTGGTCCCGCCGCAGATTCCTCAGCACCAGCTTGCTGTCGTGCTTGTAGAGGGAGGGGTCCAACAGTGTGTTGTTATGGTACCTGCAAGGGATGGAGAGGGACAGCCTGAGGGGACAGTGGAAGGGCTGCTATCCTTAAGGACAGTGTCAGGAGCCAGGCAGGTGACGGACATGTCCTGCAGATGCCAACTCTACAACTGACTCGGCTCATTCAAGATCACTGACTGGCCTGGGAGTCAGGGGACTTGCTTCTCAGTCTCAGCCCCACCGCTGACTGCCTATGGACCCTTGGACGAATCCTTTCACCTCTGAGCTTCAACTTCCTGTTCCATTCATCTGAAGTAGATGCCATGATTCCTAGCTGATCCGTAGAATTGTTGAGAGGGTCAAATAAGATAATGGCTGTAAAATGTTTGTGAAGGGTAAAGGACAGCCACTGGGGACTCTAACCTTGTTTGCCTTGGGGAAATTAGGACGGGAAACCTGGTTCTGTGTCCCAAGGATATAGAGTCAGGACCCTAAGACCACAGCTGCTCTGTAGGGACCCCAGCTTCAACAGGACAACAGGGCTTGCTGAGTGGCCTCAACCCTGTTGGCCCCCACTTTAAAAAAATTTTTGTTTAATTTTTTCTCATTTTTGCATGTTAGAATCTTAGTTCCCTGACAGGGGATCAAAACTACACCCCTTGCAGTCTTAACCACTGGACCACCAGAGAAGTCCCCATTCCCTGATGATGCACCAGGGCTGTGTGTGTGTGTGTGTGTGTGTTTGCATGTGTGCACTCAGTCATGTCCAACTCTGTGACCTCATGGACTGTAGCCTTCCAGGCTCTTCTGTCCATGGAATTTTCCAAGCAAGAATACTGGAGTATGTTGCCATCTCCTACTCCAGGGGATCTTCCTGACCCAGGGATGGAACCCACATCTCTTGCATTTCCTGCACTGACAGCAGGTTCTTCACCACTGCATCGCCTGGGAAGCCACACCAGAGCCTTACTTGTAACTTTCTTCTGCTGGTTATTGTCATGATTAACAGCTCCAGACCCAGTACAAGAAAGCTCTGGGTTTCCAAGAGGAGAATCAGGCCAGATAGGTGGCAGAATACTCACCAGAAATACTTGTCTGGTTTGGGCTTCCCTGTGGCCTTACAGCACAGGGACACGCTCTGCCCAGCTCTTCGTGCTTTTGTCTCAGGGCTCATCACAATGTACGGCGTTTCTGAGACAGGGATGAGAAATGGTATTTGGGGTTTTTCACTGTGACAAGTTCTCCAGAGCCTTGCTCCCTCAGGTATTTTGACATGTGTTAAAATCGTACAATTTCACACATACATCCTAGACCCCTTCTAATGGTCCTAATGGAGTCCACTCCCTCCATCCACTCAGACGGGACCCGCTCCCATAGCCTCTTAGGCAGTATCTGGGTGAGGTAGTGGCGAGCCAAGGGGACCCTGTACCAGGCAAGATTCCCAAGCATTGCCATTGAGACAGAGCTGGCTGTTTTGAATAGGGCAGTACCTTCTCTTCTGATTCCAGCAGAATTTTCTGGCCATTCTGCACTGTTTCTGAATTTCCCCAGCCTCTCTCTCTGTGACCTCCAAGCCTTACACTAGGAGGCAGGAAAAGAACGTATACATCTGAGGGAGCAAGCCATGCCACTATCTGGGGGAAGAATAGTCCAAGCAGAGTATATAGCAAGTGCAAAGGCCCTGAGGCAGGAGTGTGCCTGTGTAGTTGAGGAATAGATAGGAAGCCTTTGTAACTGTAGTAGAGTGACTCAGTGGGGGTGGTGGGGACTGTAATAGGAGTGGAGAGAAGAGGAGAGAAGGTAAGTAATGGGTGGAGGGTAGGGAACCAGATGATGTTGGAACTTGTGGACTTTTTAGTTTCACTCTGGTCAAGCTGGGAAGCCAGCTCTGAGTACTAGAATCCTTTTATTTAAAAGTCCAGCCTTCCTCCGCATCCCTACCCCCAGAGAACTTAAGTACCTGCTCTCACGAACTCCGCCCTGATGGTGGCTGCCTTCAGTCTAGTCTTAGGCACCGTGAGGTGGATAGGCGCAAACTTGGTCTTTGTGATCTTCAGGATGCTTTTGCCATCGGGGCACAACCCAGGGACTCGGAACCTTCCACTGCTGTCCGTCTGGGTCAGTAGCTTAGGTGTCTTGCTCAGGAGGTAGACAGCAGCCCCTGAGGCTGGGGCACCCCCAGGGAGGGAGACAGCCCCATACAGCACGAAGTCCTGACACATGCATGCGTCACACTCAGCATTCGCCTTGCCCATGGGGCAGGTAAGGTCACAGGCTGTGGAAAAAGAGGCCACATCAGGAGGGCATGTATGGATTCTGGCCCTCCTTCAGCCATGTCCCACCTGTGGAGTCCCATATGCTCCCTCTCATCCTTAGGTCTTTGTTACCCTCCCTCAGCAGCCTGCGTAACGAATTCCTACTCATCCTTCATGACTTAGCTCAGGACACCTCCTCTAGGAAGACTTAATTGATTCCCCTAAGTGACAATAATTGACCCTGCTCTGTGCTCCCACATTATCCTCTACGTCCCCCATCAGTGCAGCACATAATTACTTGATGAGTGGATGAATGAATGAATGAACCTGTCTCAGTCTGATCCTCTATTCAGCCCCAGCCCCATGCCCTACCTGGTACCAGGAGCAGGGGTGGTACCTGAACAGGCCTGTTCCATGCAGTGCCGGCCCTCCTCAGTGGCCTCACTGCACAGTGACACCGACTCCGCCAAGCAGGTGCGTGTTCGGGTCTGGACCCCAGGGTGACCACAAGCAGCAGAACACTTGCTCCAGGGAGACCATGGACTCCAGAGGCTGTGCTCTGTGTCTCGGCGCAAGGATCCTACAAAGAAGACCAGCAGGCGGTCTGACTTCCCTCCCAAGGGGACTCCATCAGGATGCCTGACCCCGAGGCTGCTTTTTCTCAGAGATCCAGGCCTCCATTTACATCCTAGATGTCTTTGATATTTATATTTCCTGCAAGGATTTTTCCAACAGATGGACACCAAGAGACTTGAGGAAGTGATATCTCTTAATTTTCACAATGACACCACCAAATGGGCTATAGGTGCCCTTGAAAGGGACTTACTGGCCAAGCGCTGGGACTTTGATATGCTGTCCTTGGATGTGGAGGACAGCACCATCTTTACTCTCTCCCAGTGTGAAAACAGCCCCTGCTCCTGTAGAAGGGGCCCTGGGAAGTCAAGACCTGGGGCCTCAGCAACATCAAGCCCCCTCTGCCTCATCCTTGATCTGAGACCTCTGTGCCAGGAAACGGGGGCCTCGAACCTCACCTTGAGACATTGCCCAGCCTGGGTTCCTGATCTAGTGACTGCCACTGCCACCTGAGCCTGCAGGGCCAGGCCGTGTGCACTGGCGGAACCCCAGGAAGGGAGGATGCACAATCATAATGGACAGGCCTGCAGCTGCCTCTGAATTACCCAGTATGGGCAGAGAGGACAGAAAGAGCATGAACTCCTGGACTCTGCGAACACAGGCCGGGGTTTAAATCCCAGCATTCCACTGACCAGCTGTGTCGTTCCAAGAAGTTCCCTAACCTCTCCGAACCTGGAATAACTTGTCAAAATAGAGATTCCTCACAGTCAGTTGTGAAAGTTGAGTAATGGAGAGAACTAGCAGCGTCTGGCACAGAGGAACTAAAATAGAAATGAAAACTTAGTGCCCACTGCACTTTTCACCTGCATTAAGCCCTCTGCACTTATTATCTAATTTAATCCTCGTAAAAACCCCCATAAAGTGAAAAGGTTAGTCGCTCAGTCACATCCAACTCTTTGCAACCCCATGAGCTGTAGCCCAGCCAGGCTCCTCTATCCATGGAATTCTCCAGGCGAGAATACTGGAGTGGGTGGCCATTCCCTTCTCCAGGGGATCTTCCTGACCCAGGGATTGAGCACAGGTCTCCTGAATTACAGGCAGATTCTTCACTGTCTGAGCCACCAGGGAAGCCCAAAATCCCGCATGAAGGTATATTAATACCTTTCTTCCACATGCGAGAAACCTGAGGTTCAGAGAGTTTCAGAAAATCTGCCTAAGGAACACAGTAGAGACAGTGGGCCCAGATTCAAAGCAGTCCAGCTCCAGAGCATGTGGTCTTCCCCATCAGTAAAATGGATTGAAGGGAAACTCTCCATCAACCCAGAATACTGTTGGAAACATGGCTCTCATGAAACTAACGGGTTATTATGGAGTTGAAGTACGTGTATGTGTGCGATGTCCAGAGTTTCCATGGCCAGATGCAGGCCCTGGCCTCCCTCTGTGTGGGGGCTGGCCAGGCTCACCTGGAGGGCAGAGGAAGCGCACGGTGTAATTGGAGCAGTTCTGCCCGGGTCGCTGCTCCCTGTTGAGGCACCAGAAGCCCTCGAGGGGGCTGCCATGGACCACTTGGCCAGTGCTGCCTGCGGGTTTCCAGTTGGTGGTTCGAGCCTCTAGCCGCAGGGGCCGGGCGCACACCCGGTCCCCATAGTAGAACTGAATGGCATCCAGCCGTTCGTAGTCACCCTGCCCACCCGGGTGGTCAATGTTGAACCAGATCGTCCACTCCCCAGGACCTGAGAGAGAGCCAGAGAGAGCCAGGTGGGAGCCAACCGGGCCCCAGAGCCCCCGGTGAGCTCAACCCCTGGGAGTCATCCCCGCTACCCCTCACCCACCCCTCACTGGTCTCAGGCCCCATCGCATCCCTCTGCAGCATTTCTAGAATCTCTTACCCTTCTGCACACCCTACTGCCAAAGATTCTCAGCAGCCTGACTATACCATGTCAATAACTTCCTGCCTGGTGTCTCTACCTCCAGCTTCCCCAAACCATCCCCACCCCTCTTCAATACTACAGTCAGGGTGAGCTTTCTCCATGCAGCCTGGGCCACACCACTCCCAGCTTTAACTCCCTTAGCCAGCTATTTAGGTGCTGATGAGATAGTATGTCCACTCTCCTCTCTCTTCTCTCTCCCTGCCAGTCTGTGCTCTGGCCCCAGCAAGCCCTACAGCATTCCTGGGATCTATCAGGCAGCCTCATGCTTCTGAGCTGTCCTATATACTTGGTCCCTCTGCTTGGACAGAGACGTCAGCCAAATATTCTTTTTTTTTTTTAAGTTCCCTGACCAGGAATTGAACCCAGACTCCCTGCAAGGGAAGCACCAAGTCTTAACCACTAGACTGCCAGGGAAGTCCTCAAATGCCTTTTAAAAGTGGATTTCTATGGAAGTTCCCAAATGGCTCAGTGGGTAAAAGAATCTGCCTGCAATGCAGAAGATGGGGGTTCAATCTCTGGGTCAAGAAGATCCCCTGGAGAAGGGAATGGCAACCCACTCCACTATTCTTGCCTGAAAAATCCCATGGATAGAGGAGCCTGGTGGGCTACAGTCCAAAGGATCGCAAAGAATTGGACACAACTGAGCAAAGCATTTTGTCTATGGAACCCTGACATTGTCCCCTGACTGCAGAGATTCTCTTAACAAGCTCAATAAAGACAAAGCCCCTCACCCCCATCAGTCCCTGCTCCAGCCACAACTCACTGTCCAGGAGGTTAGCAGGCTTGGCAAAGACGCCTGAGGTCCTCTTCCCAGGCTGGACTCTCCTTACTGACTGAGTGAGCATCATCTGCCTCCCTGAGGGCCAGGAGGAGAAATGAGAAGCCAAGACAGTTACAGGGGCCCAGCAGGGTCCTGCTACTAGCCTCTCGGGACGTAGGGAAGCAGGGTGATGTGGGGAATGCAACATGAGCGCTGGGCATGAGTTCAGAGTCTCACTCTGCCATTGACTGCCTGAATGACCTCAAAAGCTTTATTCTTTTAAATTTGTTTCCTCATAAAATAGAACTTTACCCTGTTTACAATAGCTAGGAAATGGAAGCAACCTAGATGTCCATCGGCAGATGAATGGATAAGGAAGTTGTGGTACCTATATACAATGGAATATTACTCAGCTACAAAAAAGAACACATTTGAGCCAGTTCTAATGAGACGTATGAAACTGGAAACTATTATACAGAGTGAACCGTATATTAACACATATATATGAAATTTAGAAAACAGTAATGACCGACCATATACGCAAGACAGCAAAAGAGACACAGATATAAAGAACAGACTTCAAGTGTATGTGAGAGAAAGCAAGGGTGGGATGATTTGAGAGAACAGCATTGAAACATGTATATTACCATATGTAAAATAAATGAACAGTGCAAGTTTTCGATAAATGAAGCAGGGCACTCAAAGCCAGTGCTCTGGGACAACCCAGAGGGATGGGGTGGGGTGGGGTGGGAAGGAAGAGGGAATGGGGTTCACGATGAGGGGACACGTGTACATCCATGGCTGATTCATGTCAATGTATGGCAAAAAGCACCACAATATTGTAAAATAATTAGCCTCCAATGAAAAGAAATAATTTTTTTTTTAATAGAGCTGTGCCAACAATCACCGCATCACAGGGTCATGGTGCCTTTTCAGGGTGATGGTGAAGGTAAAGGGACCTGGCACGCAGTATATGCTAACCAGTGTGGTTCTCTTTTCCCTTTTGTTCTAGAAATGGACCATGGGATGCTGCAAGGCAGCTGGGGCTCCTCCTGTAAGATCTGAGCCCATCCTTGGCAGAAGGGAACCTTACTTTCCTCATCTTGTAAAATGGAGATATTAGTTCCCACTGCACATGTGGTGGTCCAGCTGGCATGAGGATTCCATAAGGAAACACAAAGTCTCTGAAGTACACGGCGATTGAGACTGTGAGCCCCAGACACTGCCACTTCCTGACTGTGTGACCTTGGGCCAGGTACTTAACTCATCTGACCCCTCATCATAAAGTAAGGATAATAATAGTCCCCATCTCAGAGGATTATAGGGATTAAATAAGCTTCATAAAATCCACTTAGAATAATGCCTAGCACAGAATGTTTGCTGAGTAAAGCATTAACAACTCCATTTAGCTCAAGACCTGGACAATAGATGTCCATTTCCCTTATCCTGGCAAAGTTTGACTTTGAGAATCCACCCTCACCCTCAGGATCTGGCTGGAGGAGTGGTCCTTTAATTTTTTTTTTTTTGGCCACATCATGCAAGCTGTGGGAGCTTAGTTCCCCAGTCAGGGATTGAGTCAGTGCCCTCTGCACTGGAAGTATGAAGTCTTAACCACTGGCCACCAGGGAAGTCTTAGTCCTTTAGTTTTCTGACCGCAGCTGGCGAAGTCTCCCTGAGGAAGGGTATAGGGATCTTTGAGCCACAGGCAGCGAGCCTCGAGGCCCAACCCACCTGAGGCTGAGTTGGAGGCTCCAAAACAGAAAGGTGAGAGGAGAGCAGAGGCCTGCAAAAGCTTCAAAAGGCAATTAACTCTCACATGAGAGAGTCAAATTAGTATTCTCTTTGCTGCTTAACTGGGGGTGATAGTAGCTCTTTTATTCAAACTAATATGATTTCCCTTCAGATTGCTGAATGTTAATTATCTTCATCAACAAGAGCTGTCAGGCAGAAAGAGCAAGGCAGGAGATGGGCCCATAGAGGGTTTGGCAAGCTGCTCGGACAGCCTCTGTTCCCGCATCTGCAGTCACAAAGCCCGCAGTGCTCATAGCTCTGAGAGAGAATTCTGAGCATTTTTTGCTTTACCTGAGTATGCAGCTAGAAATCAGGAAAAGAAAGGGAGGTGGGAGAGAGTATGCAGCCTGGTGCTGTGAGCTCTGATGCTCAGATGCCTCGGGGAGCCCACGTGGCAAATTCTCTCCACCTGTTCCCTGGTGAACTCAGAGTCACCAGAGAATGGGGTCTGAGGACAAGGAGACCAGAAGGGGTTCTAGTGTCTCTGTGAAATTCGGCTACAGGGTCGAAATGAATTTTCATGAAGCTAAAATCAGATCTCACCCTAAATCCGGATGTGAGAACTCAGGGATTCCTTTTGCTTTGGCTGTCAGGAAGCTCAGAGCTAAATTCAGCACTGAGGGGGCCGTGGTAACCCTCTTCCTCCTTCTGAGTGACATCTTATCCCTCTCCTCATTTAGAAGATTCTGTCCTGTGAGTTTTTATATTGGGACCTATCTCAAACCCTTTAGGAAAACAAGCAGGGTATAAACTATGAATAAAAAGATAAACCAGCCTCGGGTCTTAGTGCCACAGCTATAGTTTAAGGCAGGTGCAGAGTTGGGTCCCAGACCAAATGTGACTTTCCTATGGCAAGTAGCAGCTTAGAGAGACAGGAGATACTTAGCCTGTACCCAACGCTGAGGTGATCTGCAGAACTAGGAAGAAGAACGTGCAGGCCTTCGCCCCTGCCATCTTTTCCCCGGTCCTGTGGGGAACGTGGCAGGAGCTGAGTAAGGGTTCCTTCACAGAGTTGGCGTCCCTGGAATGCAATCCCTGAGAAGTTTCTCAGATCAGTGACCTGCAAAGAAACAAAGCTTATCAGGTTCCATATCTCTGAGTTGACTCAGGTTTTGAGCAGAACTATTTCTTTTCTTTCTTTAAAAAAAAATTTTTATTAATTTATTTTTTTGGCTGCACCTCACCACACGTGGGGTGTTAGTAACCCAACCAAGGATTGAACCCGCACCCCCTGCAATGCAAGCGTGGAGTCTTCACCACTGGACTGCCAGGGAAGTCCCCAGAACTATTCTATTTCTTAACCTATCAAAAGTGAAAGGCGGACAGAATGAAGTCTTGTGAGGATGATACCTGCCCACATTGCAAATGTGGGCAGCTTGGGAGAGGCAGAGAGTCAGAATCTCAGTTCACATGAGGCAGGCCTGGATTCAAACCCCGGGTCCAGGTGCTAGGACCCCACCTTGAGATGGGACATAAGGGACAGTTGGGGTGAGATGTTTCCTTGCCAGCGAGGGGTGCCTGTGCTCACCCCGAGCAGCCTCTGGGTGACTCGTAAATCACTTCCAAGACCCAGGCTTGGGGGCCTGTCTTGCTGCCCTTGGTGGGACTCACGTTCCTGCACAGCAGGGCTACATATTAAGGCTGGGCAGCCCCTGCCCCGACTACAGCAACCTCTCACAGGACAGGCAAGCTGGAGGGTGCAGATGCTTCAGACACACCAGCTCCATGAACACATTCCCAGATGTGCACAGGCTGCAGAGGGAACACATTTCTGGCCTGCTTGGGAGTCACACAGCCAGAAGCCTGCTGAAGAAGAGCAGAGCAGACCCACAGGGAGAGGCTGGGGCCCCCCAGTAACTGCTGAGTGGGGGTTAGGGAACAGGAACAGGAAGAGAAGCTCCCCTGTTCTCCAAGAGGCCTGGTAATAGGGCCAGGACCCAGGCTCCCGCTCAATTTTCTCTCTCCCCAGACCTCTGGCCAACCCCGATTCTGACCAGTGCCTGGAAATTCAAGAGGGATTGACTTCAACCTCCGAAGTCCAGGGTGTGGTGAGAAAAGGGAGATTCCTCCTTTCTGGAAAAAAAGATTCAAAAGCACTTAGTTGTCCCAGAAGAAGAACAGACCAAGCCCACACTGCAGACCATCCAGCTCTAAGGCCACTAACTCCGCCACCTGAACAGAGTGCAGGGTCTCCAGGGTCCCCAGCTCTTGTGGGTCTCACCCCCAGCTCCCAGGCTCTGAGCCAAGGGCTGAGCACTCCCCAGGGCCTGCACGGCCCTCAGCCTGGGACTGCTCTGGGACTGTCTGGAGCCAAAGTGGCTTGAGGCACCTTGTGGAAAAACCATTTCCCATCTGGCAGCCCATGGAAGTTTCCTCAGCATAGACTCTGCTGGTGAGGCTCCCCAGTCCGCAGGTCTCAGAGCGCTCAGACAAAGAAGGCTGGCTGACTGCAGGAAAAAGGGAGAGTACCCAGAGGTAAGAGACCCTGACTGGGCCCTCTGAGGGCCCCTATCCTCATGTCGGGGAGGGAGAAGACCTGGGGCTAGTTCCAAAGAAGAAAGGCAAGTCTTGTCTGCGGGAGGTGAGGCGGCTGGTGGGGGGTGCCCCGGGGTAGCTGAGCCAGGCTGAGCGGTGCAGGGATGGGCCAAGGAGAACAGAGAGGGGCTCACCGTGTCTTGAGCGGGACTCCTCAGCTGGGGGGTCCGAGTTTTCCTCTCTCCAGCAGGCCAGCCACCAGGCCTTATATAGCACAGCTGGAGGCTCAGCCTGTGGCACTGCGCCAGGGGAAGCAGCCGCGAAACCAGATCTGAGCCTGAGGAAGCTCAGCCTTCTCCTCCCCTCCCCACATCCCCAGCAGCTTCCAGAGGCCTGATTTCACTTCCAGATCCTCAGGGGGAGATGCCGCAGGGCCTGGGGATGGGCCAGGTGGGCAGCTGCCCGGGGCTCCATAGGCCAGAGCAGAGGGATGGGTGGGGAGGCAGGGGCTTGGGGAGCAGCCCTGGGGAGGGGCCAAGGGGAATTCTACGTGTGGGCAGCGCTTCATGGCTCAGGGGGTGGTATGCTCTTGCCTAAGCTTTGCCTGCTGATCCCCAACATTCCCCTGGCCCCGGCCCACCTATGCAGAGAAAGAACTTTGCTGCCCTTAGCACATACCCCGAGTTCTCTTAGGCACACAGATCACCTGACCTCTCATCTAGGGCTGCCTTGTCTGATTGGGCAACTACTCGGCTTCTGTGGCTCTGAGGGAGCACTCAGGGACCCTCCAAAGGGACAAGGGGCAAAGCGATTGTGGGGCCAGGAGGAGAACAGTTCTTTCCTACCCCTTCCTGCCTTCATTTGGGTGCCTGCCTATACCGAATGGATCTGAGAGGAATCCCTGCATATGGATTCTCTGAGATCGTGCCAGATGCTCATATATGTGCAAGTGTGTGTGTGTGCATGTGAGAGTACTTTGGGTATGGGCACCCACCAGCAATGAGCAGCCACCTTACCCACAGGTGGCGTAAGCAGCTGCTAGTGTTTCCAGACTTTAGCCGCCTCCCCCGCGGCATGAGCTTGCCTCTCCTCACAGGCAGCAGTTCTATAATTGTAGCATGCATTAGAACCCCCTGAAGAGCTTGTGAAAGCACAGATGCCGGACCCCACACCCAGGCTTTCTGGTTCAGTAGATCTGAAGTGAGGCCGGAGACTTTGCTTTTTTTTTTTTTTTTTTGAGACTTTGCATTTCTGACAAGCTCCCAGGTGATTTTGATGGGCTGGTTAATGGACCACCCAAAGAGAGAGTCCCGGGTGGAGGCACCAGATGGGAAGGGGGTGAACCAGGGAGACAGCAAGAGTTGCCAAGGTTTGCCTTACAACCCAGGCTCATTGGGCCTAGGCTGGGCTTTCTGCCTTATGCGGGGCCTGGAGATAGAGGCCTGGCCCATGTGGCCCTCCACACCAGCGTCAGCTCCCTCTTTCCACACACTATCGACGAGCACCTGTTTGGAGCAGGCTCTAGGATCAGTACTGGGAGCACATAGGGAGAAGACATCTCCATGATTTCAGAGGAAAAAGCCCTGTATGGAAATGATCCCACAGTGCTGCAGTGCACACTTCTTCAGTTGTGCGTGTGTGCTTGTGTGTTTGTGCCTTTCTCTATAGGTATGTGCCTGTGTGAATGCGATATGTATGTATATATATATGGGCTTCCCTGGTGGCTCAGATGGTACAGAATCTGCCTGCAGTAGAGGAGACCTGGGTTTCGATCCCTGGGTCAGGAAGGTCCCCTGGAGAAGGGAATAGCCAGCCACTCCAGTATTCTTGCCTGGAGAATTCCATGGACAGAGGAGCCTGGTGGACTCCATGGGGTTGCAAAGAGTTGGACATGACTGAGTGACTAACATTCGTTCATATATATATATATATATATATATATATATATATATATATATGTCTTTCTCTCTGTGTGAATGTGTGTGGGTGTAAGCAAGGGTTTAGAAGCTCTGTTTCCCTGAGCATCATCCTGGACAGGAGCTGTTGGGGGAGAAGCGGATGGGTGGAGGAAGGATATTGAGTAAAGACAGCCCTTAAGCAGATCCAAGGCACAGACCTGGTTTGCTTTTTCTACTGGAGCCTCCTGGTTTCCCTCCTGGCCCCCAGATTTTGGCCCAGAGATTCTGTAGCTAGACCAAGTCTGGTCCAATTATAGTCAGAGCCAATCCATGAAGCAGCTTTAGTCTGAACTAAGTGAAGGCAAAGTGTGAACTGAGTGAAGACCCTAAGAACTCTGCTGGTCCGTGGACAAAAGCCGAGCCCCAATAGCCTGATCAGAGGCCAGGAGAAAAACAGGAACTTGGGAGCCAAAAGTATAGTACTGGTTCTATTGCTAATTCTGATGTGTGATCTTGGACAAGTAATGACCCACATGACTCTGGACCTCCTATGCAGCAGGAGTTCAGACTGAGAGAGCTCTGAGGCCCCCACCAGCTCTTGCAAGGTTTGATAAGATGCTGACAATGACTACAACAGAAAGGAGAGAACAGAAGAAATGACAGCTCCAAAGACTCTCACCAGAGGTTAGGCCAAAAGCCAGAAAAGTCACTTGACCACCAAGACTGGATAAGGAGAGCAAGGTAGACAGGAGAGGAAGGCGCGCGGGAGGTAAACCAGAGGACAAGAGGTCAGAGTCAGGGTAATCAATCTTTCCAGGGCCTCTACTCTATGGAACCACAGAGTACATGAAAGAGGTCTCCCCAGCCTGTCTTTTCCTTCGGTAGCAGGAGGCAGGAAGCCTAGGACTCAGCAAAGGGAAGCCCTTTAGGCCATGATCCCTGCCTAGGTGTCCTTGCTTGGCCAGGAACTCACATCTCAGGCCCCATTTACCCTGCCCCAAGGGTAGGGTGGTAGGGTAAATGGCCAGAGGGTCTTGTCATGGTTGGCACAGGGCTGAGCTAGAATCCCTGGGCTCTGCTAACCTCCCTGCCATTGGTGTCCTTCTAGCTCATCTCCTCCCATCTCTCCCGTTGAAGAATCCTTTTCTGTCCCCAAGAAGGACTGAGCAGCTAACTGCACAGGGCTAGACTGGTGGAATCTGAGCCCATCCCCACACCCTGCTCCCAGGACGCCTTTGAGGGAGAGGCTTCTCTTCTCCTTGGCCAGGACCTCAGGATAGTGAGGGCTTGGGAGGCAGCCACAGACCCAGACTGTCCAGGGCCTGGCCTAGCTGGGTCAGCGCCAACCATGAGTGGCCACCTGGGGCTCCTTCAGGCCAGGCCAGTCTGCTGCAGCTCCAAGCCCTCTCCTGGAACACACGGGAAACCCATCAATCACCCCCACCCTTGTCCAGGGGATCGAGGGGCTTGGAATCCAGTTTAGCCAGGCCATCTGTGACCCAAGCCTATGTCCAGGGGTCTCCACCCTGCGGAGGGGAAAGAAACTTGGGAATACTGGGAGGGGTCTGACGTCATGCTGGCGGCTCCAGAGGAAGGGATCTGTCTCGGACTCTCTGACCACCTCTCCTATGCTCCCATCATCGCCCCCTTGTGGCCTGAGGAGGCTTTGCAGGCCTGGGTAGGGATGCGCCACTGCTGATTCCTGGGGACTGGAGGACTTCACTGCAGCTCTGGACGACCCTCAGGGGCTGCTGACCCAGTATGTATGGGAGTTGAGATACCCAGAGTCTACAGGAGTGGGAGAGCTCACTCTCTGACCCTGTTGGTCTCCTCCCTGTGCTAGATACTGTCTGTCACTTTTCCCACCCAGTGCCTTTACAGTTCTACTCCTCAGCTTCCCATCTTCCTCCCCACCCATGTGAATGTCCCCCATCTGCCAATACCCCATCTTAGTCTCCCTGCTCCTGCCCTCTCTGACCACCCAGGCCCACCTTGACTATTGCTTCTCAGATCTCAGATGATAATGTTCAGCATCCTGTAATTTACAAGGCACATTCCTGATCATCATCCCATCTTCAGCCTCACAGCTGATCTGCGAGACAGGAATGATGACACCCATTTCACAGATGGGAAACCGAGGCTCAGAAAGGTGAAATACACTCCAGCCATGTGCTCCTCAGTGAGAACATGCTAGACTACTCTGGCTCTGCCCGCCTGGTATATACATCCTTCTTCCCATACACACATTAATTTCAAAAATGTCCCTATCTAATACGATCCAGCTATCTATCATACTGTGGTGGATTAAATATGACCACAAATTCTTTTCAACTCTTCCATTATGAGGTAGAGTCTCTTTACTCACCCTTTTGACCTGGACTGACTTTGTCACTTGCTTTGAACAAAGGATTGAGAGAAATGATACTCAAGAGATCTTGCCACCTTCACTCCCTAGGAACATTCTCCTGAGATCACCATATAAAGAAGTCAATCTGTTCTCCTAGAGAACGACAGACCACATGAAGGAGAACTGAGACCCCCAGCCAACAGCCAGACATGTGAATGAGGACATCTTGAACTTTCTACCTCAGCAGTTGCATAAGCGAGCCAGGTAAGTCCAGCAAAAGAATGGCCTAGCCACCCACAGAATCACAGGGAATGATAATCATTGTTGTAAGGCACTAAGTTTTGGGTTGATTTGTTGTACTGTAACAGATAACCGATATACACACTCAGGGGCTTCCCAGGTGGCACCACAGCTAAAGAACCCGCCTGCCAATGCAGGAGACATAAGAGACGAAAGTTTGATCCCCAGGTTGGGAAAAACCCCTGGAGGAGGGTATGGCAACGCACTCCAGTATTCTTGCCTGAAGAATCCCATGGACAGAGGAGCCTGGTGGGCTACAGTCCATGGGGTTGCAAAGCATCAGACATGACTGAGGCAACTCAGCACACACGTACACATACACGCTAAGAGTAAAAGAGCTTCAAGTTACAAAAGACAAAGCACAACTCAGATTGGATTATGCAGAAAAGGGATCTAATGGTTGTGAAAATTGAAGTCCTGGGGAAAATTGGATCCAGGGACTCAAATAACATCATCAGGATTGTTCTCCATCCATGTCTCAACTGCTTTCTCTGAGATGGTTTTTTTCCCAAGGAGGCTGTAGCAGAGTCTGTATTTTCCCAAGTTGGTTCCAACAATAGCTTCCATTGCACATGTTCATGTACAAGGTGATTGCCTTCCTCTGCCATCAAGAAGTAGAATCTAATTTCCCTCCCCTTGAATCTCAGCTGGCCTATGACTGACTTGTAACCAAGAACGAGATGAACTTTTAAGGCTAGGTCAGAAAAGGTCATACAACTTCCATTTGGGATGTCTGCTCTGGGGAAAGCCAGCTAACTTCCCAGAGACCACCAAACTGGAGAGGCCTGGTGTCGGTGTTACGGTAGGAGGTCCCAGCTGAGCCCAGTCTTCCAGGCCTCACCATGAAGGCTCCAATCACGTGAGTGTAGCTGTCTTGGACCCTCCAAGTCAGACCAGCTCATCTACTAGATGAGTGCCACAAAGTGGCCTCAATCCAAGTCATAAAAAACAAGTCATTGTTTTTTGAATTGCCCAGTCAAGCCCTACATGAGACCCTGACCTATAGAATTCTGAGGCTATGAGAAAATGATCATCATTTAAGCCACTAAGATTTGGGGTAGTTTGTTATGCAACAGTAACTGAAACAGATGCTGTATCTTCCAGAAGATCCAGGCTCCTTTCTAGCATGTCTCAAATCTCCAATTGAAAAAGCATGACTTCTGTGTTGAGCAGAAGTCCTGGGAAAGGCTCTTTCTGAGCCCTTCCTGACCCTGTGCCCATAACCATGGGGGTAGAAAGCTCTGATTAGTCCACTTCTGGAGGCAGGGGTAGATCATCTCACTGGAATCACAGGGACTGACTTTTCCCAAAGAAAAATTGTGGTGCTGTCACCAGAAGTAGGAAGAATGGATGTTAGGAAGCAAAAAATGACACATACCCACCAAAAATACAACCACAAATACAAACCAAAAAGTACAACTCCTACTTCAGGTTGAGTAGGAGTCAACCTGAAATGTCTAACTACTAAACTTTTTTTTAATCCAGATTCTTTTTTAAAAAATTAATTTATTTTTGGTTTCGCTAGGTCTTTGTTGCTGTGTGTGGGCTTTCTCTAGTTATGGCAAGCAGGGGTTACTAGTCGTTGCAATGCACGGGTTTCTTGCTGCGGTGGCTTCTCTTGTTGCAGAGCACAGGCTCTAGACACACGGGCTTCAGTAGTTCTGGTGCATGGGCTTAATTGTTCTGTGATGTGTGGGATCTTCCTGGACCAGGGATCGAACCCATATCCCCTGCATTAGCAGGCAAATTCTTAACCACTAGACCGCCAGGGATTCTAACTAATCTTGATACCAGTAGTTGAATCTTGATATCAAAAACCACTTTAATAGCTGTCAACCTCAGCATTTACCCTCCCTTTGTTCTTCGGCAAACCTACCCATGAATCACTTCCTCTCACCCTGTAACCACATCAGCACTTCCCAAAAGAGCTGGGCAAAACTGAACAACTATAACAACTCCAGCTTAGAAAATGAAAGAAAAAGAAACCTTCAGAACTATGCAAATCACGCGGTAGCTGCACACACGGTGCCTGCTGGTCAACACCTGGTCTTATGAGGGTGTGCTGACTCTTCAAAGGTTGCGGGTGGGGACCAGATACCCTGAGAATGGGCACGATCTGCAGATGCCCCAAAACATGCCCAGCAGAGCCCTCCACCTTGTGTAACATGCTCACTGTGTTCATGCTCCTTAAACTTAAAAATAAAGTCACCTTAGGACTTCCCTGGTGGTCCAGTGGCTAAGACTCCACGGTCCCAATATAGTGGGCCTGGGTTCGATCCCTGGTTAGGGAACTAGATCCCAACTAAGACCACAGCTAAGAAAAACTAACACGCCACAACTAAGACCGAGAGCAGTCAAATAAACAAGTAAATATTTTTTTAAAAAAAGGTCACCTCACTGTCCTGTGGTGCACTTACCATGGTGTCAACCTTGAATTCACACATGGCATCTCTAGTGCTCCCCACACTTACCACAAGGTGCTCACACCCACAGAAGCCCCAGTGTCTTCACCACTGACTGTGAGAGTCAGCATGATGCTCCCCAAGCTGTCATGGCGGGCTCAGAGTCACCACAGTGTCTCCACCACACTTCCAGTGTCTCCCACACTGAGACATTGTTCTGTTCACTGCACAAATCAGTGAGTTCACATTCTACGTGTGGACATGAGCGTGTCCCACAGTCCCTGCCCCCCCTGTGTGTCTCAGGGACACCCCCACTCACAATTTTGTGTAGGACTAGGGGGTTCACACTTACCAGGGAGTCATGGCAAGAGTGTTCACACTCCCCTCCTGACCTGTCACACTCAGGGTGATGCGTTTGCCCCAGGTGTTCATCAAGCTCACCCTGAAGCATCTGACAGCTGCCTGTTTCCCGCCTGCAGCAGTGATGGGCATGGCCTGTATCAGGGCTGAGACGAGGCAGATGTCGGGTGGATGTCCTCTCAGACCATACATGCCCAGGACCCATGGCCGTTTAATGGGCTAGAACTGCAGAAAGTGGAGTGTGAGGAGCCTCCCTCTTTCTAAGCAGAATATTTCGCCCACACAACACCTGGGTTGTAAAGATTTGGGCCTCCAGATGGCCCTTGGAAACAGGCAGCAAGGGGAATGGAAGTTAGAAAGGCCTGGGTGGGCAGGCTTAGCCAGACAGGGAGGGACGGCAGGAGACAGCAGACATGGGCCTGCACAGATCATCCTCGGTGGGTTGACTCTTTGTTTCCAGAAATAAAGCAGTGTTCAGTGTGGCCGAATTGAGAAATTACTCCCACCCCCAGGAGAACAATAGCTTTGAGGACAGAATGTTGGCCAGTAACAGAAAAGGCAAAGAAAGGGAAGAAGAAAATTGAATCCCTCTTCTTTTTACTTTATTTTTTTTTTAACTTTTTCTTTCTTTTTTTTAAAAAAATTACTTATGTATTTGGCTGCAATAGGTCTTAGCTGTGGCACGCAGGATCTTTAGTTGCAGCCTATGGGATCTAGTTCCCTGACCAGGGATCGAACCCCAGGCACCCTGCATTGGGAGCTCGGAGTTTAGCCACTGGGCCACCAGGAAAGTCCCCTCACTTCCCATTTTTAAAAATGGAAGCATAATTTTCATTCTGTAAAATCACCCTTTTGAATAGAAAATTCTATGATTGTTTACAAATGCAGACAGTCTTGTAACCATATCACCATCAAGATACAAAATACTTCTGTCTTCTCAGAAACTCCCTTCGGAGTCAGCCCCCTTCCCTATCCGCAGCTGCTGACCACCACTGATCTGTCTCTTTTCCTATCATTTTACTTTTACGAGAATGTCCTGTAAATGGAATTCTTTGGTATGAGCCTTTTAAGTCTACCTTCTTTCACTTAGTATAATTATCCAGGTTGTTGCATGTGTCAATAACTCATTCCTTTTCACTGTTGAGTAGTATTCTATTGTATGGATATGCCACAGTTTCTTTGTTCGTTTACCAGTTGAAGGACATGTGGGTTGTCTCCCAGTTTTTAGCAATTATATTTTAGCTATGAATATTTGTGTACCAATTTTTGTATAAACATGTTTTTCACTTCTTTTGAGTAAATATCTAGTAGGAGTGTGATTGTTGGGTTATAAGTGAAGTGTATGCTTAACTTTATAAGAAACTGCCAAACTGTTTCCCAGAGTGATTATTCCATGTACTTTCCCACAAGCAACATGAGAGTTCCAACTGCTCAGCATTCTCATTAACACTTGATACTGTTAAAATCACACCTTTGGCTGTTTTTAAGCCTTTCCAATGGTCGGAGAAGGCAATGGCACCCCACTCCAGTACTCTTGCCGGGAAAATCCCATGGATGGAGGAGCCTGGTAGGCTGCGGTCCATGGGGTCACTGGGAGTCGGACACGACTGAGCGACTTCACTTTCCCTTTTCACTTTCATGCACTGGAGAAGGAAATGGCAACCCACTCCAGTGTTCTTGCCTGGAGAATCCTAGGTACGGGAAGCCTGGTGGGCTGCCGTCTATGGGGTCGCACAGAGTCGGACACGACTGAAGCGACTTAGCAGCAGCAGCAATAGTTGGGTAGTGTGTCTAGTTTTAATTCACACTTCCCTGGTAACCAGTGACGGTGAGCAGCTTTTCATACTCTTATTTGCCATTTCTATGTCTTCTTTGATGAAGTGTCTGTTCATATACTTTGCCCATTTTGTAATTAAGTTATTTGTTTCCTCATTATTGAATTCGGAGTGTACCTTATATATTATAGATACAGGTTTTTATCAGATGTATTTTGAAAGTATTTTCCCCCAGTAGCTCTGTAGCTTGTCTTTTTTTTTTTTTTTTTTTCCTGCAAACCACAGCATGCAGAACTTCCCTGACCCAGGATCAAACCCGTGCCTCCTTCAGTGGAAGTGCAGAGTCTTAACCACCAGATCGCCAGGGGAGTTCTGTCTTTTCATTTTCTTCCTATGCCTTTTGAAGAGCAGAAGTTCTTAATTTTGAAGTCTGATTTATCAATTTTTAATTTTATGGATTTGTGCTTTTGGTATTAGATCTAAACATGTTTGCCAAAACCATGGTCACAAAAATTTTCTTTTGTGTTTTCTCTAGGAGTTTTTAAAAATTTTTAGGTTTTGCCTTTAGGGTCTATTTTCACTTTTAACCAGCTTATGCACATGGTGCAAAGTCTGAGTCAAGCTTCATTTGTCGCATGTGGATATCCAATTGTTTTTGCCCTATTTGTTGAAAAGACTCTTTTCTCCATGGACCAATCCCTTCCCCCATACTGCAGCTCTTCAAGTCATTGATGCCTGCACCATAGAGCTTTCTCCATGTACAAAGGTCAGTAGCAAAGCAGGAACAAATGCCTCTTTTGCCTGATTCCAAAATAGGTCTGTTTATGCCCAGATAAGCAAACTTTTCAGTGGAACAGTTCTTTTAGCTTTCACATACAGCCCTTCTGTTCTCCCCAGGACCCAGACGTGGGTCTACTGAGAAGTGCCCAGGAGATGGCTAAGACTTTCAAGCATCGTGCTGTGTCCAGAATCATCCCTGCTCTCCAATGACTTTCAGATCTCCCTGGGGGCCCTTTGAACAGAGAGGGTTTGAATCTTCTTGTTGTTTAGTCGTTCAGGCGTGTCCAACTCTTTTACGACCCCATGGACTGTAGCCCACCAGGCTCCTCTGTCCGTGGGATTTCCCATGCAAGAATACTGGATTGGGTTGCCATTTCCTTCTCCAGGGGATCTTCCCAACCCAGGGATCAAACTCACGGCTTCACGTCTCCTGCATTGCATATGGGTTCTTTACCACTGAGCCGCCAGGGAAGCCCTTTGAATCCTCTGCACCCAACTAATCAGCTTCCATCAAACAGCAGAATACCCTGAAGAGGTAGCAGCTGCCTTTACCTTTCTGGCTGCTTTCATCTGTCATTTTCCTTGGAGCCAGATCATAACCAGTGAAGGAGAAAGCACACTGTGCAAGGGATTCCAGACTTCTGCCAATGCCTGGCTCTTGGATGCTTGGGAACTTGAGTCAGCCTCGAACCCAGGCCCGGTCTTTTAATTTCCCATCCTCTGATCTTTCTGTTTTCTCACAGCGGCCTCTCTACAGGATGCAGGACAGAGTTGGCTGCTCTTTGGCATGCCAGGGAGATGAGGGGGCTCCTTAGCTAGTTACACAGTTTAACAAGAATGATGACTCACTCAGGCCCATCTGAATAAAAAGCAAGCTTGTAAAGACAGCTGAAGTCAGAAACTGAGCTGAGGCCGGCCAGTCTCTCACATGCTGCCTGAATGTTTCTCCAGAATGCTTCTTCAGTGGAGCAACTGCTTCTCTCTGTATGGCAGCTTCTCTCTCTACCTTACTCATCACAGGTCCATCTCCTGTATTTCCTTAGTTCAAGTTCTACCAGGAACCATTCTGATTGGCTCAGCTCGTTACTATCTCCACCCCTACTGGGTGGAGCTTTTCCCAAGAAGTGCACTTCACCAGTCACCTGCCAGTGGGTGGATAGGCTGGGTTTAGGTCACCGCCTGAGCCAATCAGTGGCCATTCCCAAACACCATGTAACAAGTGCTTTCCTGAGTAGGGAGCAGTGGGCCCACAGTTACAGCTAGATGGGGATCCAGGGTGTGGTGGCACCATTAAGGTTACAAGCACAATATGAGAGTTTATCATCATACCTGAAACAGGCAGATGTGCCTGCTGAGCATTCCAGCCTACCCCCCTCTCCAGCCCCAACCTCACTATTCCCCACTTAGCCCCACTCTGAGTTGAGCTCTTTGCTCCACCTGGAAATGCTGCCTTCCTTCACCCGACTGTAAACTTCTCAAGAGGAAGGCCTGTGCCTTATCTCTGTGTCTCCAGCCCCTAGTTCAATGTGAAAATTCATAGATTTGGGACTTCCCTGGCAGTCCAGTGGTTAAGACTCTGCCTTCCAATGCAGTAGCTGCAGATTCAATCCCTGGTCAGGGAACTAAGATCCCAAATGCCTTGTGGCCAAAAAGAAAAAAAAAAAAAAATCAAAACATAAAACAGAAACAATATTGTAACAAGTTCAATTAAAGACTTTAAAAGTGGTCCATATCATAAAATCTTTTAAATAAAATAAATTCATAGATCCTCAAGAGGGAAAGGGATTTACCCAAGGCCATTCATAGAGAGAGAGGCAAGTCACGATGGAGCCCAGGTCTCCTGTTCCTCTAGGTTCCTCTAGAAGCGTCTAGGTTCCTCTCTGCCTCCAGTAGACTCCTTGACATCTCACTGAGATGTGACGCTAGGGTCTGCAGTCCCAGTTCTGGGTCCAGTGAGGCTTTAGCTCTGTCCTGAGGCACATCTTTCCTTGAGGATGGAGGCCCAGCCTGACCCCTGAGCAGCTGAGTCCATTCTAGGGGTGAACATCCTGCACTGCTTCAGGGAACCTCCAGGGGACCTGCAGGTAGCCTGACCCGAGGTTCCCAAATATTCTGCTTCCCGCTATGGGCCCTGTGATCCGTGAGGGCTGGAGTGAGAAAAGGATGCAGACTGGCAGGCTGACCCAGCTCTCAGCTGAATGAGGGATCTGAGCAGCATCAGGTGTGATTAATGGCAGCCTCGGTTGCGTGCCTGCTCTGGGAGTGTGCACCACGACTGGCTGTGCGGGGGTTTGCAAGCTTGCCTGGGTGTGTCATGACCCCTGTGCACCCACACTCAGCGTTGACCCCCAGGTACAATGTGACCTCAGGCATTTTACTTTCCCTCTCTGGACCTCAGTTTTCTCCACAGTTAAATGAGAGGATTAGAGGGGCCCTAGAGCTCCCTCCTCTTCCTCTTCCACCACTGCTCCTTACACTCCCTCTGAACCCTCCTTCCTGTTTTCAGCAGAGCAGCAGCCTGTCCCTACAGGTCTTCAACTGTGGGGGCCTCATCTTCTACCTCCAGTTCTTATTAAAACCTTTCTCTTGGGATGTCCCAGGCGGTCCCAGTGGCTAGGACTCCACTCTCCCAAATCAGGGAGTCCAAGTTCAATCCCTGGTCAGGCAACTAGATCCCACGTGCCTCAACTAAAGACCCCACATCCCTCAACTAAGACTCAGTGCAGTCAGAGAAGCATATAAAAATAAATATTTTTAAAAACCCTTTCTTACACAAACAGCTATCTCACCGAGAAGAAGGCTGGTACATTCTCCACTACCTTGTACATGTGTATGTGTTTATATGTAACTGTTTGTGACTATGAGTGTGTCTACGCTTTAATGTGTATGCGATGGGCAGAGAGGAAGGGAGAGATGATGGGCGCCCCCTCCTCCAGGGAGAATGGATCCACTTGCTGATGTCTCTCTGTTTTCCCAACACAGAGACATAGGCTTCTAGGGCACTTACCCACACTCCAGCTTTGTGAACATTCTTCAAATATCTATTTGTAGCGAACTCAGCTAGGTACCACCTCCTCCTCTGGGAACCCTTCCTCATAGCCAAGGACTGAGATAACTGCCCTTCTTCTCTCTTCAGGAGCCCTGTGCCCTGTACACTCCTCCCACAAAGCGTTAATTGCATTCTATTGACATTGTCTGTTTCCTTGCCTGCCCCATCTCTATGGTGAAAACCCTAGAGGACAAGGACCATGTCCAGCATCCCAGCACCTGGAACCTTCAGAACCTGTGTATCCCAGTAAGATATTCCACACTCAGGGGCCCCACTTCTCTGTGCCCATCTCCGCAGGGCAGAGCAGACCAAACCCAATACACCTGTGGGGCTTTCCCCTTGGGGTCTCCACCCTAGGGCCTTCCTGTGGCCCAGGCAAGGCTTGCTCTAACCCTGAAGATGGAGGCAGCCTGGAATATAGGGTGTGGGTGACGTGACTGATCCCGCCCCACCCCAGGGTTTCCACTGCAGGGAGCCTTATTCCTTTTTTTCCTGAACTTTTTGGCCCTGGCCTGAACCTTGCTGGCGCCCATGGGCTTTTAATATTTTCCGTTCCTGGCTGTTGTACAATATTTCACCTCAAAAATGCATCCTCCCCCCCGACCAAAGGGCGCGCCTCTCCAGTGAAAGGACCTGGCTGGGTGAGTGGAAGTGACCCACCGCAGTCTGAAGCTTGGAGGAGGCCCAGCCCAGCATGCAGAGATAGAGGGGGCAGAAATGTCTCCCCACTTCTGGGGAGACAGGGCCAGTTCATGAGCCAGCCTGAGGCCTCGTGGTCCCACTGGAAGCCCCTCTGGAAGCCTGGGTGCTTCCAGCAGGGTGCAGGTCTGAAAGGGACCCTTGTCCCTTTCACTTGCCCTCTGACCCCAGGCAAGTGGTTTCATTTCTCTGAGCCCAGTGTCCCCACCTGCACGGTGGGGATGACGACAGTCCCGGCCTTTCAGGGTTCTTGTGAGGCTCAAAGGCCGCACGTTTGGATCATCTGGGAGCTTTAAAACTGGTAACTGGTGTGGCCGCGGCCCGGACAGCAGTGGTTTGTAAAGCTCTCAGGTGATTCTCATCGTATCTGAGAACCACTGCTCTGACAGGAAAGCTCTTCAGCTGTGGCTCTGAAGAGCAAGAGCGCCACTCCCCCATGTTCCCGGGAAATATGACCCCAGGGACGGCGGAGACCCACCGTCAGGTTGGAGGGGAAGCACTTGGAAAAGGCAGGCGAGGGTCCTGCAGGGGCAGGCAGGACCTTCCCAGATGGCCCTGCCCGCAGACGGAGGCCTCTGAGCCTCCAGCCCGGCCCAGCCACAGGCCGGGACGGACAAACCTGCCCTGGTGGCCCCTCTGCTGGGCAGCCGGGTCCTCCCGAGCCAGCCACCCCTCCCAGACACAGGCCCTGAGCCCAGATAGAGGGCCGGGGGTGGAGGGCACTCTGCTCTGTCACCTGTCACACCAGGGAAGGGCCGTGGTCACTGGAGAATGAAGGAGGAGAGAGCCGGAAACCCTGGGTGGGGGGGGGGGATGTTTGGGGGCCTGGTGGGGAGAGCGACATCTGCTTTCCTCATCCTGAAGAGAGAGGATCTGCAGAAGGTTCCAGAGCCCAGAGAAAGAAAACAGCAGGAGAGCCAGGCGCCTGGGGGTGGGGGTGGCCAAGTGGAGAACAGCTTCTCCCAAGGCTGCCTGCACCCCCTAGAGCCCAGACATGGACAAAGGTAGGAGAGCAGGTTGTCTCTAAGGGCCCTACAGCCCCTGACTGGGAGCTTCACCCCGAGTCCAGTTTCCTCAGTGGAGCCCAGAGCCCTCAGCCTTCCCGGACCCCAGGTTTTCAAGGGGGCAGCAAACAGGCCGGAGCCTGGGGGGCTAGAGTCCCTATGAGAGACTACAGTCATGGGAGGAAGAGGGCAGAGGCCCTGTTGTAGGGTTTCCTCAAGGTCGGGGTCCCAGGCTTCTGGTCAGAGGGAGGGAAGGAGGGAGTGTGGTGTGGGGGCCCACACAAAAGTCAGGGAGGAGGAGAGGACAGCTTAGTGGGCAGACTGGGCCCCACCAGAAGGGAGTCCAGGAAGAGCGGAGCCCACGACCACCACCTCAGGGAGCGCTGTCCTGCCCAGGTTTGTTTTCCACCTGAAGGCACATTGCATGTAGGCATGGGGGCGCTCTAGGGCGCCTAGAGCCAGGGCTGTGGCCTCCAGGGAAGCATAGACAGCCTCAGCAAGGCCAGAGGGGACAGGGGACAGCCGAACTGGGAAGCAGCTCAGCCCCAAACGAGCCTGCCCCGACTCCCTGGTAACCAAGGTGCGAAATGCAGAGAAAGTTAGCTATGGAGCTGCCCCAAAGACCTTTTGTTGTTGTGCGTGCAGCATGCGGGATCTTAGTTTCCCCACCAGGGATCACACCTCCACCCCCTGCCACTGTGTCCCTTGCACTGGAAGCTGAGTCTTAACCAGAGAAGTCCCTCCAGTGTTCTTAATCTTGGGTCCATAGATGACTTTAGGGGGGCAAAAAGGTATATATACCATTTTGAATGTGTGTATCTGCATTTTTCTGGAGACAAGGTCCATGACTTTCATTAGATTCTCAGAGAAGATTCAATAAAGATGATTTAGTAAAGAAATGTTCCCAAGAGAAACCAGTTAGGGAGAAGGGGAAGCAGGATAGTAGGGGAAGGGGAAGAATCCAGGGAAGAGTGCAATTTTGTGTGAAAACACATCCTGACTGGCAGTGAAGTCAGGAATACATAGTAAGTCCCCTACATACAAACTTTCAAATTGCGAACTTTCAAAGTGTGAACGTGCCCCTGTGCCAGCTGTTGTACTGTACCACTGCATTTTCCAAGGTGCTGTAAGAGTAAACATATCTTCTATATTTTTTGTTTTTATGTATTATTTTCATAAAAAGTATCATAAATCTATCACAGTACAACACTGTATAGCCAATTAGTTGGGTACGTTGTTGGACTTTTGAATGTACTCTTGGGATGGACCTCTTTTGTATGTAGGGAACTTACTGTACTCAGGACAGAAAAAACAAAAGCTAGAATTGAGAGGGCAGTGGATTCTAACCAATGAAATTAGCTGTCAGTCTGAAGACATTGTTTGAACTTAGCGAGGTTGAGCCTCAGTTTTTCAGCCTCGTGGAAATGGGACAACATTTAGAAGTCCATGCTTAGCTGGGGGGCCTAAGACCACTTTTATGGCAATAAACTAATGTTGACTCTCCCTATGAGGCCAGGCCTGGAACTACTTTCCCTAAACTAGTTCTCAGAGTAAAGTAGGTACCTGAATAAAGTCAGGGGCTCTTAGGCAAAAGGGAGGGGGAATAGCCATTGGGTAGCCATTGGGAAGCAGGGCCCGCTTCACTCTGAGAAGTCAAGTGTGTGAACTTGACCCAGAGGAAACACCTTAGTGCTTGGGGAGGCAGGGGAGTGGGAGGAGGAAGAAGAAGCTGAACTCATTTTTGAGTCTGTATTCAGATTCAGCTCCTAAATTGGCCCACTGAACTCATGTATGAGTCCTACCAAAGGAAATAGTGTGATTTTTTTAAAAAAATGTAGGATTTCAAGGAGCAGATAAATCTGCTTTGGGGACTCATAAAGCAAAGAGAAACATTTCTTCCTCCACAGCTCTTTGCCTCAATCAAGGCAGGAAAAGGTAGGCCACAGGAGATGCCCTACTGGATGCCCTGAGGCTATTTGTGAGTCCATAGGAGCATTGGCCTGTGGACCCAGAAATACATGAGTGGGCTTTGCAGAGAGCAGAGAGGGTCCTCACCCACCTCAGTGGGTAGATGCAAAGAATGGGTGAAATTTGGTGCTTATTGTTTTGTTTTTATTCATGTAGGTCCTTTTATATCCTAGGCTATTGAGGCCTGTGGAGCCCAGGTTCTAAGAATGAAAAATGTCTCTTGCACTTGGTAGTTAGTAGATTCTTGGTAGTTTTAGAAACAGACGTTTCAGTGGGGTGATAGGGGCTGAAGCCAGCCTACTAAGGATAAAGAAGGAAAGTCGGGAGGTGAGGAAGTAGAGACATTGTTAATTACTCCTTGGATGTGGAAAGAAGAGAAGTGGTTACATGGTGGCCAGAAAGGGGAGGAGAAGACTCTTTGCAGAAAGGGAGAGCCTCAGGACTTCCCTAACCATCCAGTGGTTAGGAGTCCACCTGCCGATGCAGGGGACACAGGTTCAATCCCTGGTTGCAACTACTGAGCCCATGTGCTGCAAATACCGAAGCCCCAGCTCTAGAGCCCACGCTCCACGAGAAGCCACCACTATGAGAAGCCTGAGCACTGAAATTAGAGTAGCCCCCACTCACTGTAACTAGAGAAAGCCTGCATGCAGCAACGAAGACCCAGAGCAGTCATAAATAAATAAATAAAATTTAAATAAGTAAATAAAAGACCCTGGGTTTGTTTTTTGTTTTTTTAAAAAAATAAATAAAGGAATGGAAGAGACTTGAGCAAGTTGTTGGGTTAAGGAGAAAAAGCCAAGAGAATGAGGTCTTATGGACCTGGGAGTGAACAAAGGTGATGGCCAAGATCCCAGAATTATGGGGAAAAATTTGTAGAGCTGGGCATCTTTCTCCAGCATGACCCAGCAGCTTGGCCAATCACAGGAGCAGAACAGGTGGACTCCAGGTATAATACAAGGATGGGCTGAGCCCAAGAGGATAGGAGTGCAGGGGAATCAGGAGTGCTGGGGAGAGAGAGATTCAAATGATCCTCCAGAGGTTCAGACTGGGAAAGAAGGAAGCATGATGAGAGGGGGCAAAAAGACTGGACCAAAGGTCTCCAAGAAGTTTAAAAAGGTCAAGAAGGAGATGTAGGGGGATTAAGATTGTCCACAAGTAGGAAGGTCAAGGGCTGTGTTAGGCAGTAGGATTTGACATTAAAGATTTCTGAGCAAGAGCATCTTACCCAAGTTATTTAACTTCTCCAGGCCTCTTAAGCTTCCAATTTATAAAATGGGACTAGAATTCCCACTCATAAAAATACTAAAAGCATTTTTTCTCTCTGGTAAAGCATATAATTGTGGTATCTTGGACATTCAGGCTCTCAATATTTGTAGAAGGATGAAAGGTCATCTGTCACTCCCCCTCTATGGACCCCACTTTCCTAACCCTTACTGATGGTTTGCTTGATCTATCAGTTACTGAGGGAGGTGTGTTAACATCTCCCACTGCATTATGAATTTGTTTTTATTTTTGTTTTCCTTGATTTCCCATTTTGCTTTATCTATTTTGAAGTTATTAAATACATATAAATGTAAGATTTATTCCATCTTACTGATGAATTGACTTACTGACTTCCCTGGTGGCTCAAACGGTAAAGCGTCTGTCTACAATGTGGGAGACCCGGGATCCCCTGGAGAAGGAAATGGCAATCCACTCCAGTACTATTGCCTGGGAAATCCCACGGACAGAGGAGCCTAGTAGATTGCAGTCCACGGGGTCACAAAGAGTCGGACACGACTGAGCAACTTCACTTCACTTCACGGATGAATTGGACTTTTTAATCATTATGAAGTGACTCTGTTGTCTCTCACAATGCTCTTTTTTTGGTCAAAGTCTATTTTGACTAAAAAATCTTTCTTTGCTTAGTATTTGGCAGATTTTTTCATCCTTTTACTTTTAATCTTTCTGTATTATATTTTAGATACACCTCTATAATAGCTTATAGCTGGATTTATTCACCTTGTCTAACTTGGCAATCTTTTTCTTCTTCTTTTTAAAAAATATTTATTTACTTGGCTGCCCTATGTCTTAGCTGCACCATGGGGGTTTTTGTTCCCTGACCAGGGATCATATCTGGGCCCCCTGCAATGGGAACGCAGAGTCTTAGCCACTGAACCACCAGGGAAGTCCCAGGAATATTTTTCATCTAACAGAAGCATTTAGTCCATGTACATTTATTAAAATACTGATACATACACAGACACACACATATATATATGTATGTGTGTATGTATGTAAATGTATATGTACTTTATTAATTTGTATTTTTCATGCCTTTTCTTGATTTCTTTTTCTATTGTTCTTTGATTATTTGATTTATTTTCTATTGTTTGATTATTTTTTCATATTCCATTTTTCTCCTTTACTAGTTTGCAAGTTATACTTGTTTTTGCTATTCTTAGAGGTTATACTAGAAACTTTAATGTGCATATTTTGCCTGTTGACATTAACCAATATCTTTTATTTTCTCTTAAATAAAACAAGGACCTTAGAATTAATTCTAATCACTCCCCTTTTAGCTTATATATGACTGCTTTTATATATTTGAATTTTATCTTTTTTTAAGCTCACAAGACATTGTTAGTATTATTTATACAATATTTGTTTTTACTGATACAGGTACCACTTCCTTTGCTCTGCAATCCTTCTTGTCTTTAATTCCTTCCATCTGGAATCACTTTCTTTCTGCTTGCCAGTGGCAAATATAGTTTTTGTTCATCTCACCGTATCATTGTTTTTTTCTTATTCTTAAAATATCTTTTCACTAGTTGTAGAATTCTTGTCTGACAATCATTTTCCCTCAGCACATTAAAAATACAGTTCTACTATCTTCCAGCTGTTAAGAAATCACCTGCTTTAGTCTAATTGTCACTCCTTTGAAAATAAACTCCTATTTAAGACTTCATCTTTGGCAATCTGCATTTTCACTATGATATGTCTACTTGTGGGTTTCTTTTGATTAATTCTTATGAGGATTTACCAGATTCCTGAATGCATGAATTGATGGATTTCTGGATGAATCTCATCCGCTAACTATTCGAATACTACTGTTGTCTCATAATCTCGCTGCTCTCCTTCTGAAACCTCTGATTATATGTATTTTGGACCATCTCAACCTATCCCCCATATCTTTTAACTACTGTTTCATATTTTCCATCCTTTTATTTCTCTATGCTGCATTTTAGAGAATTTCTTCAGTTCTATCTTCCAGTTATAATTTTATTGTGCCTGATATATTCAATTGTGTCTAATCTTCTATTTGACACAACCATTGAATTTGTAGATTTAGTTAAGATATCCTAAATTTCTAGAGGGACATTCTAGTTCTTGTTCAAATATACTTGGTGCTTTTTCAGGGTATCTTGCTCACTGCTCAAATTTTCAACTTTCTCTCCTACTCTTTCAGCATTTTAAACATGTCATTTTATACTATTTTTCTGATAATTCCAGTATCTAAAGACAACACAGATTTGTTTCCACCATCTGTTGTTTGGTGTTTGGTGATTTGCAGCTAGAAGCTACTATTTGGAGCTTTCTCTGTGGGAATTCTTGAGACTTGGGGTGAAGGTGGGTTTTTCCAAGAGTATTTGCATTTGATTTGCCATATTCTCACAGTGTTACCAGATTGGGCCCACTTTAAATTAAATGCTGGACTGAAACTTTTCAGATCACCCAAGTAGTGTGAATTTGGGCTTCAAAAGACATAGATATGCTTTACAGTTGTGAATTTGCAGGGGCTATTTTATTTCTCCTGAGAAGAGGGACGTTAAGATAGGCATTTTTCTTTTCAGTCTCTTGGGAGGTAGTGGTGCTTTTATCTGGTCCATTCATTCACTGAAGTCCCAATCTTATGCAAGAAAGGTCTTATCAGACTTCCCACCTTAGAGACAACTTGAGTTTCTCTCAGCAGTGTGCTGGAACTGGCTCCTACCAACTCAGAAGAACCAAATACTTAGGAATTTCGCGTGTCAGTTCCTGGTACCATTGAGAGCTTGAAACTGGCTACGGTAGGAATATTTACACCTTGGAAACCAGCAAATACTAAAAATAGGGTACTTTGTTTTGTTGGAGAGCCAGTTACTACTACAACACTTATTTCTTTCATATCACCCCATTCTATATGACCAAGTTCAAGTTTACTGAGTTAAGAAATAAAAATAATAAAGTGTCACTTGTGCAAAATGAAAAAGCTGTAGGGATCTGCTGTACATGGTTGTGCTTATAGTTACCAATATTGTACTGTACACTTAAATTTTGGTTAAGAGGAGGGACTTCTCTGGTGGTCCAGCGGTTAAGAACTCACCTTGCAATACAAACATGGGTTTGGGAACTAAGATCCCATGTGCCCTGGAGTAACTAAGCCCATGCACCTCAACCACTGACCCTGTGGGCCACAACTAGAGAGTCTGCGAGCCACAATGAAAGATCCCTCGTGACGCAATGAAGATTCCACACGTGCTGCAACTAAGACCCAACACGGCCAAATAAATAAATAAAATTTGTTAAGAGCGTAGATTTCATTATGTATATGGGAGAGGTGAAGTGGTCTCCACAATATAAACAAAAAATTAATTTAAAAATAGCTCAACTTACCTCTCTGGATTCTTGTTTTAGGGGCTGAGTATTCCTCATTTTCTTGCCCGCTCATCAGTGCATTAAAAGTTTTTCTTCTCTTTTATTCAGAATTGTTTGCAGAAGGAAGCTTATTTAGGGTACTTTGTCCATCTTTTTACTAGAAAATGAGGTGTTCTCAGTTTTTTAACCTAGAAATTGAGATTGCTGTGCTAAATCAGTAGTTCTTAACACTTTGGGGACATAGGCATTTAAAAAATTTGATAAAAATGACAGCCTAGAGACCCTCCCCCTAGGAAAATACACATACAGGGGAAATGTATGTTTTTGCTCCCCTGAAACCATGCATGGCCCAAGATTAATAAACCACAGTGACATGAATGCACTTTGAGGTTCTTGCCAGAGCTCATTTTTGATGACCCCACCATGCTCTCTGCTCTGGGCAGAGTTTCTGCAAGTCTTCTCTTGGCTAAGTATGAGTACAGACTCTTAGACTGGGGCTTCCAGGATCTCCAAGGCCTCTTGGAGCAGGAAAAACTGAGAGTTACCAACCAAAATTTATACAGAGCTAAAGCAAAGGCAATATTCCCTCAGCCAGACCTCTCCACATCTATTCATTCAACACATCTATTGAGTATTTCTTGGACCCTGTTCCAATCCACTTCTAAGTAACAAATCATCCCAAAACTTATATATAATAACAATAACAACAATGATCAGTTATTTAATAACAACAGTTATTTTTTCATCTCTCATGGTTCCAGGAGTAACTGGCTTCAGCTAGGCAAGTCTCACTCAGGGTTTCTCGTGTGGTTACAGGCAGCTGAGGCTGGAATCACCACTAAGCTTCCCTCAGTACATGTCTGCCAGTTGATACTGGCTATTGACTAAGTTCTCAGTGGGGCCTTTAGTTGAAACACCTACCTGTGCCCTCTCTATGTGGCCTGGGCATCCTCACAGCATGGCAGCTGTTTCTGAAAGGGAGCATCCAAAAAGAAATCAGGCCAGGAGGAAACCATACTACCTTTCATGACCTAGCCTTAGATGTCATACTGCATTTCTTCTGCCACATTCTGTTAACTAAAGGCAAGTCATTAGACCAGCCCATATTTAAAGGGAGGGCAATTGGACTCTTATCTCTTGATGGGAAGAGTATCATAAAATTTGCAGACATGTTTCAAAACTACCACATACTCCTTCTGTGTGCCAAGCACTGTACAAGGCACTTGTGATAAGAGTGTAAGTTATACAAACCCTCCCTTATGGTCTAGTGGTAGAGGCAAACACTAATAAAATAATATTACAAATATGTACACAACTGTATACTTTAACAGTACTATGGAAGATGAGTATGAGGAGCCATGAGAAATTATATTACACATTAGTATGACCTGGACCCAGGACTCAAGGATGAATTTCCTGAAGAAGAGACATTTGGGTTGAGATCCAAAGTATTAGTTGTTGCTAACCCCATGAAGTGAGTTGAAGAAGAAACTTCCAGGCAGAGGAAACCATAGGCATGGCCCTGCAACAGTAAGCAAGGACCTGAGAGGCAGCCAGTGTCTTTGGAGGCAGACAGCAGAGGACGAAGGTGTGAGACGAGACTGCAGAGGTGGGCTGAGACCCGGCCCCTGGACCTTGTAGGTAGGTGAGAATGTTCGTCTTTGGCCTAAAGCTGCTGGAAGCTGTTGAAGGGTCACTCACTGGAGCATGACATGAACAGATTTGTAATATAAAGGTCTCTTTGGCTACAGCATGGATGACCCCTGCCAGATGCTGAGTCAGGTCTGGAAGAGCTAGGAGATTCCTGTCCACAGTACATCCCCTCTCCATGACAGTCTCCCACACACATGCTCCGCTAACAGCAGCCTAGGTCCTATGCACCCTATACTTGACATCCTCGGTCCCTCTTCCCAGGCATAGGGAGCTCTGCTATCTTTTATTATTTAATTAGTCACTCCTTTAGTCTGTCAATCAGTTGGTACAGTGGGTTGAATAATGGCCCCCAAAAGATATGTCCATAGGCTAATCTCCTTGTTTGGGGGAAGACAATATCTTTATGAATATAATTAAGCTAAAGATCTTTAGATAAGGAGATCATCCTCTATTTTCTGGGTGGGCTCTAAAGCCTATGACAAATGTCCTTAGAAGAATGAGGCAGAGGCAGATTTGACATCAACAGGAGAGGAGGAAGTAAGTGACCATGGACACAGAGACTAGAGTGATGAAGCTCAGGTCAAGGAATACCAAGAGCTACCAGAAGCTGGAAGAGTGACAGAATACATTGTCCCCTGGACCCTCCAGAAGGAATATGGCCCTGCTGATGCCTTGATTTCAGCCCAGGGATCTGATTTTGAACTTCTGGCCCCCCAGAACTGAGATAATAAACTTTTAGTTGTTTAAAGCCACCAGTTTGCGGTAATTTGTCACAGCAGCCATAGGGAATTAATATGATTGGTAGTTCTCTAGTTCCTTCCTGAGGAGCTTTACTGGCTCCTTCAGGGAATCTCCAAGTGTTGGAATGCCCAAGGCTATTTTAAAGCTGCTTCTTCGTCTATTCTCTCAGGGGGACTAATACTCCACTCAGCCCCTTCTCTTCACAGGTAGACGAAAAGAGGACTCTGGTTCCATTCCCATCTCTACCCCCAAGTCTTCCTGACCAGGCAGCCCCAGCCACTCAGCACTCAAGTTGGAAATTTGGTCGCCATCCTACATCTCTCCATTTCTCTCACATCTTATAAGTCTGTTAGTGCATTTGTTATTAGGTCTCAAAATATTTCTCAAATATGTCTGAAAAGTGATACTTTCACAGTCGTGTCCGACTCTTTGCAACCCATGGACTGTAGCCCAACAGGCTCCTCTGTCCATGGGATTTCCTAGGGCAAGAATACAGGAGTGGGTAGCCATTCCCTTCTCTAGGGGATCTTCTCGACCCAAGGATTGAACCCAGGTCTCCTGCATCGCAGGCAGATTCTTCACTGTCTGAACCACCAGGGAAGCCCCTTCTCTTCATTTCCACTGTCATCAGTATCTCTCACCAGTATGACTGTAACAGTCTCCTAAACACCCGCAGTTCCTACTCTTACCCACTGTCCCACCCCAGCCCCTTCTCCTCATAGCAGCCAGAATGAATTTTAAAAATTAGATCAGGTTGCAGTTTTTTGAGCAACTTTTTTGAGGTATAGTTAACATACAATTACATGTACAATTGGATATGATTGGAATATCCAATTTGATAAGTTTTGACATATTGCATACACCTGTGAAATTATCAGTAATTTTTATAACCTTGAGTTGGGCAGAGTTCTCAGATATGTTGCAAATAGTGCTAACAGTAAAAGACAAAACAACAAACTAGACGATTAAAATTTAACACTTTTGCTATCTAAAAGAAACCACTAGGAAAATGAAAAGATGGCCACCATTGGGAGAAAATATTTGTAAAATATATCCTACAGAGGACTTGTATCTAGAATATAGTTTTTAAAAACCTATTTATAATAGATCTAGAATACATTAAGAAAGAATAGACCCAGAATACATGAAGAATTTGTATCAGAATATATTTAAAAATACAAATGGATAAAGAAGTTGTGGTACCTATACACAATGGAATATTAACTCAGCTGTAAAAAGGAACGCATTTGAGTCAGTTCTGATGAGGTGGATGAACCTAGAACCTATTGTAGAGTGAAGTGAGTCAGAAAGAGAAAGATAAATATTGTATGCTAGCACACGCATACGGAATCTAGAAAAATGATTCTGAAGAATTTATTTACAGGACATCAGTGGAGAAACAGACATAGAGAATAGACTTATGGACATGGGGAGAGGGGAGGAGATGGTGAGATGTATGAAGAGAGTAACATGGAAACTTACATTACCATATATAAAATAGAGAGCCAATGGGAATTTGCTGTATGTCTCAGGAAACTCAAACAGGGGCTCTGTATCAACCTAGAGGGGTGGGATGGGGAGGGAAATGGTAGGGAGGTTCAAAAGGGAGAGGATATAGGTATACCTGTGGCTGATTCATGTTGAAGTTTGACAGAAAACAACAAAATTCTGTAACGCAATTATCCTTCAATAAAAAAATAAATTTAAAAAAAACAGAAAAAAATATACAGCTCAGTAAGAAGGCACAAAAAAAATATTTTATTTTTAAATAAGAAAGAGTTTTAAACAGACACTTCTCCAGAGAAGATACACAAGCAGCAAATAAGAACATGAAAAGTGCTCCTTGGCTACTCAGTTCAGTTCAGTCGCTCAGTCGTGTCCGACTCTTTGCGACCCCATGAATCGCAGCACGCCAGGCCTCCCTGTCCATCACCAACTCCCGGAGTTCACTCAGACTCAGGTCTACCAAGTCAGTGATGCCATCCAGCCATCTCATCTGCTGTCGTCCCCTTCTCCTCCTGCCCCAATCCCTCCCAGCATCACTTTCCTCACACCTACCTAAATCCTTACTGTGGCTTACAAGGCCATGTCTGGTCTGCTCTGGCCGCCTCTCCAACCTTAGCTTCATGCCACCCTCTGCTCACTCACCATGTTCCATCAAATCAGTCTTCTTATTATTCCAAGGTAACACCAAGCTCTTCCCTGCCTCAAGGCCTCAGCATTGCTTTTCACTCTATCTGGAAAGTTCTTCCACAGGCTCTCTGCATGTTTCCTTTTTTTTTTTTCTCATTCTCATTCCCCAGTTCTCAGATTATGCATCTGGGAGGTCTTCCCTGACCATTATATCCAGGGTAGGGCCTGATGGCTACTCTCGCCTATAGAATCCTATGTATTTTCTTCATAAAATACATACATATATCACACCCTTGGGACTTCCCTAGCAGTCCAGTGGTTAAGACTCTGCACTTTCAATGTAGGGGGCGCAGGTTAAATCCCTGGTTGGGGAACAAGACCTCACATGCTCCATGGTGTGGCCAAAGATTTCTTTTTAAAATTTTAAACACACACACACATATATCACTCCGTCATTGTTTTATTTACTGTCAGCTCCCTAAGAGCAGGAATCTTGTCTGTCTTGTTCACTACTATATCCCGGGCACCCAGCATAACAGTGGGCACCAGAAAGGTGCTCAATTACTATTTGTTGAATAAGTAGATTTATCGGTCAGTCAGGCTGCACATCAAGCAGGCAGTGAGTCTTCTGTGAGCTGGCCAGTCAGTCTGAGTTTCTCAGTCAGCCTGAGGTAAGTCAGGCTTTGAGTGGGCTGGTGGCTCTGTGGGGCAGGGCTGTGTGACTGATGAGTCCCCTGTAAGGTCAGCATTCTGGGGGACACAAAGAAATGAAAAGCTAAGGCTCACTGCCAAGAAGCTTCTGGCCACCTGTCTACTTGGAGGCTCACAGTTCCCCACCACCCAGCCGGGAGGGAAAGTGAGGATGGTACAAGGTGACTAGGGAGAAGGCTACAGAGCATGACCCAACCTCTGGCAGCTGCTCCTCAACAACTGCTGCAGGGCTTCCAAACGCCATAAAAGCCTTACCTGGCGACCGCCGTGCTTAGCAAGAGCCTGTTCAGGAGACACAGACAGAGTTTTGTGGCTTCTTCCCCACTCCACCTCCCCTGAATTGGGCCCTCTGCTCATGGAAACTCCCCCCAGTGGACCTGGCTGTCTGGCCCCAAGAGACAGGCAGTGGTGCGTGCCGCCAAAGCCCGCTGTCCACAGGGGCAGGACACGGGCCTGTACTTCCAGAGGCCACTCCCTGCAACTGAACCCAACCTAGGTGCCTCTCTCCCCAGCTCTCTGGTTGAAGAAGGGGCCTTGCACGGAAGCAAGAGACTGCACAGTGAATCCCAAGTTTCCCAGGAACACCCCCAGCTGTGAGATCATGGATGTGGCTGGAGTCCCGTCACAGACTAGCATGTGTAGGAGGGTATCAGAACTGCCTGCATGAGAAGCAGCTGTTCGCAATAACTGGACAGCCGCGCTGAGACCGCTGGCGCTCACTGGGCCTCCAACCTACTCACTGACAAACTGCATGACCAGGAGTCCCTCCTCGGGTGACATCACCCTCCTCGCACACCGGTGAGGGAAATGAGCTCAGGGTGGCCATCAGAGGCGGTCTGTTTACTTACAGAGACCCTGGCCGTCAGCAGCTCTTTGACCAGACATTCCCTGTCCTAGCCAGCATGAAGCAGAAATTTCCTTAAACACATTATTTTGGGCTCAACCCACTTGCGCCCTTGTTTTCTTTCTTTTTTTTTTTTTTTTAAGAGGAAAATTTCCAGTTCTGGCTCCAAATAGAGCAGCAGCCCAGTGATGATGGGGGGATATCAAAATAACTCCCAGAGGGACTTTTGCAGTTTAAGCTGCTCCCACCTGTCCAGTCACCTCTGGAGCTAAGAGATCATCAAACCAGTTCTCCATCACCCGTGTGTGTGTGTGTGTGTGGAGAGGTGGGTCAGAGGGGTGCCCAGGATGGCCTCAAGGGCAGACCCTCTCCTTGAGGGCCTCCCTCAGCACGTCAGCTACCCTGAGCTCATACTCAGCGCATTTCTCAATTCAGAATCCCTGGCTAAGCCCTAGACCCCTCCCTCATTCCCTCCAGGTCAGGGATATTTCCGGAGAGTCCAAGAGCTGCCAGTTTTCACAAGCTCCAGGGGATTCCCAAGATGGTCACTCCCACCAGCCCTGGCTGAGAGACGCTGTCACCTGCCCTCTCCCAACCCCCTCCGTGTCATTCCTGCTGGAACTTAGCCATTCTGGAAGACTTGGGGGAACAGGCGCTATGGAGGTCTCCTCAGCCTCCTCAGTGCTCCAGGATCCTAAGGCCATGTGCGCAGGAGCAGAGTGCTGCCCTCCCAGGAGTATCAATCATGGAAGACAGGTGCCCTCCGCCTAGCTGGGGCTGCCCACTACTGGAGCTGGTGTCAGACAGGCCCAGGCATGTCGGGCAGCCTGAGGCCTTACCCGACCCAGCTCCTCCCTGTGGCCTGACCCTACTTAGCTCAGCGTCCCGGAGCACCAGAGATGGGCTCAGGGCAGGATTGGGTCAGAAAAGGGCGTTGGATCTGTGTTCCATAGTGCTTTTCATAAAACTAAAGAAAATGTCAAAGGTCCAAATCAGAGAATGGAGTGGAGGGACAGGCTCACACACATTTGAGTTGGCAGCTTCTCAGAAGGCATTTAAGGGCCAGACTGTCTCATCCAACTGTGCCCCCTCAAGCAACATAGCGCCTGAGCTCCCCAAACATGAGGTTCCAATTATCTCAATTAGACATGTCTACTAACCCAGAATTTATAAGGTAAGAAAGCTGGAAAGACCCTATATGAGGACAGAAGCTAATGTTTATTGAACATCTACTGTGAGCCTGGTATGACGCTCCACCCTTTATGCACGTTTATCTTATTCAATCACCACCACCACCCTGCGGGAGAGTAACCATACAGGAGGCACAGCACATATGGCAAAAGCTGGCATTCAAACCTGGTTCTATATGAACCCAGGCAGTCTACAACTAAGCATTCCCAATTTGAACTTCTAGAAAGTAATTAACTCCGGAAATCAATCTCACTCCTTCCGTAAACCAAGTAAGGCTTGTAAATTAAAGACGTGGTAATCCAACGTCGACACTCCAACAGATGAGGAAACTGAGGCCAGATCACAGAGCAGGTCCAAGCTGAGCACAGGATAGTGACTCGGACTCAGGCCAGTGTTCCTCCCGCCACCCCAGCCTGTCTGACAGTCCTAAGTCCTCACTAAGTCAGGGGAGGGAAGAGTGGGAGAAAAGCTGTGGGTTCTGCCCTCTAGAAGACACAACAAAGATGAACAGGAAAACACATCCACGGCCATGCACACACAAGCACACAGGACTGTTCTATGAGAAAACAAGCAGGAAGGGTCCTTACTCCAGGTCTACCTTTTAGATGGCCACACTCTGGCTCTATTCTGACCCCTACCATCCCACACAGTGAGAAGTCCCTGGGGTCAAGAGGATGGGCCCACCAGGAACCCAAGCCCCACTCCTAGACTCAAACCAGGTATGTGAGACTGCATTAGTTCCAGTTCAGAGCCATATGGCAGACTTTGGCAGTGGTGTGGGCACCCCTAGGTGCAAAGGACATGGAGTCTGGACACATGGAGTCTGGACACATGTGCAGAATTACGCATGCATGTGAGCTACAGGATGAAGCCAGGCTGGGGAAGGAGAGGCTGGGGCCACTCGCTCTGTGTTGCTGAGTTTCAGCACAAAACTCAGGAGTTGGGAATTCCAAATCAAACCCAGCCCTCCAGTTATTAGGAGCCTTTTATTTAGCTGCTTGCTGTTTTGACTTAGAACACTGAAATATTTAGACATGAATGTAAGGCTTCATTTTTACACTTCCCCGGGGTCTTTCAAATGTTAGGACGTGAGCTAGACATCTCTCTAAATCCCCTGTGCCAGCATAGGGCCAGTCACAATGCAAGCACTTGGAAGATGTCTGTTAGTAAATGAGCAAATCACTTTATGAATGAAGACTGAGTGAATGAATGCTTCTGCACAAATGTAAACAGACAAGCATCTGCGCTTTCAGAGACTCACCAACATATCAGTGACAAATATATGCCCTTGCTCTCAAAGACACATATGCCTCAACTTAATACGTCAACAAAGACAAGCGCATGTTTTTACCAAACTAACCTAAATGCTAACATGTGTACTCCCACCAGTATAGACCTACTCATCTATGCAAAGACACAGAGGCCCACACTTTCCCTCGAAGATACCCCTACGCACGCGCTTACACAGAGATGTGGATGTATACACATGCACACAGACACAGAAGCACACAATTTCCCCGAGGAATCCAAGTCCAACTGGAAATGCAGCTGCCTACACACACAAACGTGGAACAGTCACATAGATCCACACTGATACAGGCAGCCAGACAAAGACAAAAGAATAGCCCAAGACAGACTGAAAGTTAGACAGCCGTCCACAGAGACCCCCGGGCTACCCTGGGCTCCCACACTGTCTGCGGCCAGAGGGGGCTCCTAGAGGAATTCTTTCTGCAGACAGGCTGAGGTATTCTCTCTCCTCCCCCGCAGTCCCAGGCCAGAGCCCTAGGGCAGAAAAGCAGATGGTGTGTCCTGGCTGGGGCAGCCCCTTCCCAAGTAATCTGCCCTCTGGCCCTGGCTGCCTCCTATACCCTGGCCAAGCCTCGACTGGGCACTGGATCCTGGACGTGGCAGAGCCCCACTCAGGTCCTGCTGCCCCAGCTCCACTCCCAACAGGATGATTTAGGAGGGGCGGGTGAATAGTGCTTTTCCAGAGACTGCTTCCTCAGGAAATGGCTCGGCCGCAAGCCTGATCTCCAAAACAGGCGTAGGATGAAAACACCTCTGCTCCTCTCCAAAAACATGGGCTGCCCCTCTCACCCAGAGCCCCTCACGTCATTCTAGCCACAACATCCCAAGGTAATGGACAGCAAAAAAAATAAAAAAACCCTGGGGTCTTGCCTTGCTTCTGCACTGACTCACGATGCCCGCACCTCTGTAAAACAAGCCTTAGGGGTGTGATGCCTTCAGATCTACCTAGAATGATGTAGGAGCTTCAAATTCCCCAGGCAGCTTTCTGGGCACGGGTGAAGGGGCTCCAAACCTAGGGACAGTGGCCTTGTCTTGACCTTGTCTGAAGTCACAAGAGTCATTAGTACAAATAAAAAGCTTGTGCCAGGAGTGGCTGAGGTGCCTGGCAGGGGGGCGAAATGGGGACTCAGGCACAGGAATGTGCTGTGCAGTCTGAACACAGATGGTCACCTCCCCTCTCCCTTCCAGCTACTCACCAGGCCCCCCAGGCCTCTGCTGGAGGTGGACACCGGGCTGCAGCCCCACCCGGCCAAACAGGCTGGGAGACAGGAATGCTGTTCAGCACAGCTGCCTGGACAGGGGAGACTGTTTATTCTCTGAAGTCGGGAACATCTCAGACAATCAGGGGGATTTGGCCGCTGGCAGCCCCTGGATGCAAGGTTTAGAAGAAGTCAATTGAATCAGAGTAGGCTGATGGCCCAATCTCTGAGCAGGCAGTTGGGGTGGAAAGGAGAGGCCATCCCTCCGTGCCCCACATGCAGTGCCATGTGCCCCTCAGAGCTCACCTACTGGGTCTGCAATGACGGGGCTGGAAAGGTGAATGAAGCTGAGCCCAAAGCTCTCATTATAGTGTGGGTGTCAGGGGAGACTTCCCCTGTGCCTGTTTCCAGTATCCAGGTGCACTGTGCTTATGAGACATGGCAGAGCTAACAGTCTTTGCCTGGGAAGTGAGCTCCCTTGGCACACCTTGAGCCTGGTGCTGCCCACTCCAGCCTCCTACCCCATCAGCCCAGATCCCTTTTGCTCAGGCAGCTCCTCTAGCTGCAGCCTCACATTTACCTGTCTTATTATTTCAGCTCTAGAGTCAGCTTTGGCTCTGCCTCTTTCGGGCTTTTTCACCTTGGGCAGTCACCTCTCCAAGCCTCTTTCTTCTCCTGTAAAGGCAATAGTATCTGCCTTGAAAGGACATTGTGAAGATCAAATAATTCTTTTGATATGCCCATCATGCAGGAGGCACTTAATAAATGGTTGTGCCTTTCTCCCTCATTCCTTCTATCGCTACAGAGTCAACCTTTGGTTTTCTGGAGGGCCAAGATGCGCCAGTATAATTTATAACCCCGAGCCCTGGTCTCATCCCCCCTCCGCTGCTCGCAGACCTCAGAGTACTCTGGGGTTCCCTAGGCCAGAAGACTTTCTGGAAGAGTGCAAGGTGACCCAAGGAAACATCCTGATGCTAAGGCTGCAGAAAACCCCAGAATATGGTGTTTTGTGTGTGTGTGTTGCCCAATTCTCATTTTGCACTGGTTTGAGTGCCTTGTGGGTATAGTCCAGGGGTGAGGACCGTCAAAATTCAACAATTCAGACTCATATATCTGAAAATCACATCTTTCTATATTCAATAAAAGGTTTACACCAAAAATAACGGAGCACTGGAGATGACAATGGGTATAAGTTATGGACTCCGTCCTTGTATTCCCCACAAGGCCCAACTGAAACTCTGTTAAATAAAGAGGAATTCATTGGTCACTTGAGCTACCATGGCTTCCCTCCTAGCTCGGTTGGTAAAGAATCTGCCTGCAGTGCAGGAGACCCAGGTTCGATTCCTGGGTTGGGAAGATCCCCTGGAGAAGGAAATCGCCACCCACTCCAGTATTCTTGCCTGGAGAATCCCATGGAGAGAGGAGCGTGGTAGGCTACAGTCCACGGGGTCACAGAGTCAGACACGACTTAGGGACTAAACCACCACATTGGTCACTTGTGAAAAATCCAGCTCCAGGTATAACTGCATTCAGTACTCAAACAACAACATTGTGACCCTGTTCCTCTTCCCCTCTTGGCTTTGCTTTCCGGCTGTGTTGGCATCAGCCTGAAGCCTCCCAAGGCAGCAAGATGGCGGCAGAAGGACTACAAGCCTCTTTCCTAGCAGCTCGAGAAAAACAATCTCCTTGGGGCGTCTGATTGGGTCACATGCCCATGTCTGAACCAATCACTGACGCAGAGGTGCGGGGCTGAAACTCACTGACTGGCTTGGGCCTCAGCCACTGCTCCACCCCCTTGAGTGTGTGGATGGGAGGGGCCTTCAGCTTTACCAATATCCAGGGAGAGTGGAAATTGATTCCCTAGGGGGAAGCTGGGTTCGGTACCAGGAGAGTGATATGGACCTCAGGGGACAAGAACAAATATTAAACCAAAGAAATAAGTGGGTCAGAAACTAAGATGATAAATGCTTTTCAAAGCATATTTCAAATCAATTATTATTGATCTAGTTTTAAATCCCTACAGACCTCTGATAGGCGATGTGTTACGGACCTCTTTGGGATAGCCTGGACATGCTTGAGAACAGTAAGAACTACACCTTTAAACGGTATGCAGTCTATACTTGCCAGAATTTGGACCGGCCTTGTCTCCTCCTGCCCCACCAGCAGGCAGTTTGACTGAAGTGACCAGTGTTGCCAGGGCAGAAGGGCCTGTCACCACCGCAGGCTGATTTCACTGGGCCAAAGGGGTTTAGGTTATCAAGTACGTCTGACTCCAGTGGCCTCAGCCCTCTCCTCCTACCCCTTCACATGGTCAAAACTCCACTCACCCTTGAACTTTCAGGGATTTCTCTCTCACCACTTCCCCACCCCTTCTAAACTCTTACTAAAACCTGTTCTTAGGAAAGGCTTCCTCTTCGGTCACTTACACTTGTGTATGAATAAACATCAAATCAATAATTTAATCTCTCTTAGGACCATTTGCATTTTGAGTCTGAGCCTTTAAAAATGAAACTTTTAAAAGACTCTGTCCTCCCCACCCCAATCTACTCCCAAAAGGTATTCTTGGTGACAAAGAATGAGACTCTGAAATCAACTGAAAAATGTCCATAAAATTTTCTGAAACCCTCATCCATCTGTACTGGCTTACCAATGAATTTTTTCTTGTCTGACCTCAGTCATCTTTGCTGACATTACCCTCTACTATGGCAAAGAAATTTCATACATCCTTTCATCCATTTATTCAATCAACAAGCTTTTCTTAAGCTTCCACAATATCTTAGATACTTGGATTTACACAGATGACCTGGGCCCTGCCCTCAAAGAGCTTGCAGTTAAATTTTAGTGCAGGAAACATCACTTTCACCACCAGATTTTTAATACAAGCAAAGCCTAGCCCAGTGGTTGGTATACAGTAGGCATTCAATAAATGCTTCTTCCCCTTCTCAGGGCTGTGCTATGTAGGCACTGCAGTGGAATACTGGAAATTTTCTAAAAACTCTTTCCAAGTGGATAAGAGTGCCAACAGGAGTGGGTGGAGTGGTGGTTTCTATCTTACTTCAGAATATTATGATTTATTTTGGATGTTCCAAATGTCAGGTTGGAGATTCATGCGAAGGAGAGGGGCTTATTCTAACCAGATCAGGGGTAGAGGCAGCCCAGGACACTGTCTCCATGGTGCACAGCCCCAGACAGTTTGAAAATAAACAAAAACCCATCCAGAGGTGAGAGACTGACAAAATCAAAAACAAACAAAGGCCAAGAGATGGAAAACTCTAGAGGTGGGGCAGGGTGGAGAGGAGGGGAGGGGAGGGCTGTGGAAGGGGATTAGGAAGAAGTTTGGTCCTGGTTTTTTCTAGGGAGCTGAACCCAGCCCCACCCCACCCACCCCCTACCAAGAATCACCATGGCAAATGGCAATGAGGAGGTTGAGTCGGGCTGATTCCAAGTCAGGACAAACTTCCCGGGCTTAGCAGCAGGAATGGGCTCAGACGGATAAGTTCTAAAGAAAAAGATCTGAATTGGGCTTTTAAAATCACAACCTCCCACCCACTACTGGTTTTGCTGGCAATCAGTGTTTAACGAAATAGAAAAAGGAATGGGCCACATCCCTCCTCCACATCTCTCATACATACACATGTACACTTATCCAAAAGCCCAGAGTAAAATCCTTCCTTTTGTGGTGGAAAGTGACAGCTCATGGGATCCTTGGCACTTCTCAGAAGCAGGGACCTAACCTGTGAAAAGTCTACTTGCCACCTCCCTTAACTGCCCCCTTCACCCCACCCTTGGCAGTGGCATTAGTGACAGAAGGCTGATGAGGTTGCTTTGACAAGACCAAGGCAGCTGGGCCTCTGATAAGAGGCAGCTCCAAATGAACCACCATCTGGTCTCATCTGCCATCAGCTGCCCAGTGGAGCTCTTGGCCGAGGGGCTTTGTTGGCAAGAAGACTGGTGCTTCCTCCTCTATGAAAGTGTCTGCAGCATGGGCACCCGAACTCTCAACTCCCAGAAGCCAATTTTGCCCTTTCCTAAGCTTGTTGGCCTACAGGGTCTGCCTTAGATGTGGAGTTGGTGCTAAACAGAATTGAGACTAGGGTTTGTTTCCTTCCTGCCTCTTTATCCCCAGGTACCCAGGGATCTCACACTATCCCCCAGGGCCCCACACTATCCCGTGACCCTCGTCCAGAGTTGGCTCATCCACTAGGCACAGTAGGCACCAGGCCTAGAATCCACATCACAAAAAGGATTCAATTCCTTTAAAAGCAGAAGAGGGACTTCCTTGATAGTCCAGTGGCTAAGACTCTGCATTCCCAATGCAGGGGTCCTGGGTTCAATCCCTGGTCAGGGAACTAGATCCCACATGCAGCAACTAAGACCCAGTACAGCCAAATTAAAGAAAAAGTAGAAGGGGGGAAAAATGAGCTTTTAAATGGAAGGAAACATTTTGGTACATAATAGTAATATATTCATCTTTATACCAACACAGTCCTAAAGTATAGTTTTAGATTTTTTTAGGTACAGGGGCCCATGAAGGCAAAAGTGCCCAGGGCTCATGAAAGTCATAAAGCGGCCCTGTCCTATCCTAGTCTTCCCTCATGTCCATTCCAACCCTCCAGGCTCCAGCGGTTTCCTTCCCTCATATAGAAACATCTCTGTCCCTGGAGCCCATTGGCTTGGAAGCTCCTGGAGGTCAAGACCATTCTTCAACCATCCTCCCCATCATAAGCCCAGTGCCTGTCCCACAGTCACATCAGGTATTGTACAACCTCTTTTTTTTTGGAAGGTGGGAAAGAACAGAAACCTCAAAAAAAGGGGGGCTGGTTTTTAAATAAATATTGTCTGACGACCCCTGGAAACTGCTCATGTCAGGTCTGTATAGTCGGGCTTTTCACATCCCCTGTGCTGCTATGCTATGCTATGCTATGCTAAGTCACTTCAGTCGTGTCTGACTCTGTGCGACCCCATGGACAGCAGCCCACCAGGCTCCCCTGTCCCTGGGATTCTCCAGGCAAGAACACTGGAGTGGGTTGCCATTTCCTTCTCCAGTGCATGAAAGTGAAAAGTGAAAGTGAAGTCGCTCAGTCGTGTCCAACTCCCAGCAACCCCATGGACTGCAGCCTACCAGGCTCCTCCATCCATGGGATTTTCCAGGCAAGAGTACTGGAGTGGGGTGCCATTGCCCTCTCCGCCCCTGTGCTGCACTCTACTGAAACTGCTCTGGCCAAGTTCACCAATGATCTCCAACTCAGTAAATCCAATAAATACTTCTCAGCTATAATCCCAATTGTTTGGCAGCATTTGACACTGCTCACCAAGACTTCCTTTTCACTTCTGTGACACTTCAGTGTTCCAATGTCCCTGGACATTAGTGCTCTACTTTGCATGCTCCTCCTTATAATCTCCTCTGCTGGGCCACTGAAAACAAATAACAGTAATAATATCAGCTACTTGCTCTACTGTAACTGTTAAATTCTTTTAATCCTCAAAATAATCCTAAATCTATTCTCCAACTACCGGCTAAAGTAATTTTTCTGCAAACCAAATCTGATCATGTCATTTCCTTGCTTAAAATCTAATGGCTTTCCCCAGCCCACAGCTTTTAAGGTCTTTCATGATCTGGCCCCTGCCTATCTCTCCAGCCCCACTTCTCACCATAGCCTCTCCCTTTATGACCCTCTCCTGCTTTTAGCTTCTCCAGAAAAAACTCCATGTCTCTGTATGTGTTATTCACACTGCCTGAAACACTTTTCCTCCACCTCTTAGCCTAACACTGATGGCTCTTTCAGGATTCAGTGACCATCCCCTTTCCTGGGAGCCCAGGGCGGGTGTATAGCATGGCGCTTATGAGACTGACACTGAAGCCAGGTTCCACCCTCAGCTCTGCCACTTCCTAGCCATGTAACTTTGGGCAAGCTATTCAACATTCTGGGACTTTATTTTCTTGTCTGTTGTGAGGGTTAAAGAAATCAGTACATGAAAGGTACCTTGTAGGCTCAGGGTGACCCCAGACCATGTTAAGATACCTTGCCAACTGTTTTCCAGAACTTCTTTATAATATCCTGTAATGCCAACTTCACTCCTGAGAATGTCTGTTGGTCCATCTACCTTGCTAGACTGTCAGTTCCGTAAGGGCAGGGGCAGTTGGACCTGATGCTGCTCCTATTTCTAGTGCCTGGTACACAGTAGGTGCTCACATTTGCTAAATCAATGACTATAAATGTAATGCCTATGGATATCCTAGAGATACATACTCTCCAGAAAATGGCCACCCCGAACATGGAAGCAAAGAGAGGATGGAATTTTTCACAATGAATACACAGCAGCCTCGCATTAAGGCTGAAAAGCAGGCACAAAGGCAACTTGGAAATTAGGAAAATATCTTTATTATTTCTGAAATGTTCCAATATTCAATGTAGAAACCATGATAGTGGCTTTTTCACAACTTCACAAATTATAGAAAAATGACTTTCCATCTTCTTTACAGAAATCTCCCCCCAAAATCAGGGCTCCATGATGGCTGACACTGGGCAGGAAGGAGGGGCAGAGAATATAGCAGGTAGAACCAGTGCTCTCAGAGCAGCCTGAGGCTTTTCCTGAGCATTTAAAGCTCAGGCTGAGTCCCAGAGACCTGTGGGCCCCGGGAGGGAGGGAGGTGTGGCCCCACACACCTGTGGCACCCTGAGGCCAGCCACTGCTTCAAAGGCCGGCCACCCCCAGAGGGCCTGCAGTGCGGCACTTGTGGCTGATGGGCCACGGTCAAGGCAGCTTCGTGAGAACGAGGGCAGGAGGCAGGCCTGCAGCTCAGATCTTTTTTCTCTAAAGCACGGCCAGGAAAGGCCGTGGGCACTGGCCAAATGGTGCTCTAGGTTTAGAAATTTCCCCTCTTAACTCACAAAAACAAGTTGTCAAATAGTTATTTTAAAAAAAATCAGAAAATAAACATTTGGTTCCATTTAGGCTGTAATCAGCAATTGGTAATTTTTAGAAAAAGACGACTTGAGTTGCTCATCGTTTTTATCAGGTCTCTGACTCCTTCCTTTCTCATCCGCAGTTGGGTGGAGGGGTTACTGCTGTAGCAGAGGACTGTTTGTTGATGTGAGAAAACTGTGAAAAGTGTTTTGCACTCGCATACAAAGGCTGATGGAATTCAAAATGATCCCACTGAGTTTTATGAGAAACAGGACTGTTCCTCTTGGGTGTCTCAAGTCAAAACAAGGCAACTGCCTAGTGATTTATAGTCCCCACTACACATTTTCTGCCTTCCAAGAAGGCGTTAGAGAAGGGCCGATGTCCACCAGAAGCAATTGTAAACACCCCACAGACAGCCTGGACACTTTGTTTTCAAATGCAGCAGGACTTTCTCCTTTGGCCCTGGCAAAAAAGCCAACTCCCTAAGACTGTTAGGAAGGAACAGATAGGAAATCTCCCCCAAAAGCTAAGAGGGGCCAGTGCCCTCTGTTGACCAGAGTGGCGGAGAACATCGTCAAAGGCAATTGATACATTTATGGCATATGAAAATTGTCCTGTGGTCCCCAAGTGGCCCCCAGGCTCGACCTGGCTGGATGGGGGGCACAGGAGTTACAGAACGAGTTATCATAAGGCACGTGATCGAGGCGGCCCCCACACCAGGCCCAGAAAGATTATCTCTTCGCACGATTCCAAAAGTGTTGGAAAGCTGAGGAGTTGATGACACTCACTGTGAGCAGCAGCAGCAGATACAGGGTGATCATGACCATAAACCAATGGCTGGAGACCCAGGAGAGCTGGCTGGAAGCCCTGCTTCAGCGGCGAGGGTGGGGTGGGGGAATGTTGGAACAAAGAGAAAAATATTTTTTTAAGGGTATGCAACAACTTCTGGCTCAGAGAAGATGAAATGATGAATTTCGTCCTCTGAGTGAGCCATGAAATGAAGCTTCATGTGTGCTCCTTTGCTCAAAAAATCTGGAGCTGTTTGCCCTGGCACTGACATGCCTTTCACCAGAACAATTTCTAAATGTACAAAGACAGCTATGCAATGAGCTCATCCTGATCTCCTTTTATAGCTCCTCTTGTACCTTTTATAACCAGTCTTTTCTTAAGCAAGACTATGGTATCTAGATAGATGACCTCGCTAAGGCAGATGACCAGATGGCGGCAGGTGGCAGGGTATTTAGCACAAGGCTTTTCACTTTCAGACATGCACAGATATCACTCTGAGCAGGGGAAATCCTCTCTGACCCACTGGGAGATGATCTAAGCCATCCAAATGTGCAGTACAGAGACACTGCAGGAAGGAGTGGGAAAGGAATGGAATTTTCAAGTAGAAAAAGCCAGATGATTTTAAACCACAGGATACTATCCCCCAAACTTAGGAACCCTGTACATATTTCCCAGATTTAAGGGGAGATGATTTTACTAGTTTATTGAATCCTGAAGCCACTGGTATAGACAAGCAGGAGTTGGGAGTATTAACAATAACCCTTTCCCTGTCTAACCTGCTTACCTGTTGCTCATCCCCATGAGAAACTCTACCAACAATGCAACAAAATCTCAAGTGACCCTCAACCCCAGAGAGCCCTGCCAAACCCCCAAATACACACTGCTGGAACAGCGTGAGGGATCACCACTCTCAGATTCTTATGGGCTAGGATGGCCTCATCTGCTATTGAATTCAACACTCTAATTTTAGAGATAAACATGAAGCATCTCAGGTCCAAAAAGGAGCAGGTGGTGGTTTGAGAGTCACTGTGGGAGGTGACTGAGCCGGACAGCACAGAATCAGAATTCCAGCTCAATCCTGGCCCCACCCTACCTCTCAGTTCAGCCCAGTCAGTGGATTTCAGCCTTGTGATCAGAGCCTAGGTGGCTAAGGGGCTTCATGGTTCGGCTTAATTCAGTCCTTCAAGTCATTTGTGTTAACAAAGCCATTCCTCACTAGAATATACAGTCCCCTAGGGCCAGGACCACATTTTATTCAACGTATTCCTCACTCCTTACCCCTTACATGAAGCAGAATGCTTTAGGTATTTTACACGTAGCTGAGGTTTAGGCTGAGGGAGAGGGGCCGCTGACAACCAGGAGCCCACACCTATGAACGCAGCCCTTGGCTGTCCTGGATTTCGTGCAGCAACCGTCCTTCTCACCTGTTGGGCTGCTTCTGCGAGTACACCAGCAGGTACTTCACGCGCAAAAGCTGGTTATTAGTGACCACAAAGTACTTTGGAGGGACGTCGCCCCCTTCACTGTGCTTGATTCTCGCTCTCCTGCGATCTATCTCCTTGGAATCTGAATAAGGAGAAAAAGCACAACTTTACAGGGGGAAATACAATAACAGAAGCAGACTATGAGTAGAGACGAGTCAAGCCTCCTGGTCCTGAGGGTGGAGAGGCCCCGGCAGACAGAGGAACGGCCTGTGTATGTACGGGAAGCAGGACTGAAAAACAGGAGAGTCTGACAGACAGACCACCAGGAAGAGGGAAAAGGGAATAGGAAAACAAAAAAAGATACAAGAGGGTAAAAAAGAAGAAGACTGAGTGGGGAAAGCAGAGGGAAGCAGCAGATTGCTGGCCACAACAAAAAAAATCATCTGGGGCTAGCAACAGGACTTGACCTGAAACAAGCCTTTTAACAGGCATTTTAAAGTAACCATTCTGGATTCGAGCTTCCTAGAACACTCATCTTCCACCCTTCGTACCATGACTTGTTTAAAAAAAACAAAAAACCTTTCCTTTTAGTAACATGAAAAAGCTGTATGAAAAAGAACCAAAAAAACAACAACCAAAAAAGCCCACGACAGGCCGAAGCTTCATGACAGCAGACATTACAAGGTCTTGTCCTGATGTTTAATGTCACGGTGTGCAGACTTCCTAAGAATTATACAAGCGAATATTCGTGCTGTCTGGTTTGGGAGAGTGGCGTCAGACCTGGGCCCGTTCCTCAGGATTCCAGTTGTTTTACATTAGGGGCCAGGAACAGTGTTCTCAATTCACCTTCTCTCAGTGGAACCAACAGGCCAGCTCTGGAGTCTAGAATGATAGTTCTGTGACTTCTCTGCCTTTCAGGACGAAACAGCAGGGGGCAGAGCTTTAAGGGACAGATCAGGAAAGCGGACTGAGGGGCCCACTGGTCATCAGCTCACTGGGGAGCCCAGGTTTACCCCCATGGCCTCAGTTGCCCCTCACATCCTCCTGGGGCTCCAGCACACACCAGAGCGGCCTGGAGGAACAGGGTGAGATGCATCATTAGCTTCAGTTTAGCAAATGTTTACTGAATGTCAAGTACGTACCAGGCTCCCTGCTGACACTAGGTGCCCAAGAGTGAATGAGACCCAGTTTCTGCCTTCAAGGAGCCTGTGCTCTGGCCTTGCATGTTCATTTTCCTCTTCTCTACCCCAGCTTTCCCTGAGCACTTGGACCCACCGTGACTGCCCCCTCCTCTGAGCTATCCCGTGGACGTAATCAGCACCCTCAGCTGGCACTACTGACCTACTGCCCTGTAGTAGATGATATCCTTTTCACCTTGTGTTCAGTCCTTAAGAAAACAGCTCACTCCCTGATAGCAGGCTCTATCCTACACTGCTCTGCACCCAGGCCATCCCTTGCCATGCAATGGGTATTCCACCCAACAGCTGGGCCAAAGGCAAAAGCCTGACACCCAGAGGCCTGGAGCCCAGGGCAGCGCCAAGTGCTTACTCACCCTTCTTCTTCGTTTGGCACTTGACGTCTGGATGGTCAATGACCTCACACACAGCCACGCAGCTAAGGATGGGGCCGAGGAGACTGTGCTGCCACCCGTGGCCATGGGGGCTGTAAATGAGGGCCAGGCTCAGGTCACTGGTGAGGTAGGTCCCTTCCCCAAACAAGGATGTCTGGAACAGTGGAGATCAGCAGAAAACAAACAGGGCTGGGTGAGTGCCGAGCGGGCGCAGCAAAACAAAACAGGTCTTTCTTCAGTAGAGTTGTTAACACAAAGCCTTCCAGCCTCTCCTTCCCCCAGCAAAAGACATAAGATCAAACAATCCCATGACACCATCACAGGGATATTACAAAACACATTCCTATCTGACCACAGTTTAACTGATGGTGGACGTGGCTGACTAACCTGGCAAGCTAGTAGTTCTAGTGCTTAAGGCTGAGTAAGAAAAACACAGGGGTTAAGAGCCCAAACGGATCCACGTTTGAACCCTGCCTACCCCTCTAACGAGATAGCAAGTAATATAAATTCCCTGGGCCTCAGTTTCTACACTACCAAGTGGTGATGATAATCTCTTCTTCACAAGGTCATAGGCAAGGGTTCAATGAGACGATGCATGTAAAGCGCCACACAGAATACCTGGCACGAGAGAGGGGCGGGTATTCCACCACAGGCTCCTGTGTCTCAGGCAATCAGTGATTCCTGCCACAAGGCTGGACTAAGCATGGTGACACTGACAGGCTTGCAGAAGCAAAGCCATGCCCCTGTGTGCAGGGAGAGGGCCGTCACACATCAGTGACTAGGGGCAGTGATCCGAGTCATTACTTGGAAAAGAATCTCTCAGACCAGACACTGGAAGCAAACAAGGCAGAACTATATGAGAAGCAGGGTTAAGTTTTGTGTTGGTGCAGACCAAGAAAAGGTCCAAAATTCTAGGAGGCAGATCGCTGGTGGTAGGTGCTAACTTGCTGTCCTCCACAAGGAAGCATGCCACGTAAAAGAGAAGGCTCTCAGGTGAAATACCTGCACGCTGAGGCCACAGCAGGCCTAGCAAACACATCCTTTGCTCATGTAGACATCAATAATCAATCACGATGCCAACTTAAAAATATCAATCATGGCACTCATACATACTGATTCAGACTCCTCAACACAACATTCCAAGTAACTGCTACCAGTGCATGGAATTTGACGTAAGCTGTCATTCAAATTCCATCTCTGGGCCTCAGTGTCAGTGTCTTAAGATGACTGAACGGCCTTACGCAGCTCAGTGAACATCCTCTACTTGAAAACTGAGAAACATCCCATTCAGTGGCACCAAGCTTCCACAATCTCAACCAATGAAGCGAAGCTTAGGGGAAACAAAACAAGCCTTCGCGTGGCCATTTTACAATGTCCCCATTATCTCAAAAGCTAGCACAGACCTCCAAGGAGGCAGTGTCTCTGATCTGACCCTGCAGCCACTTCTGCTTATGCCTCCCGTGTATACACAATTCCCTAGACTCAAGAACCACACACAGGGGAGCGCAACAGCAGGAAACTTGGGAGTATCTCTACCAAGGAGACACTCTTCGAGCTTCAGCTGGCAAGCAGGCTCCCTCAAGCAAGCCCCTCACTGAAAACCCAAACAGAGGCGGCCAGAAGAACATCCACTTCACGAAAGGGCTCTGATGAGATGCTTCTAAGCAGCAAACCCCTCAGCAAACCCCTCAACCAACCAAAGGCTTGGTTACAAGACTGGAATCAGCAGGCAACTTCTTCAGACATGCTCTAGTGTGAAGTGTAGGGCCCCTGGATTCCAGTAGCCTGGCCATAATAATAAGCTGAGAGCCAGAGTAAACAAGCCCGTCCTCCTCAACAAAACTCAACTGCGATAACCAGCTGCAGCAGTGTTGGAAAAGTCTCTCCTGCCTCGGAGCTGCGTCAGCTACAAATGAGCCCACGGCTCCTGGAGCCAGCCCCCAGACAAGGCCAATGCCGGCACAACTGAGGGAGAAGCTGCAGCCCTCCAACCACCCCCGCCAGTCCCTCTCCTTCAGCCTCTAAAAGAAGCCACTGCTTCCTTAGTGGGTAAGTACAGGACAGCCCTTTGCATATGTGAAGTGTTTCAGTCCTGTCAGGACACCAGAAGGTGGGGAACGGCATCCTACTTTACAGATGAGGACCCCGAGGCTCTGAGAGGTTAAGTAAATTTGCCCATTTAAAAAAAGGGAAGAAAGGGACTTCCCTCATGGTACAGTGGTTAGAGTCTGCCTGCCAATGAAGGGGACACATGTTTGATCCCTGGGCTGGGAAGATTCCACATGGCGTGGGGCAATCAAGCCTGCACACCCCAATGAAGAGTGGGCCCCGCCTGCCCCAGCTAGAGAAAGCCCATGTGCAGCAACGATGACCCAGCACAGGCCCCCCCCCCCCGAAAAAAGAGGTGCGGGGGAGCTCAAGGAGGGAGCTCCTCTCAATTTCCTCAATGACTGACTCTCGGAGGGTCCCTGAGGCAAGTACTTCTCAAACTTCAACATGCATATGAATCACCTGGGAGTCTACTAAATTGTGATTTCTCATATGATGGGGTCTGGATGGGCCTGAGATTCCATGTGTTCAACAAGCTCCCAGTGATGTGGTCCAGGGATCATGCTGGGAAGACCAGGCTGGCCATACAGTAGCATCACCTGGGGGGCTCTGGAAGCACACTGATGCCCAGGCCCCACCCCCAGAGATTCTGACTTAATTGGCTGGGGACATAGCCAGGCATCCAGACTCTTAATAGCTCCTCCAAGCGATTCATTTTAAATGCGCAGCCAAGACTGAGAACCATCTTTAAAGCGACACTTCTCAAACTTTCATCAGTAGAGGAATCCCCTGGAGACCTTGTTAAAATGCAGGTTCTGACTCAGGTCTGGTGGGCCAAGGATTCTGCATTTCACAGGCTCCTAGGTGAGGCTGCTGGTCAACAGACCACACTTTGAGGGGCAAGACCTTGGTGAACCACCCACCCCCACGCTCACCAGCTCTGGCCACCCCCGTCAGTGCCCCTGACGTCAGCAGCCTCGGGCCCCACCTTGTTCAGGTGGCAGTGCAGGCCATTGTGGATGATGGAATGGAAGTTCTCTAGGCGGCTCCCATGGAAGGCGTAGATGAGGTCGCGTTCTCCTTTGGTCTCGTAAAATTTGGCATTGGCTGGGTCGGAGTACTCGATTTCAAACAGGAAGTCCGGCACAGGGACAGGCGAGTGAGGGGTACCAGTCAGCTTTTGGATCTTTTCAAACTTGAAAACATGCAGGAAGTCGGAGTTTTATTTGGGAAGCTGGTAAAATGGCCTCCTAAAGCCTTGGGCTTAGCTCCTATGGGCTCTGCTCATGAGAACAACTGGTTTCACAGGAATAAAAACATCAGTTTATAAACAAGTTCAGAGCCTACAGCTCAAGACTGCTTTCCTCTAATGGTGTTTTCCCCTACAGTCAGTTAACTAAGAAGCATGAATTGTACCTTCTAACTAAAGATCACATCTAATTTTCATTACACTTTCACATTTATTTCCTGCATTCCATCTTTACAATACTATCAGGAGCTAGAAAGGTGTGATAAATTACAAAACTGGCCACAGATTTTTCCTCCCATCCCTGTCCATTCACCTTTCTGCAACGTGACTTTGCAGGTGGAATTCCACCAAGATTTCATAGGGAGATGGAATCAATTTCTCCACCCCTTAAATCTTCACTTCTCTTGGCTAATGGGACCTTGGTAAGCATACGGCAGAGACTTGAAAAGAGCTTCCCTTTCCCTTGTCTGCTGCTGGGAACCCTTCACAAGCCCTGCAAACCCTCTACAGGATGACAGCTTTGTAGAAGCAGGCACCAGCCACAGCAGCCTTCAGCTGGGATAGCTGAAGCCCCATACGCTTAAGTGAGGTTACCCTAGGACAGCCCCGCGTGAGCCAGCTCTGCTCAGGAGAACCACCCGACCAACCCAGAGAATCGTGAGAAGCAGTCTGTGTTGTTGCAAGCCAGTAGATTTTGGGGATGGTTTGTGATGCAGCAGAGGTCAACTGATATGCAAGGATGAACTCCTTCCTAAGGAGTAATAATGCTCTTCAGGGCAGAGACCGCATCATTTCTGTAATTTTCCAACAGTACATCCCAGACCAAAGTCAGTCTGTAGTAAAGTTTTCTCTGGGTTATGATTAAATGACAAAAATAAGGGCAATTTCACAGATATATTTACACTGATGTAAGGTTGCCATGAGCCCTTCTTTAAAAGAACTATCCTTTTAGCCGGAGGTCAGGGCCATCCTCCCTTTTTCATATTAAAATATCCTTTTGTAAAATGATATGCGGTAGACTAATGTCCTTACTTGGGCATGATAAATAAAAAGTTGATAATCCTGGATCCCAACACTTCATATTTTAATGGAATTTAACTGCTCTATAATCAAACATCAAGAAGCAATTGCTTATCTACTTTGCCTATAATACCCAACAGCCAGTAAACGCCTGATGAGGAAGGAGTAAATCTAAATTTAACAGATGACGAAAGTGAAACCCAAAGAACATAACCCAGGAGTTAGCAGCCCAGCCTGGACCTGAACACAGGTATCCTGACTTCCACTCCAGGATGTTGATGTTTTCTTACCACCCAACGTGGGTGGGGGATGTCCCTAGACACCAGAAACAGATACCAAATTCTAGGCCACGTAAGGAGGATTTTTGTCTTTAGCAGGAACTTATAAAATCAAATGCTTTTAAATTAAAAATTATTAAGTGAAGAATGGTATAGACAAACCCCTGTTACCACTTAGAGGTAAGAACACCAGATCAGCGATCTGTCAGTCTACACTTTGACCCTTGTCATCCCAGCCTGTCCCTGTAAGATCCTAGCCAGGCAAGGGAAGCCAAATTACAGAGTGTCTGCCCTGTGCCAGAAACTATACTTGGGGTGACACATTCTGCCATACCTCCCTTCTGAATTGTAAAATTCTCATTTTACAAATAGGGCACAGAAGACTAAATAATACGGGATCTGAACCCAGCCTGAGGATATCCACCACTTCAGTCTGCCTCGTTGCTTCCTGAGAGCGGGAATCTTTTAAGCTGTGGTCAAGGATCCCCCCCCCCCTTGTTAGAAATGTCTGGGGTGCTTGTGATAGCCAACATTTTCTGAGCCCTTAGCATGTGTCCTTAGGCATTATTCTAAGTGAGAAAATTCATTTAATTCCCAGAGCCAGTTCACTGATAGAAGTATACTATTATTATTCCCATTTTACAGAATGAAAACCCAGGTACCGAAATGCACCCAGTAACCTGCTCAGTGTCGCACAGCTAGTAAGGAGGGAGAACACAGCTTTGCCCTGCCAATATGCAAACTCCTGGGCCCCATTCTAGACACAGAATCAGAATCTCTGGGGATAGGGTCCAGGAATCTACATTTTCAACAAGCTGCCCAGGTCACACTGGTGCACAAAGAAGTCCCACAGCTCTCCAGGCCCAGGAATCTGTGATCCTATACACCAAAGTCTCACCTCTGACTTCCCTGCACTGTGGATTGTCAGGACCTTTGACGATAAAATCCAGCTCATCAGGTCCCAGGCCCATGGGTCTTTTTCTCCTGAGGACTGGAGAAGTTCTTTCAGGTTAGGTAACTTGCTGGCATCTGCAAGCTGAAGAGGAAAACTTCTGTTAGCAAGGATCCTGGGGAAAAATGATAGTAACCAGGTGCCCTCTAGTGGTAAGGCAGGCAACTTGCACTTCTTTCATGGTCCAAGAAATTTCTTAAGAGGGCAAAATGCCTTTCCAAATACTGCCCAACCCCTAACACTCTGAACACTGGAAGGTTATATGTAACTCAACTGGTACAAAACCTAACCTGAAGGGCTTCCCTAGTGGCTCAGTGATAAAGAATTCACCTGCCAATGTAGGAGATTTGGGTTCGATCCTTGGTCCGGAAGATACCAATGCCACTGAGCAACTAAGCCACAACCACCAAGCCTGTGCTCTAGAGCGGGGACCTGCAAATACTGCCTCACACAGCCTGGAGCCCGTGCTCCACGACAAGAAAAGTCACAGTAACGAGGAGCTCGAGCACCGCAACTAGAGAAAAGCCCATGCAGCACAGCCAAGAATAAAGAGATAAATAAAATTTTTAAAAAACTTAACCTGAGCAGATGTGAAGTTCATTTCATCGAATTATCTCATTTTGTGTTACTATTAACACAATGTCTTTTTCTGCAGGACTTTCAATACCGGATTATGGGATGCACCCTGCTGGAGATGTTACCAAATACACAGTATATACTGTGGGTAAAGGGTTAACAACGCCTTTTCCCTTCAGCATGAGTTAATTTCCTATCCACCTGTTCCCCTGGAGATCAGATAAAAGAAATATAGCAATTACATACATAACTAAGCAACACTGCTTATGGTAACTACAACCCAAATGGTAACTGCAGCTGGACTGGAAGAAACTGTGAGTGGGGAATCCATGGTTGGGGTTTCCCTGAGTGTGGTGACGTTTTGTGAGGACCCTGGTAGTTATGTTTATGATATTGTTACTAGAGGGGCCAGCCTCCGTGGAGCATGGGGCTTCATTAGACCAGAGCAGTTCCTGCAGTCACTCCATGTGAATCTCATCTCCTTAACACCTGAGTTGTCACACTTGAGGGCAAAGACCAGCTCCTGGACCTCTGTGTGGACCACAACAAGGACTTCTGCAGAAATGGAATGCCTGTTGTGAGTTGTGATCCATCCCAGAGCCTTCTGATATAAGCTAGTACCTGGTGTGTGAGGTGGACAATATTGCCTCTGTAAAATCAGGCAGAATCTGAATTTCACAACAGATTCAGTGCCAGGATTTCTGATAAGCGACTGGGGAACCTAGACTAGCAGAGAGGTATCTGTAGCTTTTGCTCAGAAATTAGAACTGACTAGAAGCCAAATCTCTCCAGAATGGGATTTAAAACACCACTGCAGACTGGTGCCACCTGTGAACATACTCCCTCCAAGCTTTGCTCACTCAGTCCCCTGAAATGCCCCTTCCCTCAACTCTACCAACCCAGGCAACCCCTCTCCTCCAAACCCCTAAAGCACTCAGCCCCAGTACTGTCTCTCCAAATTAGCCAGGACTCCCAAGACCAAGGACTGTCCTGTGTTTTCCAAGTTCTGTTTCCCTGGATGTAGAGGAAAGAAAAGATGGATCTCAGGTTCAATCCCTACTCCTTAGACCTGGCTCCGCCACTAGACCTGGCTGAGCCTCGATCTCCTCTCTAACATGCGAACCCCACTATCTCTCTCCACGTGGGTTGTCAGGAAGATCAAAGAAGGTAACAGAATCTCAGCGCCTGGTCTATACAGTGTATGTCCATTTCTTTTCTTCTAATTTGTATTTCTCCCTGGACAACACATACCTTTCCTAGGGATGTAGTTGGTACTTCATGAATACCAGCAGTTCTTTCCTCTGTTTCTAGCTCGTTCACAGTTGCAAACCTTGGGGGGTTTATTCCCTAACCCTGTAACATTTCAGAGTTGTTTTATTCCCATCTCTGTTTCTAAAGATGCAATCAACAGACTCAGGTTTCTGATAAAACTAAATCTGTATGCTTTGTGGGCCATCAGTGCGGATCCAATTTAAAAACAGGGATGTGTAGATGCTCCACAAGAATTGATGCTACACAGTAGGGAAGCAGAAAGAGAAATAATCATGACTTACAACTATTCACTGTCATAACAAAGAGGGGTACAAACTACAAAGGGGAACAAGAGAGACTCCTGTTGGGTAGGTGCTGGGAGAAGAGGGAGCGGTCAGAAAAGGCTTTGAAGGGGAGTGCTGTGTGACGGGCCTGACAGGCAAAGGCGCAAGCAGCACGGCAGTGCCGCCTGTAGTCAGGGGCATCGAGGGCAATAAGGGAAGTTAACCGCAAGCTCTTTTCCCGGGTGGCTCAGGTCCAAATCTGGGCCCACCCCTTACTAGTTGTATGACCTGGGGGAGTTAACTTCCTGTGTTTCAGTTTCCTCAAACATATAATTGGAATGAAATTAGCCACTTCTGAAGCTTCTGCCGAAGGTTAACCAAGTTAAACTAGTACTGTGCTTAGAGCAGTAAGAAGGCAGTAAGTTAGTGGGGCTGCCGAGAGTGTTGTCATCATTAACTGCAATGATGACAATTAATGATGTTCAGTGTGGCTACAGCTTAAGAGTGTGGCGGAAGCGTCACCAGGAGGAACAGGAGTGAGAAGATGACTTGAGATCAGCCTGTGAAGGACGCTGTACCCTCCTTGGGGACTCTTGACTTTTGCTCTGTAGGCAACATGGAGCCACTGAGGGTACCTGAAGATGCATTCCAAATGATACACCCTCAGGTACACCGTGGTCTCCACCGGCACGCTTTCCTACTCCTGGTCCACACCTGTTATGCCAGAGTCTTACCTCCCATTGGAATGACCATACCCATCGCTGCTCTCAGATCCCACCTGCGAGCCGCAGCCTTCGCCAACAGTCCAGCTCGAGTCATGGAGGCCTCACAAGAGACTGTCAGCTAGGCCAGGCCCCTTTCAGGGGTTCAGTCTGTGGACGTGGGAGAGACCCTCTCAACTCTGAGCTAGGCCCAGGCTTTTCCCACAGCTGCCTGCCCACACAGGGGAGCACTGCTGTCGCATTATTCCCATTTGCAACAACACAGACGGACTTGGAGGGCATTGTGCTAAGCGAAATAAGTCTGACAGAGAAAGACAAATGCTGTATGATACCACCTATATGTGGAATCAAAAAATAAAACTAGTAAATATAACAAAACAGACAAATACAGATATAGAGAACTAGTGGTTATCAGTGGGAGGAGCAAAGGGACGACGGGTAGGAAGGGGGTAGGGGGTTTCGAAGCACAAACTACTCTGTGAAAATAGACAAGCTGCAAGGACATACTCTGCAGTGAAGGAAAGAGTTAATATTTTATATTAACCACAAAGGGAGTATAACCTTTAACAATTATGAATCCCAGTGTTATGCACCTGAAACTTAATACTGTAAATCAAGAATACTTCAATAAAAGAAATTTTTTAATTTTAAAAGATATATATGTACATACATACAAACACACATAAAAATGAGGAAACTGAGGCTTGGAGAGTTCAAGTACCTTGCCTAGGGTCACACAGCTGTTCAGTGGCAAAGCAGAGACATGAAGTTCATTCTCCATGACGCTTTCCTACCAAATCAATGGAGAAATTTAGTAGTGGACTATTTTAGCCCAAAAGAGCAATTCTGCTGCTGCTGCTGCTGCTAAGTCGCTTCAGTCGTGTCCGACTCTGTGCGACCCCATAGACGGCAGCCCACCAGGCTCCCCTGTCCCTGGGATTCTCCAGGCAAGAACAGTGGAGTGGGTTGCCATTTCCTTCTCCAATGCATGAAAGTGAAAAGTGAAAGTGAAGTTGCTCAGTCGTGTCTTACTCCTAGCGACCCCATGGACTGCAGCCCACCAGGCTCCTCCGTCCATGGGATTCTCCAGGCAAGAGTACTGGAGTGGGGTGCCATTGCCTTCTCCGAGAGCAATTCTAGAACTTTAAGAGGCTGCTTAGGAAGCCCTAGGTATGTTTCCTGAATAACACAGCCAAGACAGCTAGCTACTGTCTACGCCTAAGCCCTGTCAAAGGGCTTAAGAAGAAAGATGCATGTCATGTGTGGTATGGGGGGGTGGGGTCGGGGGGGTGGGGTCAGGAAGACAAACTCTCCATCTAGACAAGAGTAAGGAACCACAGTTGGTGACATTAGAAGGCATTTATCAACAACTGGATTGAAGGGAAAGTGTTCAGGAGGAGGGCAGGCATTTATGGGGGCTGAGGGGAAGGCAGACGGAAGGGTTTTCAAAGCAAGTAGGGTGGGAGTGGAACCTTGAGTGAGGGTGTAAAATTCTGAGAGGAAGAGAATTCCCAGTGGGAAAGAGCATGGCAAAGAGGCAGAGAAGGGAACAGTGCCTCTCCCAAAAGATGGTCCAGGGCTCAAACGCCCTAAGGCCAGGCAGGTGATGAAAAAGAGAAAGAGGTTGTCTAGGAAAGAGCAGTGAGGACTGTGTTGCACTGGAGGCCTACCAAAGGGCCCAGCCACTGACCTCCAGCTGCTGTCTGCCTAAGGGCCACCTCTACCCAGGCTGTGGAGCCTCAGACATTTTTTTTTGCTTGTAAAAGAACAGATGAAAAACAAAACCTGTCATCCCACAGGCCATCTTTTTGCAGCCTCTGCTCTAAGGAATAAGGAAGGATTCAGTTGGAGAAGTGGCTGAAAGAGCCTGGGCAAGTCCTGAACATTGGACACTGCTAAGTGGTCAAAGGGGTCTGAGAAAGGAAGAGGTGGTCTGGGTGACTGAGAAGCCAAGAGCAGGGGACAAACAGAAAAGAGAGTGGACCAATGACCTTAGGAGGAGACAACTCAGTCTCCTTGCTTTGGTCAGGGTTGGGACGGGGGAGGGAGGGAGGGAGTTGGGAGGGGCACAGGACAGCTCGGCGGACACCTGGCAACACCCCAGATCAAACTCTCCTGGGACATGGCCCAAGACACTGTGTTTACAGAAGTTGCCACAGTTGATTCTTATCACCAGGAAAAGCAGGGATACTCAGGCTTAGATGTTAAGCAATGTTGTCCTAGAAAGGCCGGCAGCAGGAAAGAACACCTGAAGAAAAAAAAAAAACAACCTTGTCTACGAAGATGCCTGAGGCCATGATTACTAGCTGTGGGTGGAGGTGCTGGAAGGAAATGAACCAAAGGTACTGCCAAGGTCACCAGCCTCAGGGACCTGACAACAGAATGACACCTGGAAAAATGGGGTGGCCCACTGCCCTGAAGGCAGGAAAGATAAGACAGCACAGCTGCATACAGGTTCACCTTGCAAAAACCTAAGGTATAAAAACCTCCAGATGTTCAAGCTGGATTTAGAAAAGGCAAAGGAACCAGAGATCAAATTGCCAACGTCCATTGGATCATAGAAAAAGAAAGACAGTTCCAGAAAAACATCTACTTATGCTTTATTGACTACACCAAAGCCTTTGCCTGTGTGGATCACAACAAACTGGAAAATTCTTAAAGACACAGGAGTAACAGACAACCTTACCTGCCACATGAGAAATCTGTATGCAGGTAAGAAGCAACAGTTAGAACTGGACATGGAACTAGAGACTGTTTCCAAATCGGGAAAGTTCAGTTCAGTCACTCAGTCATCTCCATCTCTTTGCGACCCCAGGGACTGCAGCATGCCAGGCTTCCTTGTCCATCACCAACTCCCGGAGCTTGCTTCAACTCATGTCCATCGATGCCTCCAACCATCTCATCCTCTCTCATCCCCTTCTCCTCCTGCCTTCAATCTTTCCCAGCATCAGGGTCTTTTCTAATGAGTGACTTCTTCACATCAGGTGGCCAAAGTATTGGAGTTTCAGCTGTAGCATCAGTCCTTCCAATGAATATTCAGCACTGATCTCCTTTAGGATGGACTGGTTGGATCTCCTTGCAGTCCAAGTGACTCTCAAGAGTCTTCTCCAACACCACAGTTCAAAAACATCAATTCTTCAGTGCTCAGCTTTCTTTATGGTCTAACTCTCACATCCATACATGACTACTGGAAAAAACATAGCTTTGACTAGATGGACCTTTGCTGGCAAAGTAATGTCTTTGCTTTTTAATATGCTCTCTAGGTTGGTCATAGCCTTTCTTCCAAAGGGCAAGCATCTTTTAATTTCATGGCTGCAGTCACCACCTGCAGTGATTTTGGAGCCCCCCAAAATAAAGTCTGTCATGGTTTCCGTTGTTTCCCCAACTATTTGCCATGAAATGATGGGACTGAATGCCATGACCTTAATTTTCTGAACACTGAATTTTAAGCCAACTTTTTCACTCTCCTCTTTCATTTTCATCAAGAGGCTCTTTAGTTCTTCACTTTCTGCCATAAGGGTGGTGTCATCTGTGTATCTGAGGTTATTGACATTTCTCCTGGCAATCTTGATTCCAGCTTGTGCTTCATCCAGCCTGGCATTTCACATGATGTACTCAGCATGTTTAAGTTAAATAAGCAGGGTGACAGCATACAGCTTTGATGTATTCCTTTTCTTATTTGGAACCAGTCTCTTGTTCCAAGTCCAGTTCTAACTCCTGCTTCTTAACCTACATACAGATTTCTCAGGAGGCAGGTAAGGTGGTCTGGTATTCCCATCTCTTAAAGAAATTTCCAGTTTGTTGTGATCCACACAGTCAAAGGCTTTGGCGTAGTTAATAAAACAGAAGTTTTTCTGGAACTCTCTTGCTTTTTCAATGATCCAACAGATGTTGGCAATCTGATCTCTGGTTTCTCTGTTTTTTCTAAATGCAGCTTGAACATCCGGAAGTTCACAGTTCATGTACTGTTGAAGCCAGGCTTGAGAATTTTGAGCATTACTTTGCTCACGTGTGAGATGAGTGCAATTGTGCAGTAGTTTGAACATTCTTTGGCATTGCCTTTCTTTGGGAATAGAATGAAAACTGGCCTTTTCCAGTCCCATGGCCACTGCTGAGTTTTCCAAACTTGCTGGCATATTGAGTGCAGCACTTTCACAGCATCATCTTTCAGGATGTGAAACAGCTCAAGTGGAATTCCATCACCTCCACTAGCTTTGTTCATAGTGATGCTTCCTAGGGCCCACTTGACTTCTCGTTCCAGTATGTCTGGCTCTAGGTGAGTGATCACACCATCATGAATATCTGGGTCATGAAGATCTTTTTTGTGCAGTTCTTCTAAGTATTCTCGCCACCTCTTCTTAATATCTTCTGTTTCTGTTAGGTCCATACCATTTCTGTCCTTAATTGTGTCCATCTTTGCATGAAATGGTCCCTTGGTATCTCTAATTTTCTTGAAGAGATCTCTGGTCTTTCCCATCCTATTGTTTTCCTCTATTTCTTTGCATTGATCGCTGAGGAAGGCTTTCTTATCTCTCCTTGCTAGTCTTTGGGACTCTGCATTCAAATGAGTATATCTTTCCTTTTCTCCTTTGCCTTTACCTTCTCTTCTTTTCTCAGCTATTTGTAAGGCCGCCTAAGACAACCATTTTGCCTTTTTTGCATTTCTTTTTCTTGGGGATGGTCTTGATCACTGCCTCCTATACAATGTCATGAACCTCCAACCATAGTTCTCCAGGCAGAGACTATCAGATCTAATCTCTGGTATCTGTTTGTCATATCCACTGTATAATCATAAGGGATTTGATTCAGGTCATGCCTAAATGGTTTAGGCATGCCTAGTGGTTTTCCTTACTTTCTTCAATTTAAGTCTGAATTTTGCAATAAGGAGTTCATGATCTGAGTCACAGTCAGCTCCTGGTCTTGCTTTTGCTGACTGTATAGAGCTTCTCCACCTTTAACTGCAAAGAACATAATCAAACTGATTTCAGCATTGACCATCTGGTGATGTCCACATGTAGAATCTTCTCTTTTGTTGTTGGAAAAGGATGTTTGTTCTCTTGGCAAAACTGTTAGCCTTTGCCCTGCTTAATTTTGTACTCCAAGGTCAAATTTGCCTGTTACTCCAGGTAGCTCTTGAGTTCCTACTTTTGCATTCCGGTCTCCTGTAATGAAAAGGACATCTTTTTGGGGCATGAGTTCTAGAAGGTCTTGTCAGTCTTCATCGAAACATTCAACTTCACCTTCTTCAGCATTACTGGTTGGGGCATAGACTTGGATTGCTGTGATATTGAATGGTTTGCCTTGGAAACGAACACAGATCATTCTGTCATTTCTGAGATTGCCCCCAAGTACTGCATTTCGGACTCTTTAGTTGACTGTGAGGGCTACTCCATTTCTTCTAAGGGATTCCTGCCCGCAGTAGTAGATATAATGGTCATCTGAGTTAAATTCACCCATTCCAGTCCATTTTTGTTCACTGATTCCTAAAATGTCGATGTTCACTCTTGCCATCTCCTGTTTGACCACTTCCAATTTGCCTTGATTCATGGACCTGACATTCCAGGTTTCTATGCAATATTGCTCTTTACAGCATTGAACCTTGCTTCTATCACCAGTCACATCCCCAACTGGGCACTGTTTTTGCTCTGGCTCCATCCCTTCATTCTTTCTGGAGTTATTTCTCCACTCTTCTCCAGTAACATATTGGGCACCTACTGACCTGGGGAGTTCGTCTTTCAGTGTCCTATCTTTTTGCCTTTTCATACCATTCATGGGGTTCTCAAGGCAAGAATACTGAAGTGGTTTGACATTCCCTTCTCCAGTTGGGAAAGGAGTACATCAAGGTTGTACATTGTTACCCTGCTTATTTAACTTATATGTAGAGTACATCGTGCGAAATGCCAGGCTGGATGAAGCACGAGCTGGAATCAAAATTGTCAGGAGAAATGTCAATAACCTCAGATATACAGATTGACACTACCCTTATGGCAGAAAGCGAAGAAGAACTAAAGAGTCTCTTGATAAAAGTGAAAGAGGAGAGTGAAAAAGCTGGCTTAAAACTCAACATTCAAAAAACAGAGATCATGGCATTCAGTCCCATCATTTCATGGCAAATAGTTGGGGAAACAATGGAAACCATTACAGACTTTATTTTGGGGGGCTCCAAAATCACTGCAGATGGTGACTGCAGCCATGAAATTAAAAGATGCTTGCTCCTTGGAAGAAAAGCTATGACCAACATAGCATATTAAAACACAGAGACATTACTTCGCCAACAAAGGTCCATGTAGTCAAAGCTATGTTTTTTTCTAGTAGTCATGTATGGATGTGAGAGTTAGACCATAAAGAAAGCTGAGCACTGAAGAATTGATGTTTTTGAACTGTGGTGTTGGAGAAGACTCTTGAGAGTCACTTGGACTGCAAGGAGATCCAACCAGTCCATCCTAAAGGAGATCAGTCCTGAATATTCACTGGAAGGACTGATTCTGAAGCTGAAACTCCAATACTTTGGCCACCTGATGTGAAGAAGTCACTCATTAGAAAAGACCCTGATGCTGGGAAAGATTGAAGGCAGGAGAAGGGGATGAGAGAGGATGAGATGGTTGGATGGCATCACTGACTGGATGGACAAGAGTTTTAGCAAGCTTCGGGAGTTGATAATGGACAGGGAACCCTGGCATGCTGCAGGCCTGGGGTCAAAAAGAGTCAGACACGACTGAGTGACTAAATGAACTGAACTGAAGTTATGAAAATCCAGATTGACTAAAACAGATTAGGGTTGAGAGTCTACAAGAGTCCTCTTCATAAAAAGACTCATCACAGGGACCCTTTAAAACAGTGGTTTTCTACCCTAACCCCACACCAGCATCACCTGGAAGCTGGAGAGTTGTCTGCCTCCACCTCATATACTGATGAGCGGATGGTGACAGAGATGGTAACAGAATCTACATCATTGAGTTATTAGGAGGATTAAATGCATTACACACAGTCTTCCTGAAAACAGAAATAAAAAAATAATCTGAGATATTGAGAGGTTTACATTGAGATACCAAGTATGTACCTAAAGGACACTTATTGACCACACTGAATCTGTTTGCTACCATTTCCTCCACTACTCAGCATATGAGTGCCCATGAAATGATCAAATCAATTGCTAGAAAAAAATTTAAACTACATATTCTCTACAAATAAACAAAAAACACAATGCCTAGGTTCCACCTCAAACCAATTAAATCAGAATATCTACGCGGTGAGACCCAGATGTCAGTAGTTTCTGAAGCTTCTCAGGTAATTCCAATTCAAGCCAAGGTTGAGGCCCTATAAGGGGGAATGATCTTCCCAGTAAATGTTAATATTCAATTTCCAATCTGGAAATAAGCAACAAAAATCTTCCTTAGAAAGGTCTGTTAGCTGATGAGCCACAATTTCAGCTTTTGGAATTTACTTCAAGAAAATAACTAGAGATATAAGCAATGATTAATGTAATAGAAGGACCTTAGTTTGCTGACCAGGGATCAAACCCGTGCCCTTGGCAACAAAAGCATGGTGTCCTAACCACTGGACCCCAGGGGAATTCCCGTCACAGCATTATTTATAAGAGCAAATTTGTTAAAATTGTGTAGGAACCCAGACGAAGGACTCCTACCTGCTAGGAAGTGGAGGCACAGAATAACAGGAGGTTCCAGCTGTATCTGAAAGGATGAAGCAGAGTTTGCATGGACAGAGAGGGGGTGGCCTGGAGAGGGCAGGCATGCCCTGGGGCAGGGAAGAAGCTTATTCACATTTTAATCCAGACATTGAGGAGTCAGTTTGTCTAGACATTATAAACCAGACCTGAACCAACAGTCACTGGAGAAGTTTGGGCCCCCCAATAGGAGGTGGGAACAGTGTAGACTAGCTGCAGTGCTTCTCAGGCTTTACTAGGCACACAAACCCCCAGTGAAAGTCGCTCAGTCGTGTCTGACTGTTTGTGACCCCATGGACTATACAGTCCATGGAATTCTCCAGGCCAGAATACTGAAGTGGGTAGCCTTTCCCTTCTCCAGGGAATCTTCCCAATCTTCGACCAGGGATCGAACCCAGGTCTCCCACATTGCAGGTGGATTCTTTACCAGCTGAGCCACAAGAGAAGCCCACAAACACCCAGAAACACCCATGGATCTCCTTAAAATGCATATTTTGATTGGGTAGGTCTGGGGTGCAGCCCAACAAGCTGCATTTCTAACAAGCTCCAAAGTGATGCTGATTCTGCAGGCCCTCAACCACACTTTGGGTGGTAAGGGGCTGAAATTAATACAAAAGAGCCATCCCCGCCCACCTCCCACCCCCAGCAAGGGTCTGCAGGCTAATGGAGAACCAGGGCATGGTGTTTTCTAGGGGGAAAAACAGAACAAAAAACCTTACAGGTGTGACGCCAGAGACAAGATTCTGTGTCCGTGATTCAGGAATGTGAACTGTACAACCTGAAGTCTGAGGGGGCTGATGGTCAAGGCTATTGGACATTCCAAGAATGCTACAGATTCTCTGACCTGAAAAGAGCTTAGTCAACTCTTTTCCCAAGAAACAGAATGAAAACCCTCAGCCTGGGCAATCGGCACATACCCAGTGCGATTCCTCAAACATCTGGTAAGCACCTCCCAGGCCAGGCACTGGGAATACAAAGATCTAGTACAAAATCAAAAAGCTGACACTGACAGAAATGTTCTCAAAACAAGGCACTTGAGAGATGATTTGGAATTTGGGGGGCTATGAAATAATCAAACCCAGGTCTCCTATACTGCAGGCAGATTCTCTACCATCTGAGCCATCAGGGAAGCCCATGAAAGAACAGGCCAGAGCCATGCTAAGCCTCAGAGTGTGGCTCAGCAGGGGGCAGTCTCAGGAAGACAACTGTCAAGGAAGTAATTTAAGCCAGAGCTCTAATTTTTGGAAACTGCAACAAGTGTGTTACAGGTGTTAGGACACCTCATAGTGTAGAGAAAATTAATATTAAATGGCTGAAAATGATACACTGTTTCACACTACTTCCAAGTGCTTTTAGCCAAACAAATTAAAATGGGAGATGTTTTTCCAGCAGCTGTGACACAGGAGCTCAGTCGCTCTGAGGCACATAGGATCTTCCCTGATCAGGGATGGAAAATGGGAGACTTTTAAAAGCTACAAACCTTCCTTCTCCAAGTAACCACAAAATGATCCAGAAGGCCGAGTCCAGATCTGACTCCCTTTTAAAGGTTAACCTTTGAGTCAGAGAGATTCAGGTCCAGATGCCAAGTTCTCTGCACCTTTTCTTTAACTCATGTAACATGTGGCAAAACGAAACCTAAAGTGTGTTTATCTAAGAACATGCGCATGCCCCCAGAGGTCGTGCCAGGCCCTGCCTGGTGAGAGGTTTCTCCTCAGAAAGAGCTTCTGAAAGCTCTTTCTGCCTAAAAGAAAACCAAGAATCTGCATGGCCTGGGCTAACTTCCCTCACTCTGGGGCCCAATAAGGAATGGTAACAGGTTGGGATGGTAAGAATCTGCGTTTTTTCAGTGGCCCCTGAGAGAAAGAGTGTACTGTCTAAAAATGGCCCCCAAATGAGCCCCATGCACAAGACAGTCTATCCCTACAGAGGCGGCGGCTATTTGGGGCTACCCAAATTGTCAATGCTCTCCTAAGGAATTACCAGTATGGGAGGAAGCATACGCCTCAAATTGAGTGCACTAGTAGCTATGGAGAGGGATGTGGGACAGGGTGAGCTCCATCAGGGGCGCTTATACTTTATCACTTGGATTTTTTATAACAAGAATATAATCAAACATTACTTGTATAAGTAAAATGAATTTTTTAAAAAGCATGAACAAATCAATGCGTGAGCAACTCCAAAGATCCCTCTGCGTTTATCCCATATCCATCAAAGTAACCTGATTCTGTTCTAGCAGAAAGAGAACATGCTGAGCATTCTAGTCCATTTGGATGTTTCTTGGAAAAAAATAATAAAGCATATTGTGGGGCATCACCTCTGGTGAGTTTGGTCCCTCTGACCCCCAGTTTTTTCTCTCTCTACTCCTGAACAGATCCCCCTGTGACCCTGCCACCACAAGGGTCTTATACATCCTGGATGTCACTACTGCCCTCCCAGACCAAGGATAAAATCTACACATCTGGGCAGATCATGCCCAGCCCTGCTTGCCCTGATCTTTTCCTGTTCCCCACAAAAGTCACACGGAAGCACAGACTTGTCCTTCTTGGTGAGATCCTGGTATTCTGCCCATCCTGCTACTCCTCCTGGAATACCTCTTTCCTTCTCTCAGCAACTCCAAATCCTCCATGTCCCTGGGGACTCAGCATGGCGTTGTAACTGTTAGTGCTCTCTGATTCCAGCCCACTGCCAAGGTGTAGAGTCCTGCTCTGGGCTTCTGCGTTGTATACAGGGCTTACTCCATAGGATAACTGATCAGACTGTTAACCTCTCCTTTATTCTTTTAATTTTGTATCCTTAGCACCTGGCCCACAGCAGGAACTCAGTATATATCCACTGACAAAACTGAAGAAAGGTTCATTCCCCAACACTCTGATAGCACAAATGCACACAATTAAATATTTGAATTTGCAGAACAAACAGTGGGGGACGTCAGTCTGCTTGCCTCTTTCTCCAACCTCCCATTCCCTGTACCCTGAAACCCCTATGCACTGTGGTCCAGATCTGAAGCCCCCTCCACACAACCCTAGCCTAAGCTGCAGTGGACAAGGCAGGGGCCAGGAAGCTGGGCCGTTGTCCCTTGACCATCTGGGAGTGAAAACAAAAAGGGTCACCCAATACTGACCACCTCATCAGAGATAATTTTAAACATCTGTTGATTCTAATCATGATCAACATTCTGTAAAAATGGCTTGTAATATTAAGAGATTTTCTAATGTTGAACTAATTTCACATTTCTGGTAAAAACCCAACCTATTAATAAGTAATTATTCTTTTTAAATATTGCTAATTTTAGGATCCTAATAGATGATTTCTATATTTATACTCTTCAGTGACATTGGCCTATAATTTCCTTGTATCATTCTTATTAGATTTAGTATCAAGATTACACTATCCTATTTTTCTACTCTGGAAGAATTTGTGCAAGACTGCAATTACTTAGTTCCTCAGTGATTGGCAGAACTCACCAATGAAACCGGGGTAGGCCTGGAGTTTTTTCTGAGAGAAAACCTCCGAGTACAAACTCAATGTCTTTAAAGCCTATAGGCTTTTGATTTTGTATTTCTCACAGAAGCAAGTTTGGCAAGTTCGATTTTTCTAGGTAATTCCAAATATTTGGATTACAAAGATAACTAATATCTGGAAGGCTGACCCTGAGGTGAACTCTGCAAGAAATTAAGTGCCTCCTGAATCATCAGAGAAATAACAGCTTACATGTGCACTGGACATATGTTACAATTTATAAAAGTACTGGCCATATATTAGGTCATCTGAAGATGAGGTCCCGGTGGCTTTGATGACTTATGATGTCTCATTATTTGCAAAGGGATAGATAACTTCCTATTTAGCAGAATCAGCTGATTCACTAGGAAATGCTGTGGAGGCCTATGAAACTGTTGAATTCCTCACTTCATCTCTTGGGAGTGTCAATATCTAGGGTGTTGGGAGTGTTCTGAGCTCCTGGAAACAAACCTTCCCCAAGACCAGGCTGGGGGTGTTAAGTGCGGGGCTGGCACCTTCACGAAACACGGATTCCACACACAACGCGGCCCGAACGCAGTGTCGGGGACGACGGGGCACACTCACCAGGGCCTCGAAGTCCTTGCAGTCGTGGCGGGCATAGGACGCGGGGAAGGGCCGCAGCACTGAGTCGCGCTTGTAGCTCCGCAGGGCCGAGGCGAAGAAGCTGCAGCGCAGGTCGGCGGCCAGCACGTCACGGCCTGCCGCCTCCCTGACGGCCGCCCACCCCGCGGGCTGCATCCCGGGGCGCCGCGCGTTGTCCGGGGAGACGCGCCGAGGTGCGAGGGCGGGGGGTTGGGAGATAGGTAGGGCCAAGCCTGCGGTCAGCGCGGGGCTGGGCCCGCGGACAATGGGCTGGAGGGGGCCGGGGTCTCTCGGCCGGGGACGAGCTAGGCGGAGAGAGGAGATGACAGGGTGAGAACGTGCTGACGAGTGTCTTCTGCGGGGGGCCGAGCCACTCGCCGCCCAGGGAGACGGACGGGTGAGGAGAGGGACCCGGCCGGGACCGCGGGCCAGCGCGAGGGGTGGGCCGAGGGATAATGGGGCCGGCCGGACGGGGATCCCGGACCTGGGGGAGGGGCTATGACATGGGTGAGACGACAGCGTCCCGACACGTGTCCTCTGAAGCGGCCTAGGGTGGGGGCACCCCCGGAGGGGACCGCGGCCCGATCCCGCTCCCTACGCCGGGAGAAGCTGCGGCGCGGCCCGGGCCTTCCTGTCCCGCCTTCGACCGGCGCCGCCGCAAGCCCCGGCGTTCGCCTGGCTGCCCTCGGCGTTGCCTGCGTTCCGCCAGCTGTAGGTGTCCGTTTGCCGCGCGGCGCCCCTCAGAAGGACTCCAGCGCCCCCCTGAACGCAGGGGCCTATCTGTCTTCCCAGCCGAGCCTCGGGCGCGGCCTGGCGCTCCGCCCCGCCCAGCGAGGGCCCGCCCCTTCCCGCGTCCGCCTCCGCCCACTCCCAAGTGCTGGGAGCGTCCGCGCGCCCTTGCTCGCGTGGTCCCCGGCTAACCTGTGTGCGGCCCGGGCGGCGTCGCCCACGCTGCTGCGGCCATCCTAGCTGAAGCCCCGAGTAGAAACTGACCCAGGCTCACTTTTGACCCACCGCGGGCTCAGCCTGCTGGTCTCACCTGGAGAATTGCTACTACCTCCTGCCTCCCTCTGGAATCAAATCCCTCCAAAACGGGCTGACGCAGAAAAAGTCATTTAACACCCAGAGCAACTGGGTTTCAGAGGGCTACCATGATTGCCCAAGGTTCCACAGCCAGCTGCGTGAATCCGAGATTCTAAAAACCAAAAGACCTTTCCTCTGCTTTTCAGAATTCACTGCACTGCAAAAGTCTCTGGCTTCTCAGACAAGACCTTTGAGAGCCTCCAAGAAAGGGAGCCCCCCTGGAGACAAGTAATAGGGACGGGCAGAGGGCAGATTGACCCGGTTCTGCAGGAGGGAAGGGACAGACCCTCATCCCCTCTGCCAACTCACAACTCCATTAAGATAACCCCCACATTTTGGCCTCATGGTCACATGGAAATCTAAGCACACGTGATGGCTAATTCCTACACCAAGAAGCCCCTCAACACCCTCCCCACACCTCCGCACTCAAGCATCCTCCAAGGGAGGAACTTCCCAAACCTTCTCCATCCAGACTGAGTAGCACCCTGAGCTCAGAGGAGAGGTCCTTGCTCTCATTTATGTATGACTTTGGGAGAAAGAGCAAGACTAGACCACCAGCCATCGCATGGTTTCCCAGGCTCACACTCACTTCCAATCAGTGCTGGCTGTTCCCAGGAGTCCGCATCAAACCACATCAAACCTCTGGATGCTGTGAGACCTGTACTGCTCCAGAAGCATCAAAAAGTGTCTGAGAGCCTTATGGTCTCAGAAAAAACTCTTCAGTCAGTTCAGTTGCTCAGTCATGTCCGACTCTTTACGACCCCATGGACTACAGCACACCAGGCTTCCCTGACCATCACCAACTCCCGGAGTTTGCTCAAACTCATGTCCATCCAGTTGGTGATGCCATCCAACCATCTCATCCTCTGTCATCCCCTTCTCCTCCTGCCTTCAATCTTTCCCAGCATCAGGGTCTTTTCAAATGAGTTAGTTTTTCAAATCAGGTGGCCAAAGTACTGGAGTTTCAGCTTCAGCATCAGTCCTTCAAATGAATATTCAGGACTGATATCCTTTAGGATTGACTGGTTGGATCTCCTTGCAGTCCAAGGGACTCTCAAGAGTCTTCTCCAATACCACAGTTCAAGAGCATCAATTCTTCAGTGCTTCCTTTCTTTATGGTCCAACTCTCACATCCATACATGACCACTGGAAAAACCATAGCTTTGACTAGATGGATCTTTGTCGGCAAAGTAATGTCTCTGCTTTTTAATATGCTGTCTAGGTTGGTCCTAGCTTTTCTTCCAAGAAGCAAGCGTCTTTTATTTTCATGACTGCAGTCACCATCTGCAGTGATTTTGGAGCTCCCCCAAAAATAAAGTCCGTCACAGTTTCCATTGTTTCCCCATCTATTTGCCATGAAGTGATGGGACTGGATGCCGTGATCTTACTTTTCTGAATGTTGAGTTTAAGCCAACTTTTTCACTCTCCTCTTTCACTTTCATCAAGAGGCTCTTTGCTAAGTCACTTCAGTTGTGTCCAACTCTGTGTGACCCCGTAGACAGCAGCCCACAGGCTCCCCCGTCCCTGGGATTCTCCAGGCAAGAACACTGGAGTGGGTTGCCATTTCCTTCTCCAATGCATGAAAGTGAAAAGTGAAAGTGAAGTCCCTCAGTCATGTCTGACTCTTCACGACCTCATGGACTGCAGCCTACCAGGCTCCTCCATCCATGGGATTTTCCAGGCAAGAGTACTGGAGTGGGTTGCCATTGCCTTCTCCAGTGGTTTTCCCTACTTTCTTCAATTTGAGTCTGAATTTTGCAATAAGGAGTTTATGATCTGAGCCACAGTCAGCTCCCAGTCTTGTTTTTGCTAACTGTATAGAGCTTCTCCACCTTTGTCTATGCACCTATGCAAAGAATATAATCAAACTGATTATATTATATCAAACTGATTATATTAATCAAACTGATTATCTTGTGTTGTTAGAAAAGGATGTTTGCTATGAACAGTTCGTTCTCTTGGCAAAACTCTGTTAGCCTTTGCCCTGCTTCATTTTGTACTCCAAGGCCAAATTTGCCTGTTACTCCAGGTATCTCTTGACTTCCTACTTTTGCATGCCAGTCTCCTATGATGAAAAGGACATCTTTTTTTTTTGGGGGGGGGGGTGAGTTCTAGAAGGTCTTATAGGTCTTCATAGAATCATTCAACTTCAGCTTCTTCAGCATTACTGGTTTGGGCATAGACTTGAATTACTGTCATATTGAATGGTTTGCCTTGAAATGAACACAGATCATTCTGTCATTTTTGAGATTGCACCCAAGTACTGCATTTTGGACTCTTTTGTTGACCATGATGGCTACTCCATTTCTTCTAAGGGATTCCTGCCCACGGTAGTAGATATAATGGTCATCTGAGTTCAATTCGCCCATTCCAGTCCATTTTAGTTCAGTGATTCCTAATATGTCGATATTCACCCTTGGCATCTATTGTTTGACCACTTCCAATTTACCTTGATTCATGGACCTAACATTCCAGGTTTCTATGCAATATTGCTCTTTACAGCATTGGACTTTACTTCCATCACCAGTCACATCCACAACTGGGTGTTGTTTTTGCTTTGGCTCCATCTCTTCATTCTTTCTGGAGTTATTTCTCCATTGTTCTCTAGTAGCACACTGGGCACCTACTGACCTGGGGAGTTCGTCTTTCAGTGTCCTATCTTTTTGCCTTTTCATACTGTTCATGGAGTTCTCAAGGCAAGAATACTGAAGTGGTTTGCCATTCCCTTCTCCAGTGGACCATGTTTTGTCGGAACTCTCCACAATGACCCATCCATCTTTGGTGGCCCTACACGGCATGGCTCATAGTTTCATTGAGTTAGACAAGGCTGTGGGCCATGTGATTAGTTTGATTAGTTTTCTGTGATTGTGGTTTTCATTCCAAAAAGACCCTTAGTGTCCTGAAAATCCTAAGAGCCACACGGGACTCAGGAACTCTAACATGGCTGCCAAAGGTCAGACCCAGAAAGGCAGAGCCTATGGCAGGGAGGTGGGGGATCTGGGAACTACTGCTCTTATCCACTGTGGACCCTTAGACAAGGCCACCTTACTGGCCTCAAGGAGTGTTTGTTGGATGAATACCTGAAATTTCCTTTTTGTTGAGTATGCTGTCTCACACATGAAATGAGAGTCGCACTGTTAATACCCATGTTCAAGGGGGTGTGGAAAGGTCTCTGAGGATGCCACTCTAGAGGCTGGGAGCTCTTAAGAGCAAGCTGGGTTATCTAGTTCCATATCACTGTGGTTCTTTTTATTTTTTTTTTAAAGCAGCTTTATTGAAATATAATCCACAGCCCACACAGTTCACATTTAAAGTGTAAAACAAGAGTTTTTAGTACATTTGCAGATATGTGCAACCATCACTGTCGTGAATTTAAAAACATTATCACCACATCAAAAAGAAATCCTATATACTTAGGCTATCACCACCCTATGCTCTCAAGTACGCCAGCCCTAAGCAACCATTGATCTGCTTTCTGTCTCTTTAGGCTTGCCCATTCTGGCCATTTCACATAATGGAGTCACATACCATGTGGTGTTTTGTGACTTGTTCTTTCCCTTCGAGTATGATGTTTCAAAGTCCGTCCGTGTTGTAGCATGCATCGATACTTCATTCCTTTCTAGGGCTGAATATTATTCCATTATCTGCATATACCACCTTCTGTCTATCCATTCATTACTGAGCAGTCGTTTGGATTGCCTCTCCCGTTTGGCTATTATGATTAAGTGATGAGGCATTATTCTCTTGCTGTTTTTAAGATTCCCTGCTTGTCTTTGGCTTTGGGCATTTTTATTCAATACTGTGCTGTGTCTGTGGACCTCACTGAATTGTATTTTATTTGGAATCCATTCGATTCCTGGATGTGTAAATGGTTATTTTTATAATCTGGGACGTTTTTAGCTGTTATTTCTTCAAATGTTTTTTCTCTTCCTTTCTCGTGTCTCTTCTTCTGGTACTGCCATTACACATGTGTTGATGTGTTTATGGTGTCCCGCATTTCTCTGAGGCTCTGGTAACTTGTCTTCAGTGTTTTCCTCTCTGTTCTTGGAATATGTAATCTCTCTCAGTCTATCTTCAAATTTGCTGGTTCTTTCTTCTGTCAATTTACATCTACCACTGAGCCCTCTTGTGAAATTTTCGTTTCAATTATCATACTTTTCAACTCCAGCATTTCCATTTGTTTCTTTTTGAATAATTTCTCTTTTATTTCTATCAATAAAGTAGTCTCTATTTGATGTAACATTATCCTCATTCCTTCCTTTCTTTCTTCAATCACTTCCTTTAGCTCCTTGAACATATTTATAAAGGTTACTTTGAAGGCTTTGCCTGTTAAACCCAACATCTGGTTGCTTTCACAGGCACTTTTTGTTGACTGTTTATCCCCCAGTGTATGAGTCACACTTTCCTATTTCTTTGCATGTCTCATAATTTTCTGTTGCAATCTCAAGGCCAGGTTATCACCTGTGCTTCTGACCAACTAGCTGTAAATCGGAGGCTTCCATGTCCCTGTCCTTGGATTTGATTAATTTGCTGCAGTGGTTCACAGAATTCAGAAAAAGTTAACTTCCTAGAGTATAAAAATGTAGAATCACAGGAGGAGCCAAATGAAAGTGATGACAGGGCAAATATGTGGGAAGGGGCTTTCTCCATGCTCTTTCGGGTGGGGGGTTACCATTCCCCCAGCATCACTACGTGTTCAGCAACCCCAGAGCTCTCTGAACCCCATCCTTTTTGGACTTTTATGGAGGCCTCATTACTTAGGCATGGTTGATCCAATCATTGACCACTGGTGATTGATTCAACCCCTATCCCCATCCCCTCTCTAGAGCTGATTAATGTCATCATATCAACAGTGATACATTATGTTGATGTATGTACCTTTGAAATGAAATTATGAAAATGGAAATATACCTATGTAGACGTCCTCTCAGAAACATATTACCCTAGTCTGATCATGAGAAAGGGTTTCCCTGGTAGCTCAGTCAGTCAAGAATCCACCTGCAATGCAGGAGACACAAGTTCAGTCCCTGGGTCAGGAAGATCCCCTGGAGAAGGAAATGGCAACCCATTCTGGTATCCTTGCCTGGGAAATCCCATGGACAGAGGAGCCTGGTGGCCTATAGTCCATGGGGTTGCAAGAGTCAAACATGACTTAGCAACTAAACCACCACCACCACCAATCATGAGAAAACATCAGACAAATCCCAATGGGGGAGGAGGGCCTTCGTTGGTGGTCCAGTGGTTAAGGGTCCACACTCCGATGTAGAGGCCATCGGTTTGATCCCTGGTCAGGAAACTAAAACAGCTGTGGGGCAACTAAGACCATGCGCTTCAACTAGAGAAGCCCCACGCACTGCAAGGAACAGCCTGCACAACCCCAACAAAGACCCAGTACAGCCACACACGAAAAACACCAATACAAGGAGAGTCTATGCAATATCAGTATACCTCAAAACTCAAAGGCATCAGAACAAGGAAAGTCTACGAAACTCAGAGGCCAGAGGAACCTAAGGAGACACAACTACTAAATAAAATGTAGTATCCTGGGTAGGATCCTTGAACACAAAAAGGGCATTAGATAAAAACCAAGGAAACCTGAATAAACTATGGACTACTGATTCATCAATTATAATAAATGTACCATATTGATAACATTAGTGATTGGGATGACTGGGTGTGGGGTATACAGAAACTCTGCATTATCTTCACAATTTTTCTTTAAAATTTTAAAATGTTTGAAACTTTTCTTACAAAATTGTCTACTTAAAAATCCATTGTTGCCAAATTGAGTTTAGGTTATACATGCAGAGTTAATTTATGATACAAAATCTATGAGTATAATTTTCCATATTTATATATTAAAAGGGAAACTTACGATTAACTCAATATCCACCTACACTGCAAGAAGAAAAAAAATGCAATATACTAGGAGTACAATGCTATTAGCTTAATTAAAACAATTCCACCAAATAATTTTTGAGGTCCAGTAAAAACTGAAGATGCAGGATCATTTTTCTCTTTATATATGTGCATACTAAGTCACTTCAGTCGTGTCCAACTCTTTGCAACCCTACGGACTGTAGCCCACCAGGCTCCTCTGTCCATGGGATTCTCCAGGCAAGAATACTGGAGTGGGTTGCTATGCCCTCCTCCAGGGGATCTTCTGGACGCTGGGATCAAGCTGGCATCTCTTATGTCTCTTGTATTGGCAGGCGGGTTCTTTATCACTGGCGCCACCTCGGAAGCCCTTTTTAATATATATTTTATTTATTTATTTATTTTTGGCTGCCCTGGGTCTTCCTTGCAGTGGGCTGCTCATTGCATTGGCTTCTCTTGTTGCAGATCAGGTGCTCTAGACACACTGGCTCAGTAACTGTGGTGCATGGGCTTAACCCATGCAAGAGCAATAAATAAAATTCAACTAATACTATAATGTCAACAACAAATTCTAATTTAAAAAATCTATACTAGCCCCCCAAACTACAAAGTATTAAGGGTAAAGTAAATCTAACCAAAAAAATCTTTGTTGTAAATTTATAAAACTGTAGGAGGGACTTCCCTGATGCCTTAGTTGATAAAAATCTGCCTGCCAGTGCCTGGGGCCTGGGTTCAGTCCCTGCTGCAGGAAGATTGCACATGCCTTGGAGCAACTAAGCTTGAGCTCCAGAGCCTGTGAGCTGCAACCATTGAGCAGATGTGCCACAGCTAATGAAGCCGGCGCACCTAGAGCCTGTGCTCCAAAACCAGAGCCTGTGCTCCCACTGCAGTGGGAAGGCCAGACACCACAATGAAGAGTAGCCCCTGCTTTCCACAACTAGTGAAAGCCTGCGCAAAAGCAACAACGCAGCCCAAAAAAGGCATTTTTTTAAAATAAAATATTTAATTTAAAAAGCTAGATGAAAAGACATAAAAATAGACGTCAATGATGGGGAAGATTCACAATGCTCATGAATATGATACACGGTGTTATATGATATCTGAATATAATTGAAAAGGTAATAAAATGGGGACTTCCCTGGTGGTCCAGTGGTAAAGACTTTGGCATTCCAATGCAGGGGGTTGTAGGTTTGATTCTTGACCAAGGAACTAAAATCCCACATGTCTTGAGGTCAAAAAAACAAAAAATATAAAACAGAAGAAATATTGTAATAAATTCAATAAAGACTTTAAAAATTATCCACATCAAAATAAAGAAAATTTTTTAAAAAGGTACCTTGCTGCCTCCCTCCCAGTTTAAGAAGAAAGATAGGGCCAACACCTTTGAAACTCTCTGTGGTCCTTTCCCCAGTCACACTCCTCACTCCCTACTGTAAGTAACCACTATTCTGGACTTCATATTAACAATTACTTTGCTATCTATCCTCAAGGACCGCCCCCACCTCAACTATCAGAAAATTATTTTATTTAAAAGATACCAAAAAAAAAAAAGATATCAAAGTCCCAGTGTGCGAACAGATAAACTCAGAATGTCTCTAGTAGACCAACCCGGAGTTTAGATCATAGGCAGCCAAGCCATGGCGTCGGCCCTTAAAGTTGGCCCCAGAGCCGGGTTTGAATATGGTTCTTTACGAGGGGGAAGGGCGATCACTCAGGCTCATTTGCATACCCACAATGCACTGCAAACAGTTTAATAGTTTTCGAGTTTAATAAAAAAATTTTACTTAGTTGAATTTTCTAAATGTGAAAATATTATTTTCAGAATTCCTTGAGTAAATTTCCTCAGGTAGTGACCTTGGGAATAAATAGTCACCATCAGTGTACTAGGAGTTGTAGTTACTGGAAACGAATTACGGGCAGCAACAGGTATACTCTGGTTTCTCTTCAAAACGTATAAATCTTTCGCCTTTTACTAAAGATTTCCGTGGAGAGGAACAATTATGAGTCTTAAACTAATTTTTTGTAAGCCTTGCTTAATGCGGGGCTGTTTGTTGTTGTCTAAAAGAAAGAACTAGTATGTTTTGTAGTGTTTATAGACGACCGCCTTGTCATATACCTGTTAATAGCACGTTAGTTATATAATAGCAGTAGGTACGTATGTACAGTATGGCTTTCTGATTTTGTCGTTTGCTTTTAAAGGTTTCTTGAGGTGTTAATTCATTAAGTCAGTAAAAATAAACTGATGAAACAACTTTGACTAACACAGCTTATTAGAACCAAGTAGGTTTTTCCAATATGTTTCCGAAATGTTGTTATCATAATACATTAATTCTGGAGGTGCTTCTACAATGTTATTCACATGTGCTTTAAATGCTGTGGAAGTGAAGCTACACCGTCATGTCCGACTTTTTGTGACCCCGTAGACTGTATTTACCAGACTCCTCTGTCCATAGGATTTTCCAGGTACTGGAGTTGGGTTGCCATTGCTTTCTCCAGGGGAATCTTCCCGAACCCCAGGGATCAAACTCAGGTCTCCCGCATTGAAAACAGACGCTTTACCCTCTGAGCCACCAGGGAAATCAAATCCTGTATAGAGAAGGGGACAACGTAGAGAACAAAATGGTTCTAGAGAACACGTTGAGAACATCACCAACTCAATGGACAAGTGTTTGAGCAAGCTCCCAGACATGGTGAAATACAAGGAAGCCTGGTGTGCTGTAGCCTATGGGGTCGCAGAGTCAGACATGAGTGAGTGAGCCGCCAGGAATTGAACCTGGGACCTCAGCAGTAAAGCACAGCGTCCGAACTTTTCGATTGCCAGGGAGTTTCCAAAGTTAATCTTATTTAAGAGTACTTTCATAAAACTATTTTTCTTTGAGCCACTATTTTGGAGTTACAGCCCTGTTATCGATTATTTTCTTTGCTTAATGTGATTCTTTAGCATTTGATGTTAGTTATTTTGGGGTAAATTTGTAATTTTTCTGCACCTAAAGTATCTTTCCCTGCTGGCGCAGAGAATAGAGAGTCTGCCTGCAATGCGGGAGACCCATCCCTGGGTCGGGAAGATCCCCTAGAGAAGGAAATGACAACCCCCTCCAGTATTCTTGCCTGGAGGATCCCCATGGACAGAGAAGCCTGGCGGGCTACAGTCCATGGGGTCGCGAAGAGTCGGACGCGACTGAGCCACTTCACGTTGACGTTTTCAAAGCTTCTTCCCAGGTGGCGCTAGTGGTAAAGTACCCGCCTGCCAACGAGGGAGACAAGAGAGGCGGGTTGCCTCCCTAGGTCAGGAAGAGCCCCTGGAGGAGGAAATGGCAACCCACTCCAGTATTCTTGCCTGGATAATCCCATGAACAGAAAAGACTGGCGGGCTACAGTCCATGCGGTCGCCGGACAGCACGCAGGTACTTGTGGCAGAATTGAGCACTAAAAGGGGAAGCAAGCGCCCCCTTGTGGCCAACAGAGGCTGCAGCAGAAAGGAGAAAGGGACAAGAGCTGAGACCTAGAGGCCCAATCTACCTTGCACAGGAGCGTGCTTCTCCACTGCAGAATCTGGAAGGATTAGGTGTTGCTCTAAGTCTCATACCTGCCACTTGTAGCGGTAGCCTCTGGGATCCTGCCACAACAAAAAGGAACTAGAGAACAACCCATAAGAACAGGTAAGGCTGATTTAACATTAATCTCTTAATGTAGACCCTCACTGGAAGAGATTAGACCAAAAGCATTCTATAATAATTCCACAAATGCAGAAAAAGAATAAATTCAAATACCCATTCATTATACATTTAGGTGTGATGTTGCAGAGAAGACGCTTGAGAGTCCCTTGGACTGCAAGGAGATCAAACCAGTCCATCCTAAAGGAAATCGATCCTGAATATTCATTGGAAATCAATCCTGAATATTCATTGGAAACTGAAGCTCCAATACTTTGGCCACCTGATATGAAGAGCTGACTCATTAGAAAAGACCCTGATGCTGGGAAAAATTGAAGGAGGAAGTAGAAGGGGCTGACAGAGGATGAAATGATTGCATGGCATCACCAACTTGATGGACATAAGTTTGAGCAAGCTCCAGGAGATGGTGAAGATCAGGGAAGCTTGGCATACTGCCTGTCCATGGGGTTGTAAAGAGTCAAACATGACTGAGCAACTGAACAACAATATAGATAAAATTTAACATCTGCCTAAGCGACTTAACAACAATATAGGTAAAATTTAACATCTGCCTAACCTAAGGAAGAATTTTAGCAACCAAAAACCTGGAGCAAACACCACTAACAGAAAGTGTTATTAATGTTCCCTTTAGAGTCAGGAAGAAGACAAGAACAAATCACAATTTCAATTAAAAAAATTCCAATAAAGGTTTTTATGTTTTATATTTTTTAGTATGCCTTTTATCAATGCCTGATGATCTGATGTGGAGCTGATGTAATAATAATAGAAATAAAGTGCACAATAAGTGTAATGCACTTGAATCATCATGAAACCATCCCCCCACTCCCAACCATGGAAAAAGTGTCTTCTATGAGACTGTCCCCGGTGCCAAACAGGTTGGGGATTGCCACCTTACATTGCATACTAGTATGAATTGTTGCCAGAAATGGAAATTCCAGGCACACTATAAACAAATTGTTCCAGCCCCTCAAACCCCATATTTATAATCAGAGGTGTGTCCATGCTCTGGAGTCAGAAGTCCTAGAAACATCAATGGAGCTTGGAATGGCTAAAAAACAAGTTAACCCTCCTTGTAGTTCTCTAGCAAGTGAAAGCTGCCCAGGACCCTTTCAGAATGAAGGAGAGACCAGAGGTCCCCCCCAATCTAGGAGCAGAGAAACACTTTTCCTGTCCCCTCAGTGACTGAGCCCCTGGCCAGGCCCTGTGAGGTGTAACTATCGTCATAGGGTGAGAACGCTGCACCTCCGTGGGTCTTTAACTCCCCATCACACTGTGAAATATGGAAGAACACAAAGGAATCTCAAAACAAATGAATGAATGAATGGTGTGAATGAATCTCAGAAACAGGCTAAGTGAAGGAAGCCGGTCACAAAAAGCCAGGGAGTTGTATGTTTTCACTGGTGTGAAATGTCTAGAATAGGCACTTTAGAGACAGTATTTGGCAGAGGCTGGGGGATGGGAGAGCTGGGGAATAACTGCTAATGGGAACTATTCCTTTCTGGGGTTGATGAAAATGTTCTAAAACTAGATTGTGGGGACTTTGCTGGCAGTTCAGTGGTTAGGACTCCCTGCCTCCACTATAGGAGGTGCAGGTTTCACCCCTGGTTAGGGAACCAAGATCCCATATGGTTCACAGGCCTGCCAAAACAAAACAAAAACACTATTGTGTGCATGCGTGTCAAGTCACTTCAGTGGTATCCGACTCTTTCTAACCCTATAGACCGTAGCCTGCTAGGCTCCTCTGTCCATGGGATTCCCCTGGCAAGAATACTGGAGTGGGTTGCCATTTGCTTTTCCAGGGGATCTTCCCGACCCAGGGATTGAACCTGAGTCTCTCAAGCCTCCGGCATTGGCAGGCAGGTTCTTTACCACTAGCGCCACCCGATTGTGGAGATGATCGCACCATTCTGAATATGCTAAAAGCCACTTGCTAAGTCACTTCAGTCATGTCTGACTCTGTGCGACCCCATAGACGGCAGCCCACCAGGCTCCCCCGTCCCTGGGATTCTCCAGACAAGAACACTGGAGTGGGTTGCCATTTCCTTCTCCAATGCATGAAAGGGAAAAGTGAAAGTGAAGTCGCTCAGTTGTGCCCGACTCTTAACGACCCCATGGACTGCAGCCTTCCAGGCTCCTCCGTCCATGGGATTTTCCAGGCAAGAGTACTGGAGTGGGGTGCCATTTATTTACTTGTACACTTTAGATGGGTGAACTGTGTGGTAAGTGGATTATATCCCCCAAAAGCTGTTTTCGACTAATTTAAACCAAATATAATGTCAAATACATTGTGAGCAGAAAAACTAGCAAACCAAACATGACAACTGAGAGGTATCAAAGTTGGGAAGTGGAATATTGACACGGCCTCCGGAAAAGAATCAAAGAACTGCAATTTCCTTTCCCAAGACTTTCAGTTACCACAATCGTTAAGGAGTCTCTGTAGACTGTCGGAGCCCGTTCCTGAGCACTGCAGAGGAGAGTACAGCTCATGGGGGTTTTTTGGTTTGTTTTCTAAATAAGATGAGACTCGAGGTCTGAAGCTGAAATAACAAGATTTCATCGCCACAAGTAGCATCAGATCAGGAGGCAGGAAATCTGAAACCCAGCGCGGCAAGCGCCATTTTGGTTTGTTTTTTTTTTTGCCTGCGCATTTTGAGGGATCTTAGTTCCCCTACCCTGGGTTGGGAAGATCCCCTGGAGAAGGAAATGGCAACCCACTTCAGTATTCTTGCCTGGAGAATTCCATGGACCGAGGAGCCTGGTAGGCTACAGTCCATGGGGTCGCAAAGAGATACGACTGAGCGACTTCACTCAGTTCCCATACCAGTAAAGGAACCAGCAGGGAGTGAAAGCTAGAGCCCAAACCACTGGACCCCCTGGGAATATCCAAAGCTCCAATTTTAAACAGGACACGGCTGTGAATTTTTCTCAAACGGCAGAATATTCCAGAGTGTACATCTTGGACGTGCATGGTACAAACAGACAAAACACCTGTGTGCCCACCACGCAGTTCAAGAAAAAGGAAATTGTCAAACTTTGAAAACCGTCAATCCACCGAAGGGAGGAACCACGGTCATGAATTTGGTGCCAGTCACTTGCTATTTTTTTTTTCTTTTTCAATTTAACAGCAAAGTCTGGAACAGAAATCAAACTCAGACATACACAAAACATCTGAAACCCGGGTCTCCGCTGGGTGCGGCGTGTCCATGCCAGCCAGCCCGCCCGCCGCTTCGCCCCCTAGTGCTGACACAGGGGCGGTGCGTGGAGACAGCTTTCCCGAGCGGAGAGGCCGCCCACTTGCCTTATTTGCATACCCTCCCAGCGCTACACACCGTACACGTTTAAAATTATAAAACTTCAAATTTTCTTTTACCTATGTTTTCTGAAATTAGGCCCTTGTTTACAGAGTAATCTAGAAATTTTTGTTCAGGCACTGGCTCTCGGTGTTAGCTAGTCACTCTCACTGATCTAGGAGTTTCTGTTACTGGAGCTGTGAATTACTAGGGGATAGGTTATACTCTGGTTTCTCTTCAGATCGTATAAATCTTTCGCCTTTTACTAAAGATTTCCGTGGAGAGGAACAACTCTGAGTCTAAAACCAATTTTTTGAGGCTTTGCTTCGGCAAAGCTACTTATGTTGGTTAAAAATAAGATCTAATTCACGTAAATAGGAAATACAACTGAAGAGTTGGAGAAAGCTTGTTAAGGTGCTAAAAAGTTAGAGAAAGCTTGTTAAGCTGTGTGTGTTTACTGTTGGTTTTGGGAAATTACTATATAATCTTTAGTGATTGAATTACAGATGTATGCGCCTTACTTTTAGTCAGTTTGTGAGTGAGTCAGTTTTTTGCTCTCAGGGGGTTTTAAGTATTGGCAATTCAGTTTCAGCACTGGTGTTTCCAATGAAAATTCAGGACTGATTTTAAGATGGGATTGGTTAGTTTCTCTTATTGTCTTTTTCCAACAGTGTAGTTAATAAAGCATCAATTTTTCAGTGCTCGCTAAGTCTTTTTATTTGTATAATTCAGTTCTCACGTCTGTACGTGACTACCAGGAAAAGCATATATTTGACTAGATGGACCTTTGTTGGCAAGGTTAGTGTCTCAGCTTTGTACTATGTTGTCTAGATTGGTTATATCTTTTCTTTCAAGGAGCGAGCCTTTTAATTTTATAGCTGCAGTTACCATCTGCAGTGATTATGGAGCCCCCGCCAAAACTTCTTGGACTGCTTCCCCGTATATTTGCTCTGCAATGATGGGACCAGATGCCATGATCTTAGTTTTCTGAATGTTGAGCTTTAAGCCAACTTTTTCACTCTCCTCTTTCACTTTCAACAAGAGGCTCTTTAGTTCTTCACTTTCTGCCATAAGTGTGGTGTCATCTGCATATCTGATGTTATTGATATTTCTGCCAGCAATCTTGATTCCAGCTTGTGCTTCATCCAGTCCAGCATTTCTCATGATATACTCTGCATATAAGTTAAATAAGCAGGGTGATAATATACAGCCTTGACCTACTCCTTTTCGAATTGGAACCAGTCTGTTGCTCCATGCCTAACTGTTGCTTCTTGACCTGCATACAGATTTCTCAGGAGGCAGGTAAGGTGGTCTGGTAGTCCCGTCTCTTGAAGAATTTTTCCACAGTTTGTTGTGATCCACACAGTCAAATGCTTTGACATAGTCAATAATGCAGAAGTAGATGTTTGTCTGGAACTCTCTTGCTTTTTCAATGATCCAACGGATGTTGGCAATTTGATCTCTGGTTCTTCTGCCTTTTCTAATCACAAGTGATTAATGTGATAGCGTATGTTTGTTTTCTTTATTTACATGGCTTAATCTTCCTTGATGAGCAGTTATGTGTGAAGTTGATGGGGGTTTTGATTATTTTAGGGGCTGGTTAGTTAGATAATTTCGGGAAAAAACGTGGTTATTGTTTTTTCTTTTGTATTAAGTTTGAAGTCCAGGGTGTATTTTATGATTGAAATGTTTTAATTGGGACTTTTGTTTTTAAAACGCTCAACCAGATTGTAACTAAAAAAAAACCAGCTCAAAGTATAATAGACTGTAGATCTTATTCTCCCTTCATGGCTTTAGGGCTGGATTGTCTGTTTTACTTATTACAGGTTTGGTTATTAGAATAATGTTTTTCTTGTTGAGACTGTGTAAGGCTTTCTTTCCCTAAGAATGAAATGGAGTCACAGATTTCTTAGGGCAGACAGGTATAATAATTTGTCTCCAAAGCGAGTGTACCCATTTATACTTCCGCCAATGGCCTATGTATTTTCCCATCGTTTCTCAGCCTTACTGGCCCTTGGTATATTCAGGTTTTAAATTTCGCCCATCTGGTAATCATAAAGTAGTTATATCTTAGTTTTAATGTACATTTCTTTAATTACTAATGAGGTTGAACATCTTTTTAAAGACGTTTTGGCCATTCATGGTATCTCTTCCATGAAATGCATGTACTTGTCTTTTGCTGCAATGTCATTTTCTAAGTGGTTGTAGTTTTTGATACAGACTCTGGAGACTTTATTTTTTAAGTAAGACTTTGGTTTTTATTTATTTATGGCTGCACTGGGTCTTCATTGCCACTCAGGCTTTCCCTAGTTGCTGCGAGCAGGGGGCTACTCTCCTGTTGCAGCTTCTGATTGCGGTGGCTTCTCTTGTTGCGGAGCACTGACTTCAGGCACGCTGGCTTCAGATGTTGTGAATTGCAGGCTCTAGAGCACAGACTCAGTAGTTGTGGCACACAAACTTAGTTGCCCCATGGCAGGTGGGATCTTCCCAGACCAGGGATGGAACCTGAGCCCCTGCACTGGCAGGCGCATTCTTAACCACTGGGTCACCAGGGACGTCCTCCAGAGTCTAAATACATACTCTTTGCTGGTTATGTGGTGCAATTTCCTTCTCGCAGTTTAAGGCTTCCCTGTCCAATTTTTTTAGTCTCTTCTGGTGAACTGGTCTAAATTTTAATATTGTCAGATTGATCTTATTAAAAAAAATTGTATTCTGATTTTTTCCTTTGTGTGTGTGTTTAATAATTCATTGCCTCAAGTTATTAAATTCTATATATCTTTGTATTTTTATTATATATATAATTATATATAATAATATATATTATATATATTTTTATATATAATTATTATATATATTATATATTATATATATATATAATTTTTTTCTCTTTCTTTTTGGCCATACTGCACAGTATGCAGAACTTCCTCTGTGTGCTGTGCTTAGTTGCTCAGTCATGTCCGGAGCCTTGTGACCCCATGGACTGTAGCCCGCCAGACTCCTCTGCCCATAGAGATTCTCCAGGCAAGAATACTGGAGTGGTTTGCCGTGCCCTCCTCCAGGGGATCATCCCAACCCAGGGACTGAACCCAGGCCTACCACAGTGCAGGCAGATTCTTTATCATCTGAGCCACCAGGGCAGTACAGAACTTCCTCTACCAGGAATTAAACCTGTGCCCCCTGCAGTGGAGGTGGGGAGTCAACCGCTGGACCACCAAGGAAGTCCTGTATCTTTTAAAGTTATGCTTTTCATAATGTTATATTGTTATGAAATATATTAAGTATATTAGTATAATATATATACTATATATATAGTATATATAATACACTATGTATATTATATATACTATAATATATATACTATATATATAGTAAAATATATATAAGTATAAATATGAAATATATTAAGTATATTAAGTTATATCATAACATATATTTAAGTTCTTGATTCTTCTGGAACTGAATTTTTGTGCAGTAAGTCCTCTACATATGAACCTTCACATTGTGAACTTTCAAAGAGGCAAATGTGTGTTCACATGTCCAGTCACATACGTTAGCTCACGTGTCTGGCATACATTGTCATGTGTGTGCATCCTCTACAAATGGTTGTGCTTTTGTGTACCTTACTGAGTAGTGCTATGTAGAGTACAGTAGTACAGTAGCTTTATTTCAAGCCCAGGATGTCCGGAAGCAAATGTAACAGCAGTGGTGATGTAGCCGAAACTAGCATACTTTTCATGGTACTATACTGTGAGATTAAAAATGTTTTCTTTATTTTTTGTTTTGTTATGTATTATTCATGTGAAAAATGTTATAAATCTATATGGTGCTGCTGCTGCTAAGTCACTTCAGTTGTACAGTACTATATAGCCAACTGTGTTAGTTGGGTACCTAGGCTAACTTTGCTGGACTTATGAACAAACTGGACTTAAACAACTGTGCTCTCAGAATGGAACTCATTTGTATGTAAGGGACTTATATGGTGTGAAGTGCGGGTCACTTTTATTTCCGACAATCACCCAGCACTCTTTATTTATTGCTGTCTCCCCAATGATCTGCAGTGACAGCTCTGACAGACATCAGCTTTCCTTGCAAGACTGGGAATGTTTCTGTGCTCACTGTTTTTTTCTTCAAACCACTCTACTGCGGTGTGATTGACCTACAAAAAGCTGCACATGTTTAAGGTGTACAATGTGATGAGTTTGGAGTTAAGTACAGACCCGTGACGATCCGTGATATTAATATATTATAAGATTAGATGTGAGTTTTTTTGCTGTCGCGTTAGTTGTATTTGAAGTAGCGTATTGGAGAAGGAAATGGTAACCCACTCCAGTGTTCTTGCCTGGAGAATCCCAGGGACGGGGGAGCCTGGTAGGCTGCAGGCCATGGAGTCACACAGAGTCGGACACGACTGAGTGACTTCACTTTCACTTTTCACTTTCATGCATTGGAGAAGGAAATGGCAACCCACCCCAGTGCTCTTGCCTGGAGAATCCCAGGGACGGGGGAGCCTGGTGGGCTGCTGTCTATGGGGTCGCACAGAGTCGGACACGACTGAAGCGACTTAGCAGCAGCAGCAGCGGCACAGACCCATGAAATCGTTACCACAATCAATGTCATAAACACTCTGGGCTCTCCATTCTGTTCCGTGGGTCCAACTTATCTATCCCTGAGCTAATATCACACATCTTAATTCCTGTGGATTTATAGTAAGACTTGAAAGTGGTAGGCTTAATCCCTCTCTTTGGTTTTCTTTTCAGGAGTAACTTGGCTATCCTTTGTTCTTCCAAAAATGTTTAGAATAGCCTTCTGATTTCTATGAAAATTCCTACTGGGGATTTCCCTGGTGGTCCTGTGGTTAAGACTTCTGCCAATGCAAGGAAGGGATGCAGGTTTCTATAAGATCCCACATACCTCGTGGCAAAAAAAAAAAAAGTGTAAAACAGAAGCTATATTATAACAAATTCAATAAAGACAAAAAATGATCCACATTAAAAAAAAAAAGAAAATCCTATGGGATCTGAATTTATTTATTTAATATTTATTTAATTAAATAAGTTATTTACTTTTGGCCATACTGCGTGGCATGTGAGATCTTAGTTCCCCAACCGGGGATCAAACCCCAGCCCTTTGCAGTGAAAGCATGGAGTCCTAACCACTGGACTACCAAGGAGTTTTCATAATTTGAATTTACTATCTAACTACACAATTTTTAAAACTCCTTTTCTGATATTTTTTTCTCTTTTATTATTGAACAGTTAGCATATACAACGTTGATCTTATATAATATGAAGTAGAAATGATAGTGGACCTCTTTTTCTTACGCCTGATCTTAAAAGAAATGCCTTTAAATATTTCTCCATTGAATATGATGTTTAAGTTTTAGATAACTTTTATCAAGTATTTCCTTATACTCTCTGTTTACTTAAGTTTTGCTGCATCTATTAGGATGATCATGTGCTTTTTTTCTTTTAAATTATTAATGTGGTGAGTGACATTGATTTCCAAATGTTAAGCCAATTTTGCATTTCTGGGATAAATTTGTCTTAGGCTGCTGTGACAAAATACTATAAACCGGGTAACAGCGGAGACTTCTTTCTCACAGCTCCGGAGGTTGTGAGTCTGGAGTCAGGATGCCAGCACGGGGCTGGTTCTGGTAAGGGCGTCCTCCAGGTTGCAGACTGTTGACTTCTTGTATCCTCACAGGGCAGAAAAGAGAGCCAGCTAGCACTCTGGCCTCCTCTTATTTATAAGGGCACTAATCCCATCCGTGAGGGCTCTACCCTCATGGCCTAATTACTCTCAAAGTCCCTGTCTCCTAATTCATCACACTGGGTTTAGGGTTTCAACATATGAATTTGGTGGGAGGGGACACAGACTTTCAGCCCACTGGAAAACCCAACTTGGTTATATTATTAATTAATTTTAATTTTTATTGCTTTTTAAATTTTTATTTAATTTTTATTGCTTTACAATGTTGTATTAGTTTCTACCCTACAGTAAAGGGAATCACTATACATGTGTGTATATATATATTTTTGTTGTTCAGTTGCTCAGTCATGTCTGACTCTTTGTGACCCCATGGACTGCAGCCCACCAGGCTCCCCCGTCCCTGGGATTCTCCAGGCAAGAACACTGGAGTGGGTTGCCATTTCCTTCTCCAATAAGTGAAAGTGAAAGTGAAGTCGCTCAGTCATGTCCAACTCTTCGAGACCCCATGGACTGCAGCCTACCAGCCTCCTCCGTCTGGGATTTTCCAGGCAAGATTACTGGAGTGGGGTGCCATTGCCTTCTCTGCAAGGCTTCCCTGTCCTTCACCAATTCCTGGAGCTTGCTCAAACTCATGACCATTAAATTGGTGATGCTATCCAACCATCTCATCCTCTATCTTTCCCTTCTCCTCCCACCTTCAATTTTTCCCAGCATCAAGGTCTTTTCTAAAGGGTCAGCTCTTTGCATCAGGGCCAAAGTATTGGAGCTTCAGCTTCAGCATCAGTCCTTCCAGTGAATATTCAAGGTTGATTTCCTTTAGGATTGACTGGTTTGATTGCCTTGCAGTCCAGGGGCCTCTCAAAGAATCTTCTCTAGCAACACAGTTCAAAAGCTGTGATGTGTGTATATATATATCACACTGTGTTGCTGGAGAAGACGCTTGAGAATCCCCTGGACTGCTAACACCACTCTTTTGTTTGTATTTCCTTCTTGTTTAGGACACCATTTAGCATCAAGACTGGAGTTCCCTGTGCTATGCAGTCAGGTTCCCATTAGTTATCTATTATTTATTTTTTAAAATTGAGATATAGTTGATTTATAAAATTATATTAGTTTCAGGAGTATAAGATAGTGATTCACATTTTATAGATTATACTGTATTTAAAGTTACAATAAAATATTGGCTACATCCCCTGTTCTGTACAATATATCCTTGGTACTTACTTGTTCATTTTATACATAGTAGTTTGTACCTCTTAATCCTCTACCCCTGCCTTGCCCGCCTCCTTTCCCTCTCCCCATTGGTTACCGCTTCTTTATTCTCTCAGCCCTGGGTGTTCAGTGGAAGGACTGATGTTGATGCTGAAACTCCAATATTTTGGCCACCTCATGCGAAGAGCTGACTCATTTAAAAAGACCCTGATGTTGGGAAAGATTGAAGGCCGGAGGAGAAGGGGACGACAGAGGATGAGATGGCTGGATGGCATCACTGACTCGATGGACGTGAGTCTGAGTGCTCCGGGAGGGAGTTGGTGATGGACAGGGAGGCCTGGTGTGCTGCGATTCATGGGGTCGCAAAGAGTCGGACACGACTGAGTGACCGAACTGACTGACTGACTGTATTCTGTATGCTTGTGGGTCTGTTTCTGTTTTGTTGTTTCGTTTGCTTATTTTTTAGGCTCCACATATAAGTGGTAACATACAGTACTTGTCTCTCTGTCTGACTCACTGCACTTAGCGTAATACCCTCCAGGGCCACCCGTGTTGCTGCAGATAGAAAATTTTCATTTGAGGCCTAAAACTTTGCTACTGATTCCTGTTTTTATTAGTTATAGACATTTAACTCTTCTGTCTTCTTGAGTCAGTTTTTCTAAGAGAGATACATAGACAATACATTTCCTGCAGTTGTAAGATTTCTCGGCACACAGGTGTTTATAATCTCTATTATTTAGGTCTCTGCTGTCCCTTCAGTTATGTCCCCTTTTTTTATTCCCAATACTATTTACTTACTATCCTTTCGCTCCTTTTTGATCTGATAAATCTCATCAGAATCTGTCAATTTTATTAGTTTTCTTTCTCAAAGCACGAAATTTGGACATTTCTCTCCAAAGTACCTTTTGCTTTCTGACTAATCTCTGTTTACATTTTCAATGTATTTTTGTGTTTACTTTCTCTGAAATGTTTCTGTTACTTCAAGAGGCCTTGTCATGGCACTCAACAAGCTGATTTTAATACTCTTGGAAAAGGAAAAGACCTCGACTCTCCCTCTCTGAACCCTTCTTGCAGTGATATTTTAAGACAGCACAGCTGGTTTCACGTTCTGCTGGATGTCACCGCGGGCTAGACTTTCCTCCCAGGCTAGAAAGACACTCCCCTCGACAGATTCAGTCTCGTCCTTCCTGTCGTCCCTGGCCAGGACCGTGGAACCGTGAAAGGAGCCGCAGGAGAAAGACAGTCTCCCGCTAAGTGATCTCCACAGGAGGCAGTCCTCTCTGTGAGAAAATAGAGGTGTCTCCCTGCCTGCCTCGCAGGGTGTGGTGGGAAGCAGAAGAGAGAATGGATTCAAAAGGGAGATGTTTAAAAGTGATATGCCAAATAAAACATTACTCTTGTCTTTCAAAACTAGACAGTAAATCAGAGGCTTCCTGCAGAGACCCTCCCTGTGTCTTCAGAAACAGGCATATCTTGCTCCAGGCACACTGCGGCAAATAAAACCAGAAACCAGGTCACACACACACACACCATTTGCCCCAAACTCTCAAGGTCTGAGAGCCTCTGGTTCCTTCCTCACAAAAGCCCTGCAGCCAGTACTGCTCTTGGCCACGCCTCATCACCAAGCTAACAGCACCTCAAGGACGCAAAGGACAGCTTGGGTTGCACCCCTCAGGCCTGCAAGCGCTGTACTCGCCCAGCCTCAAGTCGGAAGAAAGAGCCTGGAGTCAGCAACAGAGGCCTCCATGGTTTAATGGATGAGGGGATCCTACATACTGAAGCAAGGCCCTGGAGAGACACCTCACCAGCAGTCCTTACTTCTGGGAAAGGAAGTAGGTTACCAGTTACAGAGAGAATTGACATCAGATCAGTTTGTCGGTCGCCAGAGAAACCTGCAGAGGCCCACGCCTTGCACTGCCCCTTTAATAAATCACCTTGGTGGAGCAGTTCTGATGGGAATATTACAACAAGCGCCAGCTGGGGCCGGGAGCCAGTATGTAGGCTTACCCCCGTGATTAGGCTCTATGGTTAAGAGGGAAGGTCAGTCGGGTGAGGAGGGTATAGGTGAGGCAGGGACAGGTCAGGGAGGTATAGAGAGCAAGAGAACAACCATGTTGGGTGGTCTGATCATACAGACGGGGACTTCCATTCAATGGTGGCACCTTGATTTGGGTGTCTTCGGGGCATGAAAATATCCCTTCCTTGTTTTCAGTCTGTCACATTGCTGAGGGCAGCCCCAGATACACATCTATTTCCTTGGGCCCAAATCCCAAGTGCTAGCTGCCCTTCCTTTCAAAGCCCACCCCCAGATCCACTTCCCATCCTGTCTTTCTAATGGCAGCCCCAGGATGGTCCAGAACACATAGAAATTCCAATGTCGCCCCCTTTCCAGGACAATTGGGTTGTCTAACCCTTTCTCCACCACAGAGAAGCCTCTTTATTTCCTCAAAGGTAATTTACCTCCCAAGGTGACACAGGGGACTTTCTGACCCTTTCTTTTGATGAAGAGACCAACAACCTCTCCTGTTCAATCTCTCCCAGGGCTCCTGTTACCCCATTATGCTCCATTCATTCATTCCACAAACATTCCCAGGACCTTCCTCAAAGACACAATTTCCTGTTTCTTCTCTTGAAACCCCACATAGTGAAAGAATTTGCCCACTGCATCAGGGTCTTTTCCAAAAGTCAGCTCTTCAAATTCGGTGGCCAAAATATTGGAGCTTCAGCTTCACCATCAGTCCAATGAATAATCAGGGTTAATTTCCTTTAGAATTGACTGGTTTGATCTCCTTGCTGTCCAATGGATTCTCAAGAGTCTTCTCCAGCCCCACAGTTGAGTGCTCAGCCTTCTTAATGGTCCAACTCTCACATCCTTATATGACTACTGTAGATCAGACAAAAGTCTGGGCAGTGGGGTTGTGGCAAGAGCATGAAACTGGACGGGGAGATGTGGGTTCTCATCCCAGCTCTGCCCCTAAGAAGCTGAGTACTTCCAAAAATCCAGAACTAGCTGAACTAAAAGCACCAAATCAATAAACAGTAGTTCAGTTCAGTTCAGTTCAGTCACTCAGTCGTGTCTGACTCCTTGCAACCCCATGGACTGCAGCACGCCAGGCTTCTTTGTCCTTTACCATCTCCCAGAGCTTGCTCAAACATCCATCGAGTCAGTGATACCATCCAACCATTTCATCCTCTGTGGTCCCCTTCTCCTCCTGCCTTCAATCTTTCCCAGCATCAGGGTCTTTTCCAATGAGTCAGTTCTTCAAATCAGGTGGCCAAAGTATTGGAGTTTCAGCTCAAATACTGTTACTAAACAGTGTTCAGTAGGAGTTTATTATGCCTATAAAAGCAGTTCATGAACCGGAAGGTTTGAAATTCAAAGACCGATGTGAAATGCAGGGGCATGAAGTTACAAGATGGCTTATGGTTATTACATTGGGTTTTCAGATGGCAGGGCAGTGGTTTAAAGTGATCATCTCATACCATTTTTAGGAAAATGACTGAAGTTTTCTTTTATGATTGTCAGAGGCATTAAGAAGAAATAACCTAAAATTGCACTTTACTTAGCTTCATGAAATAAGCTGGATTTTTGTTTTGCTTTCAGAGACTAGATGGTTTTATCTGCTCAGGGAATTCTCAAGTCCAGTCTTCATTTTATATTTTACTTTAACAGTATTCTCTCTGGGGCTTGGTATCTCCATTTCTCAAGGGAGGGCCTGAGTTAGATAATCTCCATGTTTTCATCCCAGCCCTGGCATTTTATAACGCTAAGGTCTGGGCTCAGGGAAGTGGAGATAAGAGTGTGACAGAAACAAACACCACTGCCCTTGGTCTGAGCAGCCTCTCTCTGCCTGCAATGACACAGGTGATCTGCCCATGCCTGCTCCCTGCGGGGATGGAAGATGCCTCTCAGCCAGCGCAGGGCTGCATGGTCATGCCAAGATGGCCATGCCCACACACGCACACCATGCATGTGCCCATGCTCGCATCCATGCATGCATGCGCACCCTTGTGCACACACTGCCCAGTGCTGCGTGCTACATGGCACCTCCAAGTTGGGGACACACCTCCTTCAGACTGGGTACCGGGCATCATGCTGGCCCTAAGCTGGGTCTTCCCTTCCATCCTAGTGTTGTTGAGAGATTCAAGTGAAACATCAGAATAAGTTTTCCAAATATTGCTTTCTGATAGAGCTTTGGAAAACAAACATATGTGCCTAGCTGCAGGCTGAGGGCTGCCCATATTAAGGCTGAGAGGCAGTGTGGTACAGTGGCTACCACCCAAGCGCTGGTGCCACCTGCCTAGGTTGTGATCCCAGCTTTTCTAACTTCCTAGCTGTGTGACCTCAAGCAAGTCATTTAACGTCTCCGCGCCTGAGATGCTTCATCCATGAGCAGGCACGATGATGGTAGTCCCTACCTCATAAGTTTAAAGTGTGTCACCATGGGTGCGTGACCTCTAGTCTGTGCTCCATAAGGGAGTCCATCATCCCTTACTAAAATTAGGCACTGACCCTCTCTGTTGATCTGAATCAAAGCAAAACGAAAAGGGACTTTCTTGGTGGTCCAGTGGCTAAGACTCCGGGCTCTCAATGCAGCGGGTGCAAGTTTGATCCCTGGTCAGGAAACTAGATCCCACTTGCTGAAACTAAGAGCTTGCACACCGAAACTAAAGATGCTGCAAGTCACAACAAAGATCGAAGATCCCTCATGCCACAGCTAAGTCTGGGTGCAGCCAAATAAATAAATGTTACTTTTTAAAAACACAGATGATAGCCTTTTTTAATAAATAATTTTTTTTTTAAATTTTAAAAGGGAAAAAAGAGAGGATCTCAGTTAAGAGAACAGTAAGAATGTGAAAAAAGACACGTTTTATTTTTAATTAAAATTTTACCACACTAAGTATTTTAACCCATACGGGTTTTGTTTTGGGAGTGTTGTTTTTTGGCTGTACCACACAGTGTGTGGGATCTCAGTTCCCTGATGAGGGATTGAACCTGGCCCCCCTGCAATGGAAGCTTGGAGTCTTAACCACTCACTGGACTGCCAGGGAAGTCCCTATGCATGTTTTAGTTGCATTACATGACCATTTGATTATGGTGCCATTACTTGTTGCTTTGTGATTTAGTTTTAAAACATTTAATGTCCTTGAAAAAATGCTCAGTCCACAACATTTGCAGGGTTGCTGCGACACATGATGCCTGAAGCAGGCGGGAGTCCTGGTGGGGCTGGCATCCTGCGCCCTGGGCAGGAGCCAAAGTGGGCAGGGGATTTGAGTGAGGACTTGGCCGAGGGGCTGCAGGTTCATTCCTAGCACTGGTTCCAGGAGGATTGGAGGGTCAGAGAGGCAAGTGGGTGGGTGGGCTCCATCAAGGAGATGGAGAGGGGCCAGGGGACAGAGAGAAGACAGGACACCAAGAAACTGGAGAAGGAGGCCAGGTAAGAAAACAGATCATGCCAACCTGAACACAACTACAGTATTTAGAGAGTTAATCCCTTCTGAATCAGCTAAGGTGGATGGATGAGGCTTGTTGGGATTGAACTGGGCACTTACTGATGGGCAAAGTTCCCAGGATGCTCTCTGATCCTCAGAGCAGCCTTGGGAGGGGAAGGAAGTTGCCTGTGCAAGACAGAAGGAGGCTGGGTCCTCTCACAGCCTGCTGGTGGCCAGTAAGCTCACACAGACACTAAAGACGGTCATTCCACGGGCCTGTGGCCCAGGACCCAGCAAACCCTCTCATTCCTGCTGTAGAGAAACACACACTGGCGACCACAGGGAGATGGCCAAGGGCACCAAATGCAGTGCTGAAAACTGGAAACAGCAAATATAAATGTCGTTATCATGTATACCGTATATTTGACTTTAAGGCTTCCCTGGGGCTCAGCAATAAAGAATCTGCCTGCAATGCAGGAGACTCAGGTTCAATCCCTGGGTCGGGAAGATCCCCTGGAGGAAGGCATGGCAACCGACTGCAGTATTCTTGCCTGGAGAATCCCATGGGCAGAGGAGCCTGGTGGGTCCATAGCGTTGCAGAGAGTCAGACATGGCTCTTTGAAGTGACTGAGCATGCACACACACACATATTTGACTTGGGTACTTATAGAAATCTATAATTACATGGAGAAAGGCCTGGAAGGATCTTATATTACACTGAAAAGATTAATTATCCCTGGGAGGGGGACTGGGTTTGGGGTGATTGAAGTGGGATCTCTGTAATATTTTACTTTCTTTTTTGAGACTTGTGGGATCTCAGCTCCCCAATCAGGGATGGAATCAGGACCCTCAGCTGTGAGAGTGCCGTGTCCTAACCAGTGGACTGCCAGGGAATCTCCTTATTTTTTTTTTTTAACAGTGAGGACTTTTTTGTGTATTGCTTATTTGACTTTAACTTAAAAAATTAAAAGACATAGAGCAAATTGGTTAAGAGGGAGGAGGGATTTGGATAAGAATAAGAGAAAGAAGGGAGGTTGGGAAGTGAAAGTGGAGCCATGAGATGATAGGGAGAAAGGTGGGCAAAGAGAATACTCTGGACTCCTTAGCATATGGTATGTAATAAAATTGATCCTCTGACATCTCTTCCAGGCTGTTCAGCAAAGACTTAAATAGATTTTCAATTTGGTTTTGGATGTTGGGTCTTTCTCTCAAAGGTGAAATTGAGATTGACCACAAGACAGACTGATTTCATTTGGGTTACAATTTACTCCGCAAATATTTATGGGAACCTTCTCTGGTGGACCGTGGGCTGGGCCCTAGACAAAGCGGCGTTAGGAAGAGCTCCTCGGTGACCTCTACTATGTGGAGACAAGCCATGCAATGAGGCAGAAACATGAAGCTGCAGGAGCAGAAAGCAGGGAACATTGGTTCTGCTCGAGTCATGACAGCCTCACGGAGGGATGAAGCCTCGACACAAATGTAGGAACATTCCAGAGAGAAGAACTAGAGAAGTGCATCTCAGGTTGTGATGATTGTGATGGGTGGCCTTCTTCCCAAAGTTCAAGGTTGCGGTCTGTGGTCCTGGAAGAGTCCCAGAGAGCGAGCTTCTCCAGCGGCCAGTGCCGACAGCGCCCCCTGGTGGAATCATTTACTCGGCATTCTCTCCACGCTAGGAATTCCCCCAAGAGGCCGAGAACAAGCTTTGGCCTTGGAGCTGGAAATCCTGCATCCTTTGCCAAGAACAGCTGGCTTCGTGGGCCTCCAGATGTGAGGCCCTACTTACTGTAACCCAGCTGGACACTACGGGGCACCCCGACCTCTGCCTGCCCCTTGTCTGTGGAAAGACTGTAGCCTCCAGGCCTTCCCCCCGTTTCAAAGAATATATTTAATCAAGAAGTGAGGGAAATGCGGAAGCAAAGAAAAACAGTCAAAACAGTAATAGTTTAGCCCTTGAACAAAGTCGAGGACCTTTTTAGTTCCTCTTCAAGGGCTAGAGGTCATCCGCTGAGCCATGTCCTTTGCGCTATTTTGCACAGACTGAAACCCCCACCAGGTGGAAGAAGGTAACTACCTGCTGACCACAGCATAGTAGACCCCAGACTGACTGAAACCTGAAGGCTGATGATGTTCATTCCGGGTTACCTCACCACCAAGCAATCAGAAGAATGTCCACGAGCTGACCATACACCCCACAACCCTCTCCTCAGCACGTAGCCCCTTCCTCTTCTCCCTGTGTAATTTCCGAGCAAAACCCTAGGAGTTGGTGCTCTGGGACAAGAGTCCACCTTCTCCCCAGTGTTGCCAGTTTACTCAATGAAGCCGTCTTTCCTTTTTGTCTGACAAGTGTCTCTCAGTATTGGATTCTTGAGCAACGAGTGGCTGAACCTGAGTTCAAGAACAACAGAACACTCTAAATAGTCAGGAGGAAACATAAATCCACATGGGGGTTAATCTGAGAGACAACTGACCTTGCTCCTTCGGAAATGTCAGTGTCAGGAGGGACTTCCCTGGTGGCCCAGTGGCTAAGACTCCACACTCCAAATGCAGGGTGCCCAAGTTCAATCCCTGGTCAGGGAACTAGATCCTATATGCCACAACCGAGAGTTTGCAGCCACAGCTAAGACTTGACTCAACCAAATTAATAGTAAAAAAAGAAATGGCGGTGCCAGGAAAAACCAAAAGGCTGGTGCTGTTCTAGAAGAGGAGAGAAGAAAGAGACAGGATAACCAAGGGAGTGGATGAATCTTGGCTGGATCCTGGATGGGGGAAACACGGGTGAGGGGGCAACATTGTTGGTACAATTGGGGATATTTTATAATGGACTATATACTAGATGGCTCAGATGGTAAAGAATCTACCTGCAATGCAGGAGACCAGGGTTCAATCCCTGGGTCAGGACAATCCCCTGGAGAAGGAAATGGCAACCCACTCCAGTATTCTTGCCTGGAAAAGTCCATGGATAGAGGAGCCTGACCGGCTACAGTCCACAGGGTCTCGCGGAGTCTGACATGATTAAGAGACCAACACTTTATGATTTTATATATTAGATAACAGTGCTGTATCTTTTTTCTTTAAATGATGGAAATGAAAAGAACATTTACAATATTCCCCTGGGTTAGGAAAATGGGGTAGGTGGGAAGAATCCATTATTTTACAAGGAGAACAAAAGCTTGGATTCCAGTGCTGGCCTTGCCACTTCCTACCTGTGATAAGTGGGACCACCACTTATCACACCACTTGGGACCCTATCCCATCATCCGGGAAAGCGGGGTTACCGTAGTGCTCACCATGGGTGGCTGGTGAGGGCCGAAAAGCACACACAGGAGAAGCTGGGGCTGGTGCGGAACTCACTTCAACCAGCAAAGAAAGCTTAATGGAAAGGAGGCTTCTGCTGTGTCAGGCTCTATGGGGCTCCCTTCCCTCTGTGTGGGAGAGGGCCTGCACCCCTTTGCTTCCCCTCTCCCCACCCTTTTTCCTTTTCTCTCCACCCTTTTCTCTCCACCCCTTTTCCCAGCGGATCCCAGAAAATGTGCTCCCATCAAGATGTATCAACTGCAGGGTGCAGCTTTAGATCCCCTTTGTTGGTTCCCAGCAAATTAAAATTTATCTCTCAGGGAGGAAATGAGGGGGTCGGACTTTTTTTTTTTTTTTTCTTCCTCCTTAATGGGCCCTGATGAAGGAAATGAATGTGGGGGAAGGGATCAGAAATACGATCCACCTCTCACTGGCTCAGAAAGGTCTGGGGGCTCCCTGCACCCTCAGAGGGGGCAGCTGGGCACAGTGTGTTTTATTATATAATTAACCTTGACCCTTCTGGGTTCAAAGAGAGAGGTTAGTTAGAAATAAATCAATAGTCTGGTCTGGTCACTTCAAAGGCTTCAGGACCCGCTGGAAAATTCCATGTTGGTTCAGTGTGTAAATTGGAGTAGGGTGTGCAATTCTTTTTGAAAGGTTGTGGGGTGGTTAGGTCTAAAATTGAAATGAATTGTGTATCCGCTTCCTTTAATCAAGCAATCAGGAGTCTTTATTGTGTTTCTTGGTGGGGGCGGGGGGTGGGTGGAAAGGCCTGGGAGAAAATATAGTGTGACCTCTATGTGACCACTGGGCCCAGCTCTAGGACAATGGGCACCTCTCCAAGCTTAGGAAGCCCATCTCTTCACCAGCAGGGCTCAGCCTTGGCTTCCAACAGGTCTGGGATTCTTGGAATCACTGAACCATCACCATTATAATACACAGCAATTTTTGAGTGCTTACTATGGGCCAGGTGCCAGAGATTTTCCAGTTGTTTTCTCATTTGAGTCTCATAACAACCCAATTAGATAAGTACCATTATTATCTCTATTACAAATGAAGACATTGAGCTTGCAAGGGGCTAAAGAGCAGGTCCAAAGCCACTGTGAGGTTTTCAAAATTTGTTCCAATGATATGGCTCAAGGGATGAAAAGAAAAGCCAAGGAAGGGTTGCAAATGACCCCAAAGTCTCCAGTCCCGGCATTGTTTTTTTTCCCTGAAGTTGTTGGAAGGTGAATGGAGCTGGTTTCTCTTCTAGTCTCTCTTGGCTTCATCTCTAGTTTGCCTTTCATCTCTCTTTTCCCCTTTCTCTTTGTCTTTTCTTTCTTCCTCCGTCCCTCTTTGTTTCCCAGGCGGCACAGTGTAAAGAATCTGCCTGCCCAAGCAGGAGACACAGGAGATGCGGGTTTGACCCCTGGGTTGGTAAGATCCCCTGGAGAAGGAAATGGCAACCCACTCCAGTATTCTTCTTGCCTGGGAAATCCCGTGGACAGAGGAGGCTGATGGGCTACAGTCCACGGGTTCAGACTGAGCAACTGAACACACACACCCTCGCTCTTTGCTTTCCTGCTTTCTCTCCACAAGTGTTTTTTAAGTATTTAGTGCTGCTCCATAGCAGCACCGGTGGGTCATAGAGAGATAAGAAACCACGCCTGTTCTTAGGACGCTCACATCCTAAATTCTCCGAGCAGTCACGAGCGGCACACATCATCTGCATTTTATGCTACAGAAGGAAATAGTTCTGTGTGAGAGGATGTGGAGGAAGAGCAAAGGCAGGAAAGGAGAGGATCAGGGAGGACTGGGGGGAGATCATGTTTGGAAGGATCTGGAAAGAAGAGATGGTTGAACACTGCTGCATGCTGTTCCCTCATTGCAGGCTGAGGGAACAGCGTGCAGAAAGGGCCTGGAGGCACCATGGCACGGCGTGTTTCAAAGAAGCCAGGAGCCTTTGGCCCATTTTTTGATTGGGTCGTTTATTTTTCTGGAATTGAGCTGCAGGAGTTGCTTGTATATTTTTGAGATTAATTCTTTGTCAGTTGCTTCATTTGCTATTATTTTCTCACATTCTGAAGGCTGTCTTTTCACCTTGCTTATAGTTTCCTTTGTTGTGTAGAAGCTTTTAATATTAATTAGGCCCCATTTGTTTATTTTTGCTTTTATTTCCAATATTCTGGGAGTTGGGTCATAGAGGATCCTGCTGTGATGTATGTCGAAGAGTGTTTTGCCTATATTCTCCTCTAGGAGTTTTATAGTTTCTGGTCTTACATTTAGATCTTTAATCTATTTTGAGTTTATTTTTGTGTATGGTGTTAGAAAGTGTTCTAGTTTCATTCTTTTACAAGTGGTTGACCAGTTTTCCCAGCATCACTTGTTAAAGAGATTGTCTTTTCTCCATTGTATATTCTTGCCTCCTTTGTCAAAGATAAGGTGTCCATAGGTGCGTGGATTTATCTCTGGGCTTTCTATTTTGTTCCATTGATCTGTATTTCTGTCTTTGTGCCAGTACCATACTGTCTTGATGACTGTAGCTTTGTAGTAGAGCCTGAAGTCAGGCAAGTTGATTCCTCTACTTCCATTCTTCTTTCTCAAGATTGCTTTGGCTATTCAAGGTTTTTCGTACTTCGATACAAATTGTGAAATTATTTGTTTTAGCTCTGTAAAAAATACCATTAACAGCTTGATAGGGATTGCATTGAATCTCTAGATTGCTTTGGGTAGTATACTCATTTTCACTATATTGATTCTTCCGATCCACGAACACAGTATATTTCTCCATCTATTAGTGTCCTCTTTGATTTCTTTCACCAGTGTTTTATAGTTTTCTATATATAGGTCTTTTGTTTCTTTAGGTAGACATATTCCTAAGTATTTTATTCTTTTTGTTGCAATGGTGAATGGAATTATTTCCTTAATTTCTCTTTCTGTTTTCTCATTATTACAGACATTTCTCCAAAGAAGACATACAGATGGCTAACAAACACATGAAAAGATGCTCAACATCACTCATTATCAGAGAAATGCAAATAAAAACCACAATGAGGTACCATTTCACGTCGATCAGAATGGCTGCTATCCAAAAGTCTACAAGCAATAAATGCTGGAGAGGGTGTGGAGAAAAGGGAACCCTCTTACACTGTTGGTGGAAATGCAAACTAGTATAGCCACTATGGAGAACAGTGTGGAGATTCCTTAAAAAACTGTAAATAGAACTGCCATATGACCCAGCAATCCCACTGCTGGGCATACACACCGAAGAAACCAGAATTGAAAGAGACACATGTACCCCAATGTCCATCGCAGCACTGTTTATAATAGCAAGGACATGGAAGCAACCTAGATGTCCATCAGCAGAAGAATGGATAAGAAAGCTGTGGTACATATACACAATGGAGTATTACTTGGCCATTAAAAAGAATGCATTTGAATCAGTTCTAATGAGGTGGATGAAACTAGAGCTGATTATATAGAGTGAAGTAAGTCAGAAAGAAAAACACAAATACAATATACTAACACATATAAATGGAATTTAGAAAGATGGTAATGACCCTATATGCGAGACAGCAAAAGAGACACAGATGTATAGAACAGTCTTTTGGACTCTGTGGGAGAGGGAGAGGGTGGCATGGTTTGGGAGAATGGCATTGAAACATGTATATTATCATATGTGAAATGAATCACCAGTCCAGGTTCGATGCATGATACAAGATGCTTGGGGCTGGTGCACTGGGATGACCCAGAGGGATGGGATGGGGAGGGAGGAGGGAGGGGGGTTCAGGATGGGGGACACATGTACACTCATGGCGGATTCAAATCAATGTATGGCAAAACCAATACAATATTGTAAAGTAAAATAAATAAATAAATTTCTTCAGTGATTGAAAAAAGAAGAAGCCAGGAGCCTAGCTTGGAGGACTGAAGTGGATGACAGGTAGAAAAGTAGGCTCTGTTCTGAATAATAATAGTAATAGTAAGCACAGATGGCAACCCACTCCAGTGTTCTTGCCTGGAGAGTCCCAGGGACGGGGGAGCCTGGTGGGCTGCCGTCTATGGGGTCGCACAGAGTCAGGCACGACTGAAGCGACTTAGCAGCAGCAGCAGCACAGTCCTGACTGCTTTCCATAACTGACTTCTTTCCCGCTCACAACAACCTGTGAAGTCTGTGCTGTGCTTCTCCGTGGTTCATAGAAGAGGAACCGACGGCACCAGAGCTTAAGGGATGTCCACTGGGCCACAGCCAGATAGTGGCTGAGTGGGGATCATACACTTGAGCCGATGTTCTTAAACCCTGGGTGACACTGTCTCTTGTGAGGGAGGCTTGAATGCCAGGCTAAAAGCCCTGGACTGCTCTGGGGTCAGCAGGGAGCTCGGAAGTTTCCTCACTCAACCTGCATTAGCCAACATGCCCACCTCAACCCTCCTCTTCAGGGCCTCCCATCCCTGCATGGTTCCTCAACATTCAAAAAGAAAATCTGTCTTATGGACTCTGTGGGAGAGGGAGAGGGTGGGAAGATTTGGGAGAATGGCATTGAAACATGTAAAATATCATGTATGAAACGAGATGCCAGTCCAGGTTCAATGCACGATACTGGATGCTTGGGGCTAGTGCACTGGGACTACCCAGAGGGATGGTATGGGGAGGGAGGAGGGAGGAAGGTTCAGGATGGGGAGTACATGTATACCTGTGATGGATTCATTTTGATGTTTGGCAAAACTAATACAATTATATAAAGTTTAAAAACAAAATAAAATTAAAAAAAAGAAAAAGAAAATCTTCATTTCAATCAATTTAGACCATGTCTCCCTTCAAGCCTGCCCCCACCATCTACAGATAACACCAGCACGGGCTTCGCACAAGGAGGCCCAGGTTCAGGCCCCAGTTCCACCACCTCACTTCTCTGGGCCTCGGTTTCCTTATCTGGTAAATGGGAGGATGACAGTAAGTCCAGCTCTGCTTGCTGCAAGGCTGTGAGAAGACTCCAAGGAGGTGTTCTAGAAATGTCACCACAAGTAATAACAGAGAACTCGTCCTTATCAGCGGGGCGCCAAGGACTCCGTAGCACCCCTTTCCATTTCCTGAGGAAGCTCCGGGCTCTCTGGCTTTCTCACTAGTTCCCTTCCCACCTGGAAAGCCACGTAAAGTTTTCTTCAAACACATCAACCGTGTAAAAACATATGCTCTGGAGATTTAATAGTCATTCATTAGTACGTTTGTTGACCAGCTATTAAGTGCTAGGCCTCCCGCAGCAAATGACAACCTCCTGGCTGCTCCATGATCTTACCGTGTTCGTTGCTTACCCTTTGCCTTCAGCCTTGGGTATCCCTTCCCTCTTCTCCACTTGTCTTTGAAGTCTTCCTTAATTCTGGCCTGCAGTGAGTCATGTTTTCTTCTGCTTTACCAGCTTGCCAGTGCCCATCCAAGCCAGTACCTGGATAAGTTCATTTTAATTCAAGCCCATACTGTCTGCTCACTGAGAGCTAGCTCTGTCTCTCCAGTGTGGGGCTGAGCTTAGCTGCTAGCTTCCGTCAAGCGAGGGTTGACAGCTTTCTTTCCTGTAGCTGTAATCCTCGCTATCTCCACAGGGGGGCAGCAAACCTCTCCAGTCACAGCCTTTCTCCGTGGAGCTAAGAGACTGCAGGCCGGGATGCTTCCTCCAGAGGCTCCAACGGAGGCAATGCCAGATGCAGAGGTCCTCTCTTCTTTATCTCACTCACCCTTACTCACTTTGTTCTGCCCACTTTCTCTGCCTGTAACAATGAGGTCATCTGAACACTTAAACTGAACTCTTGGCTAATATGATTTCATTGGGTGCAATCAGAATACAAACCAATCCCCGTAATACTTCTTTGTGGGAGGGCATGGATCTAGATGGCCCACTCCCTGACTCTAGCCTGAACTCAGTTCAGGACAGGTCCCTCATCGTTGGTTGCTCCCACTCCCTCATTCCTGCTGCCAGCCCAGCTTCTCCGGACCCCTGCTGCTCCACACCTGTCCTGAGCAGAAGGACTACTCTCCTCCCTGCCTGCTCCCAGGTCCATGTTCGCACATCTCCAACCCCCGTTCTCCCCAGGACCCAGTCTCCCCATCAACTGTAGCCTGACTAGGTTTAGTGCAAAGGCTCCTGGCCTCCAGCCCTGGCCCTGCCTCTAACTTCTCTGAGAACTTGAGCGCTTCCTGCTCCTCCTGGCTCTCGGTTGTCTTCTCTGTCTCATGAAGGCGTCAGTGGTCCCTCCCTGCTCGGTCATTCTGGGGTCATTCTGGGGACCACCATCCCTGGTGGGTGGTGATCTCAGGCCGGCACCAGCTCTCCCTGGCCCCTCAGCCCTCACTGCCCGGAGGGAGCTGGCCGTAGAGAAGGCCCTTGCTAGGTGTTCATAGAGGCCTGGGACTCCCTTCCTGTGACCTCAGGAATGGCCCTTCAAGACCGATCTTCACTAATCATGGGGATGAGACCTACAAACATGGCTTGGCTAGGAGTCGGGAGCACTGCTTGTCTTCCTCTAGTCCCTCCCATCATACACCAGAGCCTCGGGGAGCAGCCTTCCTGCTGCCCAGCCTCCCAGCTCACACTTGGTCTCCACCCACCCCTCCAGTGTGGACCTGTGGTCAAAGAGACCCACAACATTTCTGATTCCACTCCCATCCAAAGGTATCCCTAGAATACAATGGCCTTAGTGACCTGCTTCTCAGGAATAGTACATGGCAGTGATGCTGCAGGACGTCCAGGGCTAGGTTCTAAATTTCGTAGCAGTTTCTGCCTGGCTCTGGCTCTCAGGATGCTGATCCCTGCGTCCCAGCCAGCAGGCTGTGAGGCAGCCCAGGCACATGGAGAGGCCACATGTAGGCGCTGAGGCTGACAGCCAGCATCAGCCACCAGACGCGAGCAAGCCTTCAAATGATTCCAGCCCTGGGGCTTCAGGCTGCCACAGCTGATGCGCAATGGAGCAGAGACAGCTCTCCACGCTGGGGCCCGGCCCAAACTGCAGATGTGTGTGCAAAAGAAATGTTAGGATAAACCTCTAACATGTGGGGTGGTTTGTTACAGAGCATTAGGTAACTGAAGCAAACTTAAGCCCTGGCTGCTGCTGATTTCTACTCAAATATGCACGTGTGTGTGTCTCTATGTGTCTGTGTGTGTCTCTGTGTGTGTGTGTGTGTAGGTATTCAGCCAGAGGCCACTGGATCATTTGAGATCTCAGGACCTAGATTCCAGCTGGGCCACTCAGCTGAGAGCAATTTCTGCTAAACTTCCTAATTGGAACCCTGCTTCTCCTTTTATCTCAGTTCAAGGTCTTGTTAGAACAGACCCTTCCTTTATTTACATGTGATTTGTGTATAATTTGCATACATCTATGTGAGTCATATTAGGTGGTTTTTAAAGGTTTCCGGGACCCTCCCTGGGGGAGGTACTAGCCTCTTGGACCCTTGGAGGGACAGGAGCACTGGAGGCTGCGTGGTCTGCCCTCCTATCCTCACGTCTGCTCCTCCATATGTCCCCTCATCACCCCCCCCAGGTGGTCCTTGGATGGCTGAAGTTCAAGAATTTCTGTTTGTGGAGTTCTGTGTAAAGAAAGGCAAGGTATTATTTCTATATGTGGGCTTAGTTCTTTCCTCTGGGAAAATCAAGACAAGTCAACCACTTCTCCCCAAGACCCATGATGGTACCATGTGGCCTCAGGCTTCTCTCTCAGCTCAGCATCCACAGCACCATCACTGTCTGTGGCCTGACCTTGGCCCCAGCCACCCCTGCAGCCCTCTTCCAGAAGTGCCAGGCCAAGGGCTTTCAGATGTTTCTTTTAGAAGCGGTACCCTGTTTTCTAGTGAAAATCTCATGCAGAGTTCAACTTAGAAGACAAAAAAGTCAAGCTGCTCTAGGTGTGATGGGCAAGGAGGCTCCCCCAGACCCTCTAGCCACACCTGGAGAACTCAGCTTGCCAACCACTGTCCTTGTCTGTTCTTCTCAAAAGATACCTCTGGGTATAGAACCCAGCCCTCCAGACTTGCAGAGTCTCCCAGGGGTGAGCCTTGGCTTTCCATTTCAGCAACAGAGAGGACATTGACAGTCTAAGCAGTTGCGTTACACCATTGCTTCTTACTAAGCTTGAGGCCCACTGGACCTCCAGATCTTTTTTAATTTTTTGGCCTTGCTGTGCGGCACGTGGGATCCAGGGACCAGGGATCAAACCTGTACCCCCTGCATTGGAAGGGCCGCGTCTTAACCACTGGACCTCCAAGGAAGCCCTGAGACCTCCAGATCTTTGTCAGCAAGATACTTTCAAGGCCTGTCTCTCTTGGCCTATTCTCAGACTCAGCAGCTTCAGGAGTCTGGACTGAAGAGACCACAGGGAGGAACGGAGAGGCCTGGCCAAGGGTCTGGCTGTGTGTCCTGTAAAGACTCAGCCAGTCAGGGCCCCAGTCTCCTCAACTTTAGTCCTTTCTTATAGATAAGGCAGAAAAAAGCACGTAGCTGGGACTTCTCTGGTGGTCCAGGGGCTATGACTCATGAGCTCCCAGTGCAGGGGGCCTGGGTTCAAGCCCCGGTCAGGGAACTAGATCCCACATGCCACATCTAAAGATCTCACACGCCACCACGAAGACTGAAGATCTCGCATGCCGCAACCAAGACCTGGGGCAGCCAATGTAATTAACTGATTATTTTTAAAAGCACTTAGCCCCGCCCGGCCGCTGGCTCTGTACTGGTGGTCTGTCACCATCTGGTGGAAGGACTGGTCTCGGATCCCTTCCTGCCAGCTAGGGAGGCACGGGTCATGGTCAGAATGCAAACTCTGGAACCAGGCCACCTGGCCCGGATGCAAACTGATCTCGGCCGACCCTGCGCCGTGTGGGATATAAAAGGTTTCCTTCATTTCTCATTCTTTCTTGGTTCCATCATCTGTGAGAGGAGATGGTGATAACGAGAACATCAAACCCCCTCCCCGCCGCCCAGGGAGGCTGTGAGAACCTCCCTGGCCTCCCCACCCGCGGAGGAGACCCAGCAGGCAGAGCTCCTGTAAGGAGCACCCAGGGCTCCGCTGTTACCACCCTGGGCTCCGACCCTGTCAGGGTCCACAGGATCGCCCCATCACCCAGCACTCCCACCCCTCCCCTAGGAGGGGAGTGCCACAGGCACCCAAACACGCAAGCTTCACTTTGGCAACAGGACTTTTATTCAGTCAAAATGAGTGTGACAAACCCAAGACGGGCCAGGTGGCCCCTTCCGCCCTCCCGCATGCCCACCCTTCCCTAGGGAGAGGGGGTTCCAGGAGGAAGGGGGTGTGGAGACGACGCTGCAGGGACCACGGGGCACTGCCTGGGAGGCCTGAGGCACCTGGGCTCAGGCCCAGCACCGGGGAGAAGGGACAACGCCCTTCCCCAAATCCACATGGACGAGACTTCAGTCTTTCAGGAAAACCCCGTCAAGTGTACCTCCTTCAGCTAATCCACTAAAGTCTGGGGTGAGGAGTCCCTAGAGGGTTGGGAGTCAGGGACATTAAGGTCTAATCTCATACTTAAGGAATACAGTTTGTTTTTTTTTCTTCTTTAAAACAAAAGTTTTCTTTCTGATATTTAAAAAAATGTTTGCGTGTAACCAAAAATACGTATTTGTTTCCTTTTCCTTTTTTCTTCATCTTTAACTAAGTCTTTCGAAGAACACAACAGAAAAGAGAAACAAGAAATCACAAGAACATAAATCCTTAAACACACCTCGTATAAAAATAGTTTCCGGCCGTAGCTGCTGACAGTGGTCGGTCCACTGCCCGGGGGGTGGGTCAGGCTGGCAGTGTCCCAGGGGACAGAGGGCTGGGGACCCCCCAACATGCACACAACCGAGCACACACAGTACATTCCAGGGGCCAGTCTGCTCCAGCGGCTCTGTGGGCAGGCAGGCTGCGGGGTGACGGCCCGCCCTCCCAAGGCCCAGGTACAGAGAGGGTCCTTGGGGTCCCAGTCAAGGATGAGTTGGCTGAGAGGGTCAAAATGGGAGTGGACAGGCCGAAGAGACTGAGCCCTGGTAGGGTGCTGAGAAGCGGCTAGTCTGGAGGGAGCGACGATTTACACTCCCAGGAACAAATTTTCCTCTTATTTTTGGCTTTTCTTTTTTTTTCACATTTTCTTTGACCAATTCCATCTTTATTTCTGCAGGCTCCAAGAGACCCACCCTTGGTGAGGAGCCAGGAGGGACGGTCCAGTGATACAACACAGGCCTGAGAGCCAGCGAACTTCGAGGTAGACATTTTCTTTCACACCTGGAAATGGGGAAGTGCTTTTTTTTTTTTCCTTTTTTTTTTTTTTAAACTCTGGGCAATAATGTGGGGAAAGGGGTGCCCCCAAAGGGGCTTGAGGTAGGAGTGCATTCGGGGTTCTGTGGGGCAAGGGGCTGAGGCCACGGCCCCACTCCCCCGAGGACATTCATTCCGGCTGAGGTAGGTGCTGAAAGCCAAAACAGCAAAACTCCATCCTGAGAAAACAAGGTCGCGGAGGCTGACAGTGTCAGGCGCCCAGCCACAGCAGGGGCATATTTTTGGAGTCTAATTCACCTTCTCTTTTCTCTTTCTCTCTCGCTCTCTCTCTTTTTTTTTTTTTTTTTTTAATGTTTGTTCTTTTTTTAAAGGAAAACATTAGTTCAGTTCCAAGTCATGTGGGTACAAGCAGAGGTGAAGAGGGGCCTTGGCCCAAGGCGGGGGCTCCCGCAGGAACCCCTTTGGGTCCTTGGAGGGCTCTTGCTGAGGCTACTGTAGGTCTTGAGAATCAGAGGATCGGTCAGGACAGAAGCGCCTGGGAAGCCTATGTGAATCCCACATGACAGGAGAAATCTTGCCTTTGACCTGAGAATGGGGGTTGCTCCCTGCAGAGCTTGCTGGACACCGGCTACGGTCCCGAGGGGGCAGGCTGGGCAGCCGGTCCTTCACTCGGGAGGCCAGGGCCCACGTCCTGGGGTGGCAGGGCCTCCAACGGCATCTCCTCCAGGAGGCTGAAACCCTGAAGCGGCAGCATGGAGAGCTGGGTCTCCTCACACAGGGCAGGGGCCTCGGGGTCCTGCTGGGGAGAGGGTGAGTCACACAGGCCTCAGCAAGGGGGGCCAGAGGCCCACGAGCCCCGAGTCAGAGGGTCAGGCGCTGGAGCCCATTCCACTCATGGCTTAGGTCTCCAGGCCTCCCTGCCTGACTTGGGGGCACAGAGAGATGCTCTGTGTCTTGAAGCTTGGCAGAGGCTGGTGACCAAGGCCTATGGCCAAGGTAAGGAGGGCGCAGCCTAAAGCAGGGGGCTGGCTCAGGCAGGGGCACTCACCGTGGGTCTGGGGTGAGGCTGCACAGCCCCTGCTCGGGGGAATAGCTGCTCCAGTTCCTTCACGTCCACACGTTTCCCGTCTCGGCCCAGCTGGGCCCGCTCTGCCCGTCCCGCCCCATTCAGTGCCAGGATGCCAGGGTCCCTCTGGCTCCGGGGTCCCTGAGGAGGGGAGAGCTGGTTTTCCACATCCTTGCACAAGAGGACCCTAGGGGATGAGCCAAGAGTTAGGAGGAGGGATGTGGGAGCGGCAAGAACACAAGGATGGAGACGGTGGGCCCCAAGCTGCCCTTCCCGTGTGGCTCCCCTGCCCCACGCCTGCCCACCCCACGCCGGCCCAGGCCCCACCTGCCCCTTTGGCCAAATAAGAGGAAGAGGACACAGAAGATGATGCAGGTGACCCCAATGTGGATGCCGATGACGATGCCCGTGGTGGACGTCTGGTTGGTGGCCTCCTCCTTCCGACAGTCACATGGTGGGCTCAGGGCTGGGGTGTAGAAGCAGGGGCAGGTTGGGGGCTGTGGCTCCCAGACACCCAGCCTTCGTGGGTTGCTTCTCCCGCAGCTGTTCCTACCCCCCTAGTCCACATGGCGTTTACTCTTGTCTATGGAGTCCCAGCCCAACCTTTTTGGTTCTTTTTACCAATGATTGAACACTAACTTGGTGTCAAATACTAGGAATAACAGTTTACATGGACCACTTCATCCTCCATACACTTCTATAAAGGTATTACCATCTCTGTTTTATGAAGGAGAAAATGAGGGCTCAGAGAGGTTAAGTAACTTACCCAAGGTCACGCAGTCAAGTGTCAAGCTCAGGTCTAAGCCTGTGTTCTCCAGCTCTTCCCTCCTGCTTTCCCTGGATGCCTGCTCCCCCTGCCCCCCACTCAGCTTCTGGCCTCCCTTCCTGAGGGCCAGTCTCTGGCCAGACCCCACACCCACCCCTCACCTGTCCTCTCAGCTGCTCCCCGCAGAGACACGAAGCGGACTGTAGCATTGCCATCCCCATGCTGGTTGTAGGCGAGCAGCTTCACCTCGTACACTGCAGTGGGGTCTGGGGGGAAGGGCACGTTGCTGAGAGACCACTCCAGGCCCCACGCACCGCACGCCTGCCCAGCGCCCCAAGCCCCGGGCCATGTCCGCCTCACCGAGCTGGCTGAGGTTGTAGGAGGAGACAGCTCCGGGAAGCAGGATGGGGCCAGTGAAGGAGGCCTTGCTTGCTGGGCGGTAGAACAGCTTGAAGCCGCCCTCGTGCTGGGCCAGCCGGGGCCAGGGCTCCCACAGCAGCTGCAGGGTGGAGCTGCCCAGGACCCGCACTGACAGTGGCGGCGGGGCGGGGGCTGTGGGCGGAGAAGGAGGCTGAGATGTGAGGGCCTGGTGGCCATCGAAGCGCTTCCCTCCCACCTGCCACCTATGCCCCAGACCCCACTGTCCCCAAGAGCCCAGCTGCTCCCTGACTCTACCCAGGGCCTCTGCTTGCTCAAACAGCACCTTTACATGAATTATCAACAGAAAAGGACACCCCTTCTTCCAAGCAGACCCAGCCCCGTCTCAGCCCCAGGGCAAAGCCCTATGTGCCGTTCACAGCCTGAACAAAGGTGCACGGGGGTTCTACCTACTACCCTGGGGCTTTGTGCTCCACACCCAGACCTCACCTTCGCCTAGAGTGCTGACCAGGGTCGGGGCAGAGGCTGAGCTGGCTCCCCGGGGCGTGTAGGCTTTGATGTAGAAGCTATAGGCAGTGGAAGGCTCCAGGTCGCTCACCAGATGCTGGAAGGTGCTCTTGCTAACTGCTTCCTGGTACTCCAGCTCCGGGGGGTCTGGGGAGGCCAGGGCAGGGCAGGCAGTGAAGGGGCAGGAGAGAATCCCGCCCACACTGGGGAAACGAGGGCGGCCGCCAGGGGGCAGTCCAGAGGACGAAGGGAAGGTGTCGGGTCAGGAGGGTCAGGACGCGTGGGACTGAGTGGGTGAGAGCCAGGGAGTAAGAGGAAGGCGCTGCAGAGGCAGCCTTGCCCTCCGGGACCCCACCCACCGGCAGCCTTCCTGATGTGCAGGACATAGCCGATGATCTCCCTGGTGTTCACCAGGGGCTCGGTCCAGGACACGCGGACCTCGGTGGACGATACGGAGACCGCCTGCACGTTGAGGGGGGGCCCGGGCAGCCCCTCGGCCCACAGCACTGTCAGCCTGGCGCTGGCTTGAGAGGAGCCGGCGCTGTTCTCGGCCACACACTGGTAAATGGCCTCATCTTCCGGGCCGATTCCAGAAATGGTCAGGGTGCTGCAGGGAGAGGGAGAGCCTCAGACCCCCCTCCTCCTCCCAGAGTCTCCTTGGAGGTGGGTCACATCTCCCCACAACCACAGGCTAGTCTGAGGTCTCTCAGCTAGTTAGGGGCAGACCTGGGACTCAAACACAAGTCTCCAGATCCCCAATTTAGCGTTCTTCCCCAGCAGGAGGTGCAAAGACCTGCCTGGCCCACTCATCCAAGACCCCCTTTCCCTGTTTCCTCCCCAGGCCTCACTCCCGCACACACGCCACGCAAGTGCCTGTTGTTATTCTTGAGCCTAACGTGGCCTCCGGGCCCCAGGACCCGTCCATTCTTCAACCACGTCACGTGAGGAGGTGGCTCGCCCTGGGCTTGGCAGGTGAACATGGCTGTGGTCCCAACCGGCCTGGAGATGGACTGGGGGTGCTGGACAAACTCTGCGGGGGCTGGGGTCGGGGTGGGGGCACAGAGAAACGTGAGGGGTCAGGGGGAGATGCAGGGGACACCTCTGAATGAAGGGATGAGGAGGGGGAGAGGGAGGGGCCAGAGACCTGCAGGAGAGCCGGGGGTCAGGGAGGCTCCCCCAGGTGGGGCCCACCCTCCAGCCTGGTCCAGCCTCCAGGATGTGGCAGCCCTCACCTCCCTTCGCCCCAGAGAGGCAGACCCAAGAGAGGACTCCATTTCAATGACTATTTAAAAGACTGACATTTGTATCCGAAAGCAATCAAGCTGAGCTCCCTGTTCAGGAAATTGTTAAATAAATAAATGTGCTAATAGGTTTGGCTGCACCTTGAAGGCAGTAATGACGGGGAGATGGATGAGCCCTCAGTACCGGCTCCCCTCACCCCTACATTCTGTTCCGCTCTCCTCCAATCCCAAGCCTCGAGCTTCCATTAACGCCCGAGAAATGAAATGCTCCATCACTTTCATTTGGACAGATTAACGGCACATGGAATGCTAAACAAACAGGCATTTAAGTTCCTAATTCCGCTCTCTCCCATCTCCTCCCCAGCTCTCCAGGAGGGAACAACCACAGAACCGCCCCCGCCCCCGCCCCGAGATCGGCCCGCCAAGCCCAGTTCACAGAGACAGCTGAGTCCCAGGACAGGAGGATGGACAGAATGACCTGGTCAACTGCAGAGGGCCCGCACGCTTCTGGAGGGGAGTGTGTGTGTGTGTGTGTTTGCGTGTGTGGAGGGAGCTGGGGTGTGAGAGTGTGAAATGACAAGCATGCTGAGAGCGTGCGTGCAGGTGTGAGCGTGGAAGTGCCACATGTGTGAATGAGAACAGCATGTGACGGGAGGGGACCCAGGGAGGGGGATGGCACAAGTCGGGGAGACCCGCTGAGATTACACGGTGGAAAAGACTGAGGGGGTGATGGCACCTGGAAGGACCAATGACCAAAGATACCCTTCCCTTCCCAACACATACATTCCTGGGGTGGGGTGGGGCAGGTGGGGGGAGAGCTGGGGCCCTGGAGAGGGGCAGGGGAAGGTTAGGGTGAGGATAGGCACGTGGGCAAGTATCAGGCCCTGGGCTTGGGCAGGATGGGGCGGGTGGAGGGGCAGCGCGGGGCGGCGTTGGGTCGGGGGCGAGGCGGGGGTGGGGTCCGTACCTTGCACCACCAGCCGGCCCTGGGCTGTTCTCCGCACCCGGGTGCCGGGCCTGTTGGCTGCACAGACATAGACGCCTGAGTGCTGCACAGTCACGTCTGAGATGATGAGGTTCCCCGTGCCCAGCACCTGGATGCCCTCCACCCCAATGGGGCGGCCATCTAAAGAGGAACGGAGGGTCAGGGAGGGGGGTGTCCAAGAACGTCCCAACTTGACCGCCATCAGTCCTCCAGGGAGCCCCTGTCTTTGCCTCTGACTCTTCTCTCCAAGCATCGCGGCATGCTGGAGCGGGCAGGGGCAGCACAGCAAACTCCTGCCCTGGCAGGAGGGAACTGGGTCCTAATCCTAGCCTTGTCACCGCCTCTCTGGTGACTTTCAAGTCCCCTCCCCCTAGTTTCTCAAACAGGAAAGTAAGGTCTTACATGGACATTTCCCAGCCTGATTTGTCTCTCCTGAGCAAAGTTCCTTGATCAAATATCCATTCTGCTCCTTCACTATCCCAATGCCCATTAATATCAAGGCTCTGACAAGTCCCGCAGCCAAGGCATCTGGTTAACTCTGTTTCCCAAACGTGCTAGACCACCAAGCCATTCCTTCCCCTTGCAGATCACGCTTTGGGAAATGCTCTCCCAGATGGTCTTTACCGGGCCTATGGGCTCCTCCTAATGGTGAGGCCACTCTTTTCAGCCTCTCCCAGGCCCTGGGCTCTCCCCCCACCCAGGATCAGATTAGCACAGTCAGAATGTGAGGAGACAGCTCCCCATTCAGCCTCTGAAGTGGTGAAATCTACTCCATTATCCCGCCTGCTGCCCCCTCCTTCCCCGTCACTCAGCTGCTACAATGCAGTGTGGTCTTCTTGTGAATGCGACCCCACCCGTCCCCTCCAGACTTTCCTTCCCCCAGTGACCTCTCCACTCAGACAATGTGGGCCCATCTGCACCCTTTCATTTCTCTCCTTCAGCTGCCTGGGGATTTAGGCTGGGGATTTAGGGGACCAGGCTAGAGACTCGGGCGCTCAGAGAGGGTGTGACAACCGGCTGAGATTATGAGAGGTTTGGGATTGCATCGCTGGGGAAGATGGCCTGGGTGTAGAGGACAGAGATGAACCGGAGAGGAAGCGACTAGGGGTGCTGAGAGCTGCAGAGAGGTTCTGGAGGCCCCAGTGGTGAGGCCAAGGGCGAGTGGAGCATGGAGGAGGGGAGCTGGCACAGGACTGGAGGAGGACTGGACGAGGTAACCCGGGGAGCTAAGCCATCTACACTGGGGGAGGGAGAATGCAGTGGGCAGGCGGACCTCCCTGGTCCTGCCAAGGAGAGGGAAACCACCCCCTCCCTAGGACTGGAGAAAGCAGACCCCCACGGAGAATAAACAGGATTCCAAGTTCCCCCCAGCACTGGGAGAAGAGACTGGCCCTCCCAGGGTTGGGAGAGGCGGGGGCTGCAGGATGGGGCTCACCCAGGCGGCTCCAGGACACAATGGGGCGCGGGTTGCCCGTGGCGACACACTCGAGCACAGCGGTCTGGTGCACAGTCAGGGTGAGGTTCTCAGGCCCCACGAGGATCGTAGGCTCCTTGTAGGCCCCAGAGCCCGAGCCTGGGAGGAAGATGCCACATTGCTCCACTGTAGCTGGGACCTTTCCCACCTCCTCACCACACTCCCCCCCCCGTACCCGCATACACAGCTCAGGCCATGGGGGGTGGGAGACAAGTTGCAGCCCCAAACCAGGTACGGTGGGTGGAGAGAGGAGATGCTGGCCGTCCCTGGACATTACCACACTCATCTCTCCGGTCATGGCCTCTCGCGGTGGGACAGCCACCCCCACCCAAACACCTAGAAGCAGAGGGTGGGCTTCCTCCGAGAGAACTGAGCTAGCGAGGGACCTCAGGGTCCCTAAACCCTCCTCGGAGTCCCTGCGCCCTCCTCGAGGTCCCTGCGCCCTCCTCAGGGTCCCTGTGCCCTCCTCAGGGTCCTATGCCCTCCTCGGGGTCCCTGCACCCTCCTCGGGAGGAGGAGCACAGAGCTAGACGCTCAGAAGGTGCTCGGTACACACTCGGCAGTCCAGGCCCTGGGGTTCCACTGAAGGGAGGGTGATGTGGTGGTGGGGGAAGAATGCAACAGGGCAGAGGCCCGCACCTGTCACGGTGAGCCTGGCCCCGTGGCTGACCCGGACACTGGCGATGTTTGAGGCCACACAGTGGAAGACACCGCTGTCCTCAGCTCGAAGGCCTGTGATCTGCAGGACTCCCTTGGGCAGCAGCGTGTACCTGTGGTGGGGGGCACGGTCAACCACCAGCACAGCACCACTGGCCCAAGGACACTCAGCATCACGGACACAGTCCACCACCCAGCCGGTCTCACTTTCGTCATCGCAGACACACTCTGGGACTCTCACTGGTGGACGCACCTGAAATTCCAGCCTCAGCAACAAACAACCACACACTCATCTTCTCACTGGCTCAAGTATTGCATCTGGGCCCACAAGCCACACCAGATACTCAGTCTCAACAAAGTTGCAGGAATACCAGCCCGGAGGCTGCAGGCAGGCCTTCTTCAAGGCCCAGACACTGGACTGGGCCTGCCTCCTGGTCATACCATGAGCCTCCCAGTCATGCCCACCCAGGGCTCACCTCTCATTGTCCGTGTCAATGGGGACCCTGTTCTTCTCCCAGGTGATGAGGGGTTTGGGGAGCCCGTGGATTTGGCACTGGAAGCGGGCCACACCGCCCTCCTCGCCCACGGTGGCCTGGGGATGCACGTGGAAGTCTGACATGGCTGGAGAAAGAAAAGGAGGTGTGCATGGGGGAGGCACCCTGCTGAGGAGCAGAGGGGACAGGAGGGGGCGTGGGGGCCTCAGATCACACAGCAGCGCTTACCCTGCCACCTACCTGTGGGAACATCTCCCCCAAAGGCACAGTATAGGCCTGGCTGGGACACTCTGAGAAAGGTATGGGCGAATTCTGAAACAGTGGACTGTGGACCCACAGAGGCCAGTCATAGAAAGCCTTGCTCCCAGGGCCTGCTCCCCACTTTTACAGCTGCTTTTAGATTTATTTTTTATAAACTCCCCCTTAGGTTGTTGTTGTTCAGTCGCAAGTCATGTCCAACTTTTTGTGACCCTCATGGACAGAGGAGCCTGGAGGGCTACAGATTTCCCAGGCAAGAATATTGGAGTGGGTTGCCATTTCCTTCTCCAGGGGATATTCCCGACCCAGGGATTGAACCCAAGTCTCCTGCATTGGCAGATGGATTCTTTACCGCTGAGCCCCCAGGGAAGCCCCCCCTCCCCCGGCTAAAGTATGCAGGTGCTAAATATTATGCTGCACATTTTACAGAATAGGAAACAGGCCCAGAGAGGGGAAGTGACTAGGCCAGTGTCACCTAGCAGGTCCTTAGACCCTGGTGACCAGAGCCCAGTGGCTTTCTTTGCCCTTCATCATCATCCCTTTATCCCCAATTCTTCTGCAGCTTCTCAACGTACCCCAAGAGGGTAGTATATCCATCGAAGGTGACAAGCCTCTCAGAAGACTGTCAGACCCACCAATCTACATTTCAATGTGTCATAAATATTCAGGGGCTGCCTCCCCACCTTTCGGGGATCTGAACTAACTGCTTGAGCGCTGATCATGAGAGGGGCTGATCATGAGAGGGGCCGTAGGCCACCCGCCTCCCCCCACTCCATTTTCAGCTGGTTAAGTGTCCCTGCTCACCCTCATTCCCAGCCATCCCCACTCCCCAACCTGTAAAGCCCCGGGAAGGGGCCCCTCCCACGCAGCTTCCCAGTTTCAGCACCAGGGCTGTGATTTCATTAAAATCCACTTTGCTTCAAGTGCGGGAAGGCGGCTCACCATCTGTCCAGGCAGGCAGCCCCTCCCCTTCAACACTCCATCAATGGGGACAGTTGTCCCCTCCCAGAAGGAGCCCTCCCCCACAGCAGCAGGGACCCTGGAGCTTGTCCCAGCTCCGGCTCCCAGCTCCCTGGTTGCAGGCGGGCACACCCCATGTCAGACCCCCTCAATCCTCCAGCCTGTGCAGGACTCCAGGGCAGCTCAGAAAGGCCAAGCCTTTGTGCCCTTCTTGCCAGAGTCTCTGGGGGCTGACTCTTTTGTGGCATGTTCTCTGTCTCATTTGCATGTGGTTCATTAAATATAAACATGCATAAAAATCCCCAGCCTTGCCTCCTCCTCTTTCAGGGCCTCCTGGGAGTGCGGCTGATGGGTGTGAGCGCCTCCTTGCACATGTGTGCAAGGCTGTGTGTGCGGGAGGACGGGGCTGTGTGTGTGTGTGTGTGTGGTGTGGTGTGAGGGTCTGAGGCTGGATGTGAATGGAGGTTTGTATCCTTCAGCTCCTGTGGCTGGTGTATGGTTCCGCTTCTGTGGCTTCTGTGTAGGTAATCCATCACACATGTCCCCAGGTAGATATAGTCCTTACAAAGGGCACCTTGGGCCCTAGGGGAGGGGGGTGGGGGCAAGTGCCCAGCTGGTGTCCCCATCAGGCTTGGTGAAATGATCCCCAGGGAGCACCGTGAGGTCAGCCTACCCTGTCTCAGGCCAAAGGCTGTGTTTGGCCAAGAGCCTGCAGGTCAGCCCAGAGGTTCAGGGGAGGGGGCAGACACACCAGTGGGACCCCTCTACTGCTTCCAGGCCTCAGCCTCCAGGAGGGCAGGGTTGGAGGCAAGCCTAGGGAGTGGAGAGGGCACCCAGTCTCCTGGGTCAGCTTTCTGTGCCCCCACAACCCGGCCCGACCCACTCAGGAGCTGGGGAGCTGGCTGCCACCCCCCTTCTCCCCCCACCCACCCCCCCACTCCAGCTGGAGAGAGCCTGCAGTCCCCCAGGGGATTGGGGCGGGGACTAATGGCTCTGCACACTACAGATGCCTCCTCATTAAGGAACCGAATCCTTTTGTGTTTCCAGCCCCCATTCTGGGCTCCCTGGAGGTACAGAGAGCTAGGAGCTGGCCTGGGGAGAGATACCAGGGAAGGGACTCCTTCTCCTCAGGGCACTGGGGATGGACAAAGTTTGGCTTCTAAGCTTCTTCTTCCCCCTAAAACTAAACAATGACAAAGCCCGGCTTGAATGCCCTGCTGGAGAGGAATGCTGGAGCAGGAAACGCGGTAGTTAAGGAGTAGTTAAGGAGTCGGTCTGCTCATCTTTTCACTGTACAAGAGTCTGAAAGGTCCCCAGGGCCCCTGGCAGGCAGCCAGGGCCCCTCCCCACCCAGGAGGGCTGCTCTGCTCCCTCAGAGCAGCCCCTTGATGAACCTCTCTATCAGCTTCACCTAACTGCCGTTCTGCCAAACATCTCCTTGGAAGGGTAGCTTTGTTTTGAAAAGTGCTTGAAAACCACTCATTGCAAGCCAACCCATTTACTTTAGGAAGGGGAAACTGAGGCCCAGGCCCAGTTGGTGGCTCTACCAGCCCCAAATCAGAAGTTCCATGCCCTAAGCCCTGTGCTGGGGTGTCCCTTAGTTCTCCAGCAACTTTTCCACTCTCCAAGGACAGGTGACCCCAGAGTGGACTGCAGGTGGGGCGAGCCTTTTCTCACTGGTTGGGAGTTACCACTGTGCTGCAAGTTGCGGTGAGCCCCAGAGACGGTTCCTAAATCCCACCCCTCGAGCCCAGTTGGCCACACGGTGTGCTCCAGGTGGTGCCATAGGAGGGCTGGCACCCTTTATCTGAGGCTCCTTCTTCCCTCCCTTTCCTCCCACCCCTATTCAACCCTTGGGTCAGCCCTGTGTATCCCTGCAGTGTCCTGAGGGACTACAGTGAGGCCCTGGGCAGGCAGTGTCAGAGGGTAATAAGGAAGAGCAAATCTGACTCCATGCTGGATCCCTTTCTTTTACTTTAACCTTTTATTCTATTGCTTTTGCTACAAGTTCATCTCTAAAGTGATGTTGCTTAAAGTATACATAATGGCCCATCTCTGGGAACCCTGTTTCCACTGCTTCAAACAGCGCCCACCCTCCCCTCCACAGATGAAGGGGTGAACAGGTGCTCCTCAGGGCCTACCATCTCTGATTCCTGCCACCTTCATAAACAGGCCTTTGCTTCCCAGTGGCTCGGACAGTAAAGAATCTGCCTGCAATGCAGGAGACCTGGATTTGATCCCTGGGTTGGGAATATCCCCTGGAGAAGGGAAAGGCAACCCACTTCAATATTCTTGCCTGGGAAATCCCACGGACAGAGGAGCCTGGCAGGCTACAGTCCATGGTGTTGCAATGAGTCCGACTCGACTGAGCAACTAACACTTTCACTTTCTTTTGTCCATTCTCAGCTGAGCTGGGGTCTCTGGGAATTGTCCACTCACTCCAAGTTCACTCCTGACTTCTTTAGGAAGTCAGGGGAGAAAGTTTCTCGGGGCCACTTAGATCTCCGATGTCTCAGAGTAGGACCTGTTGGGTTGACAAGTCTGTTCTGCATTGGCTTGTACAGCTGGCCACGGAGCTAGGGGAAGCGGTCCTTGATCGTATCTCGCTCTGGGAAAGGGTCCCTGGGCAGCCATGGCACTGAGGGGTTGAGGACTGGACCTCCGGAAACCCTAATCCCTGAGCAAGCTATCCTGCAGGCCACTGTGTGGTAGATAATGCCAGACACGGGTCACTGTGGTGGCTGGAAACACTGCACAGAGGCCAGAGTGGGTGGCAGTGCGTCCGTGGCTGGTGGATGTGAAAGTGGTGTTGTGGCTTGTGGCTGCTGATGCTTTATTCTCCTGCTGACACCTGTTGGTCAGGTAGGGGCCGTTGTGGGTTCCTTGTTTCAAGTTGGGTTATGGGAGGGGGTCGTGTTGGGATGCCCCTCCGGGGTGAGGACCAGAGAGAGTGACAGGGTGGACAGAGGTCTGCTTGTGGGGGCTGGTCACGGTGGAGAAGCAAAGAAGAAAGTACCTTTGTCCCCAAACAGTCTGCAAAGGAATCTCCCAGCCACTCCCTGTTTCCGCTATGGGTACACCCAAGCCATGAGGAAAGAGGGTTCAGAGAGAGAGCCCAGCAAGCCACCAGCCTAGAAGGGAGCAGAAACAGGCAGGATATGGCTCCTGGACACCCCTATAAATCACCCAAGGGGAGGGGAGTTCTCCTGAGAGCCAGATCTAGAGTGGCTCAGGGAGGGGAGGGGGCTTTCTTCCTGGTCCAGGACCTCTGACGAGGTCAGGCCTGGATCTGATTAGACAGGCTCCAGGGGGACGCTGCGGGGCAGGAAGGGTCAGGGCAGAGTGCTGGGAAGGAAGCCGGCCACATCCCCCTGGCCCAGCCTCTAGCTCTCGGCTATAGCCAGACTCCTGTTTGGTGTGTGATGACAAAAAGATCAGTGGGCTTGCCAGGATGGAGAGTTCAAAACACAGCCTTTGTGGAAGCCGGAGGCACTGGGGGTCTGAGGCACCGACTGCCCCCATTCATACCGCCCTTCAAGAAGAACAACCACAATCTGCAAACTCTTCCGAAGGCCATCAAGGCCAGTCCCTCTCTTTGGATCCATCCCTGCCAAGGACCAGGGATATCCTGAATGCCCTGCTGCCCCTCAAGCAGCTCAGATGTTAACACTTTTCCTTGTGCTAGAAACATGCCTGAACCCCATATGCTTCCACCCAATGCCCTAACTTTCCCCCTGAGAATTTCATTTTCCAATAGAGGAACTAGCTATTAAGCACTTGAAATGTGACCAGTCCAAATTTAGTTGGGCTGTACCTTTAAAACACACACTGGAGTTCAAAGATTTAGTACAAACTAAAAGACACTGGAGCATTAGAGAAACGCAAGTCAAAACCATAATGAGATGCCACCTCACACCCATTGGGATGGCTACGATCAAAGCAACAGCAAGAAATAACAGAAAATAACAAGTGTTGGCAAGCCTGGGAAAAAATGGAATCGTTGTGGACTGTTGGTAGGAATGCTAACTGGTGCAGCTGCTAGCGAGAACAGTGAGGGCGTTCCTCAAACACTTAAAAAGAGAGGACTTCCCTGGCGGTCCAGTGGTTAAGAATCTGTCTGCCAACGCAGGGACCCTGGTCTGGGAAGATCCCACATGCCACGGGACAACTAAGCCCGTGGGCCACAACTCCTGGGCCTGTCTGCAGGAAATACTGAACCCCCCCTGACTAGAGCCCATGCTCCACGAGAGAAGCCGCCACAACGAGAAGCCTGCCCACCACAGCTAGAGAAAGCCCAAGTGCGGCAACGAAGACCCAGCACTGCCAAAAATAAATACATAAATAGAAACTTAAAAGCAGAACCACCATATGACCCAGCAATTCCACCTCTGGGTATCTACCCCAGAGAATTACAGGTCTCAAAGAAGTATCTCTACATCCATGTTCAAAGCAGCCTTATTTACGATAGCTAAAATGTGAGAGACGTTCAGGTAATCATCAACAAATGAATGGATAAACGAAATATGTTTATACAATGGGATATCGTTGTTGTTAGTCACGAAGTCGTGCCTGACTCTTTTGCAACCCTGTGGACTGTAGCCCGCCAGAATCCTCTGTTCATGGGATTTCCCAGGCAAGAATACTGGAGTGGGTTGCCATTTCCTCCTCCATGGAATCGTCCCGACCCAGGGATAGAACCTGCGTCTCCTGCATTGGCACACAGGCAGATTCTTTACCACTGAGCCACCAGGGAAGCCCACAATGGAATGCTACTCAGCCTTAAAACAGAAGGAAATTCTGACACATGCCACAGCGTGGATGAACTTTGAGGACATTATGCTAAGTGAAATAAGCCAGTCACAAAAAGACAAGTACTGCATGATTCCACTTATATGAGGTACCTAGAGCAGTCAATTCATAGAGATAGAAAGTAGCATGGAAGTTGCCACAGGCTGATGGGGAGAGAGGTTGAAGGAATTACTGTTTAATGGGAACAGAGATTCACATTTGGGAGAGCAAAAGAATTCCAGAGATGGATGGTGGTGGTGGTTTGCATAATAATATGAAGGTACTTGGAGACTCCCAGGGACGGAGGAGCCTGGTGGGCTGCCATCTATGGGGTCGCACAGAGTCGGACACGGCTGAAGCGACTTAGCAGCAGCAGCAGCAGCGGCAATGCCACTGAACTGCACGCTTAAAAATGGTTAAGGTAGGGACTTCCCTGGTGGTTCAGTGGCTAAGACTCCTGGCTCCCAATGCAGGGGGCCTGGGTTCAATCTCTGGTCAGGGAACTAGATCCCACATGCCACGACTAAGACCCAGCACAGCTAAATAAATATTTTTTTTTAAATGGTCAAGACAGTAAATTTTATGTTAAGTGTATTTTACCACAATTAAAAAGTTGGAAAAATAATAACTTTAATTGATAATAATAGCTAATAATTTTAAATACTGATAAAGTTGAAACAATAATAGTTTGGATTTTTAAAGACAGTCCAAAAATATCAAAAAGTTATAAAAAATTTAAAAGTAATGATTTTGTGCTGGAATAATAATACTTTGCATATATTAAGTAAAATAAAGTATTTTATTAAAATTAACCTCCCTGTTTCTTTTTTACTTTTTAAAAAATATATGTGACTATTAGAAAATTTAAAATTATCTATGTGGTTTCTGTTATACTCCCACTGGACATTGCTGCTCTAGAAGACACAGTTCTATTCTTCATGTAACAGACCTTCAAATACTTGAGGTCCGGGGTGTTTCCTGAGAAATACCTTCTGAGAGGAGCGAGTGAAAGTTGCTCAGTTATGTTCGATGCTTTGTGACCCCATGGACTGTAGCCCACCAGGCTCCTTTGTCCATGAGATTCTCCAGGCAAGAATACTGGAGTGGGTTTTGGTTCACTTCTCCAGGGGATCTTCCCAACGTAGGGATTGAACCCGGGTCTCCCACATGGCAGGCAGATTCTTTACCTTCTGAGCCACTGGGGAAGCCCACTGAGAGGAAATACCCTTAACTCCTTCAGTCACTTGTGATGATGAGTGACGTTCAGGTGTCTTGAGCCTGAAGACCATGGGCAACACTCTGAACCCACAGAGCCTTACACCACCGGGGACTTGGAGCAGATTTCAGCCATCATCTGTAGTGGCCATCCCTGTGCTATCCAATATGGTAGCCACTAGTCACAGTGGTCACTTAAAATTAAACTACAAATTCGGTTCCTCTGACTCATTAACTGCCTTTCAAGTGTTCAGCAGCCACAAGTGGCTCCAGGCTACCTTATGGGACAACACCAATAAAATACTTCTGTCGTCACAGAAAACCCCGCTGGACAGCACTGCCCCACACCCAAGGCAAAGCCTCAGACCCACAGCTGCCTTCTGCATCGTTTCCTCTCTCCTGCTACCCCACCGGAGAGCCCCTCCCTTTTTCTGTATCGTCATCATTAGCTCAGCTTTGCCCCTGCCAGATCCCCCCTCTCCGGGCCACATGGATTCAGAGACTGCTGACAAGGCCCACGTTTGATTGCATCTCTGCATGGCAGGAAGGCCTCACACAGCAAGATTTCTGCTCCTGGTGGGGGAATACTTGCTAAGAGCATTTTGAGGCAATGGTCCAGTGAAGAGGTTAACGGTACAGGCTCTGGAATGAGACAGAACTGGGTACAAAACTCAACACCACCACTCTCAGCTCTGTGGCATTGAGTGAGTTACTTAGTCTCTCAGAACGTCTATTTTCTCACTTATATTAATAAAAATAGGGTTGATAATAGTTCATGTCATTAGAGCCGCTGCACTGGGGGGGAATCAATGAGACCTGTTTGTAAAGTACTTGGCACAGTCCTCAGAAAATAGCAAAAGCTTGCTACCTAATGTTGAGGGAAAATAGAGGAATTGAGTTAAAAGATCCTGAGACGTTATGGGACTTCCTTGGTGAACCAGTGGTTAAGACTCTGTGCTTACAATGCAAGGGGCTTGGGTTCAATCCCTGGCTAGGGAACTAGGATTCCATATGCCGCACAGCACAGCCGAGAAAATTAAGGAAAAAAAAACAGGTATTGAGGTTATGGTAGAGCACGGTAGGATTGGGGGTTGGTAGCCATCTCCTCCAAGAGAGTAGCCATATTCTCACGGACAGGCAAAGGCTCAGAGAGTTAGCGGTAGAGGCTCTGAAAAAGTGAGTAAAGATAGAATTTGCAAGGCTTGAATGGTGAGAGGGTCACTGCAGGGGGAAGGGGGCAGCGGGGTATAAACCAACTTGGCTTCTATTTCACTTCTGCCTGGGAGCTTCACAAAGGCTCTAATAGGCGAGCTGTCAGTTGGAAGAAGCCATTGGGTAATTGAGGCCTTGACTTCTCTAGTAAAATGTTTATGAAGCCCATAAACTCATGCCTTTATTGGCCAGGCTCATTCCGGGGGATGGATGTGGCTCTCTGAGGTGCAGTTAAAGCACCTGCTGAACTCCGGCACCCTACAGCTACTCTGGGCTCCACCCAGACCCACCAGGCAGTGACCCTGGAGGGTGAGGAGGCCAGCCAAGTCCCACCCCACGTGCCCTTTAAACTCCACAAAGCACTTGTAAATGTCCTATCTCTAGCTGTGAATGGGAAGGAGGGAGGTGATGGCAGAGAGTCCTGAGTCCTGGGGAGGCTGGCAGCTTGCCACAGTCCCCATGGGATATTGGTTTTGTCATCAGGCTTCTCTGGCCCAGGTTCACCCTTCCTAACCCTCTGTCAGTCTCCCCAGTATCTGGGTCCCCGCCTTGCCCATGACTTTGGCTCTGTTAGGGAAGAGCACCCACATTGACTGGCTGTTGACATTTGGGATGGAGCAAAGTATGAACTTTGAAGACCTGTATTTACTTCCCTGGGCCTCCAAAGGGAAGTCTGAGAGTTGAATTAGGTTTTGAATCCAGGGAGTATGGTGTTTTTTGTTTTTTTGGGGGGGTATGGGGGGGCGCTCTGTGTGGGGTTTGGGTGGATGGGTGTGGGTGGATGGTATCTGGGGCTTACAAACAGCTCCAGAAGACTGCAATGGTTCAGAGACTCTGCTCAGCTTTGCTGGGGGTGATTGATTCATCTGGGCCTTTGCCTGGTGACCCTGCTCTGAGAAGCCTCTGGATCCTTTTGTCCCCCTCCTCAAGCCCCTTACCCCCTGCCTTAGGCCCCTGAACCCCAGACCCTCCCTCCCACCCTCCCACACCACCACCAGCTCACCACTCCCCTGGCCCCAATTCTAACACAAAAGGCAACTTTGTCTTTCAAGTCAGCAGCCATAAATCCACGTCTCTCCCCTGCCTCCTGGCAGCCACCTCTGACAAATGGGAGGAGTGGAGGACAGTGGGGGGCCAGACTCAGCTTGGGAAAGTCCCTGCATCCAGTTGTCGGCCCACTGTAGGCTGGTGAGCATCGAACCTTTATGGCCTGATCTTTGATTCCAACGGACAGGAAGACCCAAGGCACAGCTGCAGGGGAGGCAGTCGGGCTCTCTGCAGTCTCTGGGCTGGGCTTTTACTGCCAAAGAGCATAAAACCTCTCAAAGCCCTCCTTTCAATTATTCAGCCCATAATTCGGAGGCTCCGGTTCTTCCTCCACATCAAGCAGTGGGCTCCCCATCCCTCCCTACCTCCAGCCCACCACGGAGGTGTAAAGGTGTCTGGTGGAGTGTGCTGTGGGCCCCGGGTGAGGCCCTGCCCGACGTGGCATCCTGGGTGAGCCATTAGGTCGGTGCGTTCCCCTGCTTTCAGTGTGGCCCCTACACACGGGAAGGGAAAGGCGAAGAGAATCACTCTCCCATGAGACCACCCTACCCACTCCATGCTAGGTTCTCAAAAGCAGTCCCAACTTCAAATATTTTGCTCTATTTTTCATCCCACATATCAGGCAATGAGTCAGAGGGTGTGTCTTGGGCTGGGAAATACAGTCATCTGTCCTATATTTACATAGCACACCCACTAAATCAACTCTAAGCATTCATTCAACAGATACTTACTGATTGCTAACGTGTCAAGAGGATGTCCTGGCACCCTGGGGCAAATTCCCTCCTCCCACAGACCCTGTCTTTAGACTTTCCACCCAATCTTCTAGAAAGGTTAAAACACCAGAGCCAGAGTCTTAGGTATGATCATAGTCCAGAAACCTGCAGAAGCCACTGATGGGCAAAGCTAAGATTATATTATGTCAGAATAACCCTGAAAGGCAGGGATTATTAGCCCTTCTGATGCACAGAGAGGTTAAGTAACTTGCCCAAGGTCACATAGTCATTTAATAATGATGCTCACACATTAACATTTAATGATGCCACAGCAGGCATTTGAACTTAAAATGTTTTAACCCATGCTCTTTCCTTGCATCACAGCTGTGAGACACACACATTCAAATGGTTCTCAAACACGACTGACCATACCTTTGAACAATGGCACAGAAAATCACAGAAGTACACGACATCCTTGACCCTTAAAAGTATCACGCCAAAAAAAAAAGTATCATGCCTACGTACAGTCAGAGACACCCATGACATAGCAGGCTTCACTTTAACTGAAGTCCCCCAGGGTTTGAGGTAGGTTTCACAGAGCATAACTAATGCAGATAAGCACCATGATACGACAGTGTTATTAGCCTCCTAATGGTCACTAGCCCACACGTGTTTCCTAAATTCTATTAACACAGGTAAATAAACAACCCAGACGCCAGTCCCCAGGTAGCCCTTCCACGGGCATTTTCGTGCTCGTGGAAATCGGCAAACCAAGAAACCAAGCTGCAAGGATGGAGCCTGCAGAGTTATTCCTGTCACTTGTCAGGCCTTACAAAACAGAGGAGTAACTTATTTTCCAGATTTTGCAGGAAGAGGACAAAGCATTGTGAGAGGCCAGTGGCTTCCATGGGGTGAGTGGGGGTGGTGGGGCAGGGAGAGGGAAGGTAAATGTGTTAAAGAGAAGGGCCGCCGTGACTGTCTCAGTCCTTTTAATAACTGGGTCTTGATAAAGCCAAAGCCCCTCTCTGGGCCTCTTATTTCCTCCTCTGTAAAATGGATGAGTTGAACTGGGCTGATTACAAAGTCTATCCGGCTACAGCCTCTGAGACACATGTGCTTGCAGGCGGCAGCCGAGGGTGCAGGGTCGGGGGCTGGGAGTCAGCTTGGGAATCCCTCTCTGCCTTAGACTTGAAACTGTCCAGGCCCAGCAGGGCCCCTCTCCACAGACTGCACGTCTCCACCTGTGTCAGGGTCACCAATCTTCCTTATGTAAACGTGCCCGGGGCCCACGACATCCTAACTTCCGTCATTCTGGTCGGGATACCGGATCTCCCTCACCTCCCGGAAGGACGTCTGGCTAGGGGGCGCAGGCTGGAGCTATTAAGTAAATTGCTTTCACGTGACCATGAGGACAACTCAACAAAAACAGACACTGCCCCCAAATTTCCAGAACCATATATTAGGATTTGTAGGGGACTAATCTAGCAGGCATTAGGTAATGGAGGGGTGACCTGATCATGTCTGACTCTCACAGATTCCTTATGTGACCTTTCCATTTCAATCTTGGTTTTCTCATCTTTAAAATGGGAGAGGAGGAGGATAGACAAGATAATCTGTAAGGTTCAGACCATGAAATGGTCTCTCTCCTCCCATGAAAGGACTCCTCTTCTCAAACCTTGATCTGATGCTGTATTTACCTCTCATGATTCTACAGAATCTCTGGCGGCTCAACTCTGAACCATGATCGTTAAAGGCCTGCAGACAATCCACCTCAGCAACAGTGCTGCTGGTGGTAAGTTGCTTCAGTCGTGTCCGACTCTGTGCGACCCCAGAGACGGCAGCCCACCAGGCTCCCCCGTCCCTGGGATTCTCCAGGCAAGAACACTGGAGTGGGGTGCCATTTCCTTCTGCAATGCATGAAAGTGAAAAGTGAAAGTGAAGTCGCTCAGTCGTCTCCGACTCTTAGCGACCCCATGGACTGCAGCCCTCCAGGCTCCTCCGTCCATGGGATTTTCCAGGCAAGAGTGCTGGAGTGGGGTGCCATTGCCTTCTCTGGGAATCTTCTATAGAAGGTTTCAAAAGCCTTCCCTTAAATTCAAAGGTTTCACCACATCCACCCCTAACCTCTTCGTTTTCTTGTGATTCTTAGTTAGAGCCTCACCATGGGCCAACTACCCAAGCTAGAACAAAACAAGGGCACTGCCACACCTGTCGCCTCTCCCCCACAGTCAACTGGTCACTAATCCCGGGCTATCCTCCCTTATCGCTCCCACTGCCTTGGCTCAGGCTCTCAACACTCTCAACTGTTTCTGTAATAGCTTCCCCTGTCCAGTCTCCCCATTTCTAGTGCTCCCTTCCTCCGCTTCTTGGGCTTCCCTTGTGGCTCAGCTGGCAAAGAATCCGCCTGCAATGCGGGAGACCTGGGTTCGATCCCTGGGTTGGGAAGACCCCTGGAGAAGGGCATAGCAACCCACTCCAGTATTCTTGCCTGGAGAATACCCATAGACAGAGGATCTTGGGGGCTACAGTCCATGGGGTCACAAAGTGTCGGACACACCTCCTCTTCTTAGTCCATCCTGAAGCCATAATCATCTTCCTGAATATCCAATTAACCATCTTCGGTGGTTCTCCATTGCCTTGAATCAAGGTAGTCTCCTTGGGATGGCATTCAAGGTCTTCATTATTAGATCCTGATTAATCTTTCCAGCTTCAAAGGCAGCTAGTTCTCTCTTCATGTAATTTGCACTCCGACTGTGTGAGACAGGCTTGTCTTTTCCAGACATCAGATGTTCATACTTCTCTTTACCTCTGCTGTCCCCATTTGCCTGGAACTCTTTTGCCATTTTCTCTACTAGCATCTCATCTTCTACAGCCCCCAAAGGAGGCAGGCAGAATTAATTCCTGCCTTGAATGTGTTGCCTTTGTGCCTCTCTCCTAGCCTTTAACAAAACATATCAGAATCCGTTGCTTACACATCAATCACCTACTAGCCTATGAGTCCCTTATGGGCCCAGAATGGTCTAACTTGCCTTTCTATCTCCAGCACCTAGAACAAATACTAGGTAAATAATAAGTCTTCATTAACTGTGTCCTGAATGCTAGCGTTAAGGGTCATATGATCTTGGGGTCATTACACATTATCTTCTCTTCCACCCAAGACCCCACCCTGCCACAACTCATTGTTTATTTGGGGCAAGTTACTTTCTCTCCTTGAGTCTCAGCTTATTCAATGAAACGAAGGACTTGGGACTAAGCACCCCAGTCCTCTTCTCAAACCTGACTGTGTATCAGAATAACCTAGGACGCTGAGTAACTGCAGATTTCCAGACTCCACTTCCTTGGTCTGGCGCGGTGCTCAGGAATCTATGAAAGCGCAGGAGGCTGTCACATGTGCACGGCCAGCATTGGGACCCCCTGGCCTGGCAGGTTCTCGAGAATCCTTATCGTCCCCCGAGCTCCAGCATCCGACAAGGGCAGATTCCCAGCCCAGCACCCATAACCCCATCCACCCATCCAACCCCTCCAGCAACAAGGCCAGTAGTTAGTCCAGGCAGTCGGACTCCAATGCCAGGAGCCGGCAGCCGGGCGGGTGGAGCATGTGGGAGCCCGGCCCCCCCGGAGCCCCCAGTGCTGGCATTCGGCTGCCGAGCGGGGTCAGGGCCCCCGAGCCTGGGGCCCTGAGAGCCGCTCGCTCGGCGGCAGGAGTAAGTGGGACCATCTGCTCCGCTCGGCAGAGGTCAGCGCTTTGTGTCAAGCTCCCATCCCCCCTCGCTCCTCCCTCCACCTTCCCCTCTTTGCCCTTTGACTCCCGGGACTCAAAAGAAAAAAAAAGCCCTTGAGGTCCTGATGAAAGTGGGAGTGTGATGGGGAGCGACACCGGAGCTCGGGGCCCGGGCAGTGCTGAGCCTGCGCCGGCGGAGAGCGCGCGGCGGGCGGCTGCGGGCCGGGGAGGAGCAGCCGCGTCCGGTCCGTCGGGCCCGGGCCGAGCCGGCGGGGCGGCTCCCGAGGGAGGCGGCGCCGGTTCCCACAGCCGGCCGGGCCGTCGGGCCCCTTTGAAGTGGCCGCAGCTGCACACCCCGAGCCGCGGCTAATCCCCGCCGACGCGGGCGTCCTCGCCCCCCCGCATAGCAATAGTGTCCGCGCTGAATGGCGCTGGCTAATTACCTCGCTCGCACCGCCGCGGGTGAATGAGAGAATCCGGCATTGTGCGCGGCGAATGGAGAAAATAAGACAACCATTGTCCTCGCACGCCAAACGAGGGTTTGATGTCGCTGGGGCGAGCGAGGCACCATTTCCCGCCACCCTCTCCCCCCAGCGGGGCAAATGCCCCAGCTGCGCCCGGGTGGACCGGGCCGGCCCAGGGAAACTGAGGAAGCAGGTCCCGCCTCCCCACGGAAGAAGCCCTCCGCGCCCCGACTACCCATGGAAGCCCGGCAGGGGCTACGAGTCTGCCCCGGGGCTCCCCTCTACACCAGTGGGTTCTTGGGGGCACCTACTGTGATAGCCCGGTTCGGAGAAAAACCAAGCGAGGCCCTGCCTTTACAGCCTAATTAGATTTCGCTGGGAACACATGAAACAATGAGAAGAGTCGAGGATTTATGTTCTTCAGTGCCCAACTGTGTGCCACCAGCTGAAAGGGCTGGAGACGTTCAGAGAATGGCTGGGAGAGATGTGAGAAGAGGAACAGGGCTCTGAAAAGAAGAGGCAGGAAGATGGGAAGCTGTGGGGGCTGAGGAATGGACTGGCATGTTCCGGGAGGAAGAGAGAAAGCTTGGAAAGGGGAGGTCCTAACAGTCAGGTCTGAGCCAGGGTTCAGGATTCGGATGTGACAACGGAAGCGCCCAGGCCGCTGCTTTGATCCAAGAAAGGTCCCCTTGATGAGAATGGTGGGTGGGAAGGAAGGACTGGAGTTTCAACCACTTGCCTGTGAAAACCGACTCTTTATCAGGAACTGGACTAGCCTGAGGCACTTCCCTTTTCTTCTTGTTTAAGGATGTGAGAGGCTTAGCTTAGAAATCAGCACTAAAGGAAAATCATGATGCAGATGGACAGGCTGACAATCACACTGTAAATCAATTCAACAGATTCTGTGCTTTATCAAGCTGCCTTCTCTCTTCACTATCACCACAGTTATGGTTGCTTCTTGACAAGGCAGGAAGAGGAGCTCGAATTCTTCAAGATCAGGAGGTGTCTTATCTTTCTGTCCCTCAGAGTCCTCAGCTTAGAGGCAGGTAGGTGTAGGAGACATGCTCTTAGAGATTGGTTGATTTGATAACTGACCTGCTTTAATATCCTTCAGTTCCAGTATCCTTTTCCTGGAAGCACATACTTCCTAATCCCTTCTGATGGGCTCTTAGATTATGTCTGCCTAAAGAAGAACATACATAAGATCCAGTGTCCTTTCAGGCTTCTCAACTGATAAAAAGGTCCATTGCTCAGATCAACAGTAGGCTGTTGGGCTGACCCAGTCACCCTTGGTTAGCATCACTTATGATGCATATTACTGGGCTCTTTCTAAGGCAGCAATCTTTTCTAATGTTCTAATGTCCATGTTACCACAACGAGATTATGAACCCTTTGTGTACAGCCGATAACTAGGCTCTGAAACAGGACCACCCATAAAGTGAAGTCGCTCAGTTGTGTCCTGTTCTTTGCAACCCCATGGACTGTAGCCTACCAGGCTCCTCCATCCACGGGATTTTCCAGGCAAGAGTACTGGAGCAGGTTGCCATTTCATCCATCCGTTTATTTGAGAATAAAATTAAAGACTGGACAACACTTGTTGAGAGACTACACAGCCGCCAAAATGGGTCCTTGTCTTGACTGATCAACCACGTCTAACACTACTGAGCGCTAATTTTAACAGTGATACGTGAAAACATATGCTTTTTAAAGGAGAGAAAAATCTAAGTACAGGTTATTATTTTTCTAACCCAATTCTCAATCAAGGTTTAATTTAACCTGGTCATAAGTGCCAATATGATCATAACGTTTTTCTTAATAATTCTCCTAAATCTTCATCTCAGAGTCATGTTTCTTCTGCCTAAGGCTCTAGAATCTTAAGCCTATTTGGTATCCCAGCACCTGCTGAACTACTCCCCTGCTTAGGCCAGTCTACCTAGTTAGCTGATCTGCTTAGTTAGGTGGTCTAAAGAACTCCAAAACAAAACAAAAAGGTAACGCAGAACTGCTGTGGATGTGGTAAATGTAAGAAGCCTGAAGCTCCACCAATCTGACTTCTCTTTCCCTCATCTGCCATCCCCGAGCCCCCTTCACAGACCCAAGGACCGTAAAGAATGATGCTGAACGTCCCTTCATCTAGAGAAAAAAAGGACCTACCCAAGGAAACAACAGTTAGTTTGTAGTAGATCAGAGATCATTCTAATGCCATACAGGCCACTAGCTTCATTTTACAGGACTAAAATGACCATTCAAGCAGAAACTATAATTGTTATTATATAGTACTATACACGTGTCTTTATAGTTTGTCCAGATTTCAACAAGAGTGCCTGAATATCTAATCCCCAGAAAATTACACTTGGGAAATGATCCACTATTCAAAAAACATGAGGCGCCTCCAGGCCCAAACTGGAGATTCAACACTTTTAACTAAAAAAGTGCTTTCTAAAGGAAGCCTATTTCTCCTCACATCTCTTCTTTCCCCAAACCCAAGACCATTAAATAACTTTAAAAATAATGCTCCATGGGTGAATATTTTCATAAGAAGATAATGAGTATAATAACGAGAATGTGTTTTTTCTCCTCTTATCCATTCCCACAGCAACATGCATTCACAGGAGGCTTTGTTATCATAGTTATGATTTTTCAAGATAATAGGAAGATAGGCATATACATATGCAAGGACAGTCCTTCCCAAGAGGATGCACATGGAGCTCAAGGGAAGAGGGACACTTCCCAGCACGGAACTAGCCTGTTAGCCATTCTGGGGATGAGGCCAAAGGTCTGGCATCCTCGGACTTTCTATAGCTTGTCTGGAAGGGTGTCCCACCCTGAGGTGACTGAGTATCAGTAGCCACCTCACCTGGTAAACCGAGGTCTGAATTCACCAGGCCACCGCCTCACCTGCAGCTTTGTCCAGTCTCCATCCTCCCCCAAGTGGCCAGCAGTGGGACCTTGGAAGAAGGCTGTTTCAAGCAAAGGAACAGAAGAGGGAGACAGGGGTGCCTCTTAAGACTAGAAGAAGCTGGTTTAGGAGACTGGTGATACAGTTAGGTGCAGACATGGCTGCTCTTGGCTCCTGACAGCAGGGGACTCAGAAGCCTGCAGAGAATGGCTTCAGGGAAAGTACACTGGAGGCTCTCGAGTGATATCCGACTCAGCCTTCCTTGCCTCCCCCAGGTCCAGGCTGTTGAACTCCAGAGGAAGAGTGTGCTGACCACAGCAGGCAGGACGTGTTTCCACCCTCCCTTGCATACGCCCGCAGCTCTCCATTCTCACCCTTCCCAGGCGTCACTCTGTGCTCAGCGCTGAGGATGCTCAGAGGAGCTAGCCCCACCCCTCAAGGAGTCTGCAAACCAGTGGGAGGAACAAGCTTCATACTCACTGTCCCAGAACAGACTGGGGTGTCTTCTGATTCTCCTCACCCCCAAAAAGCCAAGCTGGGCATTCAGTTCAATGACTCCTTCCCGAATTGATGCAATAAAAGCTATATGGCTTTATTTCAGGAAAGCCTTGATCCCATCAACCTTATACTTAGCAGCCTTGCTTGTAATGATCTTGATTTTGTCATGTTTCAGTGGGAAAATGACTGATTTGAAAAGCAAAATCAGAAACACAAGAGAGCAGGAATGTCAAACAGGCTCAATCCTAAGACTCATTCTATGATATATCATTACTGGTCTTCTGATATAGTGGAAGCAAGGATATTCTAACCCATTCTTCAAGTGGGACCAACTTAAGACAGGGTTTCTCTAAGGTATTAGAGGTTTGGCATACAATTTTCGTGGTGGTGATGGTGTTCAGTTGCTAAGTCGTATCCAACTCTTTGTGACCCCATGTACTATAGCCCATCAGGGTCCTCTGTCCATGGGATTCTCCAAGCAAGAATACTGGAGTGGGTTGCCATTTCCTTCTCCAGGGGATCTTCCCGACCCAGGGATTGAACCCATGTCTCCTGCATTGGCAAGCAGATTCTTTACCACTGAGCCACTAGGGAAGCCCAGCATACAATTTTAAGAGACCTCTAAAAAATTAGGGTAAAGGGAACTACTGCAGAAAGAGAGTGACATTCCATATAAGCTGGGATGTAAGAGGCAAAACAAAAATAACCCACGAAGAGCAGGGGAGGTGAGGGAAAAAAACAGCCAGATGTGAAGATGGCAGGAAAAGATCCAGGAATTGCTTATCACAAGCAAATACTGGGTTTCAGTGTTCTAAGATCCCGGCTCTCAAGTTAGAATCCCAAATCCCATTTGGCCAACCAGCTCATTGGAAAGAATGCCTGAATGCTTTCTGTCCCAGTTCTGTACACCAGGACTTGGGGCAAGGCCTGCTCTCTGGTCTCAGCTTCCACAGCAGTGATGTGAGAAACAAGGGCAAGAGACTGGAGGACAGGGCAAAGCAGGGTGAGGGTGCATCAGGAAAACCTGGAAAGCTCCCTTCTCCCCACTCCTGCCTGCCCCTGGGGGGAGCACACTCCCCAGCACTGTCAGGGCGACAAGCACACATCTCTGTCCCAGCTACCCTTCTGTGAAGGTTCTGGGCCCCACTCTGCTTCCTGCTCAAAGGCTGGCCTATAGACTTTTGTCTAGCCCCCACCCCTTGTCAGCAGTCCCTGGCCTGCACTCCAAGCCAATCGGGAGGAAGGCGGCTGGGGGCCCTAGACCTCCACTCTCCTGTTCTATTTTGCTCCCCAAGACCAGTAAGAGGCCTCCAGTCGGTGAGAGGTAAAGGCCAGGGAAGTAGTGGAGCATACAGGAGCTCCAAGGACAACACAAGCGCAGTCGCAGACCGCAGATACACTCACACACGCACACAGGTTCTCACATCCACAGACACACAGGGCGCGGTGACTTGACAGCCCCGCAACTGCGCGGCGCAGGTTAATTGAAGGCACATCGATTCTGCCTTGTCGGCCAACCGGCCGGGCCCCGCCTCGGCGAGAAGCAGCCCGCTTTGTGCTGACAGTTGGGGGTATCCCTCTTCGCCGATGCAAAGGAAAGGAGTCGTTTTCAGAGCGCGGTCCACTCATTTCACACCGCGCTTGCCGCGGGGCGGAGGGCCAGTCCCTGCGCAGGTGGTTGAGCGCCCCGCCACACCCCAATCCCAGGGACTCAGTAGCCTCGCTTCCGACACGTGCGTGCTGCCCCGGGCAGCAACCGCCCAGGTAGGGGCAGCGACAGAAGGTGAGGATGACAAGAGAGCTTTGCTATAGAACTGTGATCTTGACAGTTCAAAAAGGAGGAAGCCAAGCCCAGTACGGGAGAGACAGAGGAGTGGGAGAGGGAGATGGAGGAGAGAGCTAGGGCCAGCCTGGGGAGAGGTAGAGAGGAGAGTTGGGGAGGGGGGAAACTACCTTCAAGGCAAAACGAGTCAGAAGTGAGAGGGGACTTTGAGAACCTTGTAATCTGGTCCTCTCCACACTACCTTCCACCCATGGGGAAACTGAGGTCCAGGAAAGTGAACTTTGGGTTTTGTGGGTCCAAAAACCACATGGGGATGAGTTGAATATTCATATATTACAAGCAGCTCCTGGTCGAAGTGGGAGTCAAAGAGGACACAGAAGTAAGGATGACGTCTATGTCAGGTCCAGGCTCCTCCCAGTCCGCAGTCTTGGCAGGCACTTTCCCAGGTGGGAAGCGGGTAGACTGGGAGGAAAACATGCAGGCAGCTCCACGGCAGGCAGGGCCCCAGGTCAGGGCATATGCCCCAGGAAACATCAGCCCCCAAACCAAGGCTTTCAGGTAGGGATGGGGGCAGGATCCAGGACCCTCCCCAGAAGTCAGGTTGCTCAGAGTGAGGGTGAAGAAATGCAGAGCACGCAGGGCTGCCGCAGCATCCCAAGAAGGTCTGGTTGGTGCTCCCTCCCCACCCCCGTTACCGGTTCTCACTCAGAGACCCAAAGTTCACCCTGTTCTAAGGATCCCAGCCGCAACTGGCCCCTCCCCATGGCCAGTAAAGCCCCCGCCCTGTGCCCTCCCAGCAGGCACAGCCCGCCCCTCCCTGCAGTGCTGCTAGGTTGACGACGGAGCCTGCCGTCCAACACACTGCTCAGTGGGGCCAAGAGGGCAGGGGAGGAGCCGAGAGGGCAGGGGCCTCACGTCGACCACTCACCCAGGATGGGGTAGTAGCCGAATCTTCCAGCTACCACAGCGGGCAGGGACTGTGGTCAGGGGTGGGGGCCACGTAACTGCACGAGGCCTTAGGCCACCTTGCCCAGGCAAGGGGACAGCAAAAGGACAATCAGCAGCCTGGCTTCTCCATCTTCCAAGGCTGATTACGTCTCTTCCCTACCACCCAGCCCCCACCCCTGGAACCCCTAGGGAGAAGGATCCTACTCAAGCCACACCAGTTCCTTTCCTGTGATTTGTTCTGAATTTTCAAACAAAGAGTAATTATGACAGATGTGGAGCAATCAGCATCATTATGCGGGGGCAACAAGAAAGGGAAAGGGAGATGAGGGGCCCCGGGGGAGGGGAACTTGTCTTTCCTCCTTGAAACAAGCAATTCTCACACCTACAGCCCAACACCCTCCGGACTTCTCCTGCTGCTGGGAACCTGTATCAGCCACTCTGCCCAGCCTCTCAGGTAGGACAACTTTTCTCTGCAGAGCATCCCAGCAGAGCACCCAGCCTAACTGCCCTCCTGATTCTCCCCAGACCTCCAGCAGCAGCTGGGGGTGGGGACCATGTAGCCCCATCTTGCACACCCAGAAGTGGCTCCCACTTTGGCCAGGGTTCTAAGTTGTTTGCTCCCAATACTCTCACAGGAGCATGGCTCTATTAATATTTCTTAGGCAAAAATACTGATTATGTTCTCAAGGGACTCTAGCCCCCTTTAAGGACACTCAGGCCACTGAATTTTGAGTCAGGCAGACCAGGTTTAAAACCCAGCGTCTCTACTTACTGTGTACTCTTGGGCAAGTTAATAACCAGTCTGGGCTTCTGTTTGCTGCTGCTGCTAAGTCACTTCAGTCATGTCTGACTCTGTGTGACCCCAGAGATGGCAGCCCACCAGGCTCCCCCGTCCCTGAGATTCTCCAGGCAAGAATACTGGAGTGGGTTGCCATTTCCTTCTCCAGTGCATGAAAGTGAAAAGTTCTGTTTACTCATCTGTGAAATAGGACTAGTAACGCCTACTAATGGAAATCTGTGGGAATTAAGTAAATTAACATACACAGGGCTTAGGACAGTGCAGCCCCCTTAGACTAGGAAGACTCCTGCTACTACTACAGGTTCCCCACCAGAGCCAGCACGTAGGTAGCCCTCACACTACTCAGCCCAGCATCCGGGGTGCTCTGGAAACTCAGGGACTCTCTGAGATGTGCCATGGATGTCAGGAGCCTATACCCCCTGGCTGACACTCACATTCAGAACCACCCCCACAGACAGGGGTGGGGGTAGATCAGGAGAAAAATGGAAATGTATGTGCCAGTATGCCCTGGAGGAGATATAAAAAGATCTCCCCCATCCCCAACCAGAAAGCGGTGAGGCATTGGGTGGGGCAAGCGGCACGAGGGACTCCAGGGGCTCTCCAACCTGCCCAGGCTGGAGGACCAATCACATCCTTGGGCAGGATACCTCCTCAGGGCCTCAGTTTTCACCTCTGTAAAACGAGGAGGTGGGACCAGGCAAGGTCCAAATGGATGCAGTCTGGATGCCTGTGATCCCACTGCGGGGCTGGGCAGACTTCCAAGGTCCTAGATGGACCAGGAATTTTAGGCTTCTTTGACTGTAGCCTGCAACTCAGTGAAAAGGCTAGAACTTGGTCCTCTCTCTTGGTGGTCTGCCCCCTCCTCTCCATTTAGGTGGTCTGGTCTCCATCTGCCCACTCCAAGTCCCTGGGGCCTCTTGCTAGTCCCCCCTCACATTCCAATGGCCTTGGGGGCAGCAGCCAGACCAGAAAGTCCAGTTCCTGCCCATTATCACTGCTTGCATCTGCACTGCAACCCAACACCAGCATTCCAGAGAGTAGCCTGGGGCTGCCCTCACCACCCACCGTGGTCAGTGTCCAGGCTCAGAGACAGGGCCCAAGCAGGGGCCAGCATTCTCAGATTCCTCTCCCGGGGAAGGTGTGCCCCAGTGAGACTCTGACTTGCTGGGGAGGCCACGAACGCCTTCCTTTGGGGTCCTCTTTGCACCTCATCCTCTCTGACTCCCCTCTTCCCATCTCTTTGCTCTGTGCCGAGGCCTGAGCTCACCTACTTTTGCAGTGGTGTCTCCCTCCAAGCACAGCAGCAGAGGGTGGACACAGGAATTGCTACATTTGGAGCCAGAGGCAGGAGGAAACAGAACAATAAAGAGAGCTGGACACAGGAAGAAGGGAGGGCAGGAGAAACCAGGAGGCAGGAGGAATTCTAAGACAAAGACCCCGAACGTGACCTCACAGGAGGGGGTGGGGGCGAGGCAGAGTGTGTAGGGGGTGTCGAAGATTGAGGAGCCTAAGATCCAGGGAAGAGATGGAGAGGGTGGGCTGGGAGTCCTCTGCATCGAATTGTCCTCCATCTGCCTGAATCAGGTGGTGAGCTGGCCTGGATTAAGCCCACACTTCCATCCCCTCCATCTGCCTGGAGTCCAGGGTCTGGCCTGGCATTCCTCCTCGCTTGCCCCTCTTCAGGCCCTTACTGGACCCCTGTCTTTGCCCTTCCATAGGTCACATCATCACCTGTCCAGGAAGTGCCCCTGGAGCTGCTCCGATTCACAGAGAACACTCTCTGCTCCTCCCTTACCTTCGAGGGCAGTCAGAAAGGGTCAGCCTTTCTTGAAACAGGGTGAACAAAGCTGGTGGGCAGGGGAAGCAAGCTCAGACATCAAAGAATGGTCCTTTGGTGGGGGTGGAGGTGGGGGGTGGTTGGCACACGAACAGCCCAGGCCAGCAGGCTCGGATTGCAGCCAGATTGCTGGCACTCACCTAATAAATAAGAAAACCACGGTCTAGATTCCCAGATACTATGGCCAGGCCCCCAAGCCCATCATGTAAGCCCCACCCTCTGCCAGCGACCTAAGGCTAGCTTTCCCTCCTTCCTCACTTCAGCTACAGGATCTAATAAAATGACCCACCACCCCCTCTTGCCCTGTACTAGTTCTGTCCATTCTAGATCTCTAGCCTGGTCACACTGCTCAGGGAGGAGGGATTCCCACAGAAGAGTCCTTTGAAAGCTGGACCCTCATCCTGACCCCCTGCACCCTTCTTCGGCACGCAGCTGTATGCTCAGGTGCCCACAGAGGCCCACGTGGCAATATACACACACATTGCTGGTCTCCATGGGCTTCCCAGGTGGCGCTAGTGGTAAAGAACCTGCCTGCCAATGTAGGAGACGCAGGTTTGATCCCTGGGTTGGGAACATTCCCTGGAGAAGGAAATGGCAACCCACTCTGGTATTCTTGCCCTGAAAATCCCATGGACAAGGAGCCTGGCAGGCTACAGTCCATGGGGTCACAAAGAGTCAGACACGGCTGAAGCGACTTAGCACTAGCACTGGTCTCTGCGTTTCTTGTTGCAACAAGGCTAGAGCCAGAGATCTTAGGGAGCCATAGGTTAGTTACACAGGCAGACGTTTTTGGAACCACTCGGTCCAGTTTAAACAAAGACAGCAGTGAGCTGTTTGGTTTTCCATCCTGGGTGCCCTTCTGTTCCATTCTACTTGTTTTTTTGAGGGCTGTGTTGAACAGCCTTCAAGCTGCTGTGAAAAGTCTCTTACATACACACACACACGCACACACACACATGCCTGCAGGGACTTTGGAGAGGCGAGGGGAAGGCAATACAAGAAGGCCAGAAGTGAAAAAGTCCTTTCTCCCGGGGGTTGGGGAGGGAATGGGGGGCTAGCGGGAGCTGGGGGCCTGTTTCATTTGCAGGCTGCAAATGCCTCCGCTATTCACCGGCCCGCATTCCCAGCCAAGGCGCCCGGCCATGGACAATGCCGGGAACGGGAACAGAGAAGATCTGCACATTGTGTTCAAGGGGCCAGCTGGCTGCCTGTGGCAGCGGAGCCAAGGTGTGGGAACCAGAAGCTTGCAACTTCCACACTCAAGTCCTGCTGCTGGGGCGAGGGGCGGTCCTCCCACTACAGTTGAGGCCAGCAGGCCTGGGGATACAGCCTTTATCCAGCCAGGGAATACAGTCCAAGGCAGGAGACCCCAAGACCCAGGCATGAGGGCTACCAAGCAATGCGGTTTCTGATTCACACGCCATCTGCCGAAGAAGAGAGTCTCAGCTCCTCTAGAGAAAAACACGCAGCCACAGCCTCCCCAAGATTTTGCCTCTAGTGTGTTAAATTCCCCATTCACCAGCTTCTGTCCCTTTGAGCTATGCTCTCAATTACGAGGTGGGGAGAAACAGAGAAAGTCAAAGAGAAGCAGAGAGCGATGGAGCTTTGCACCTACAAGGCCACATATTCATTTAGTTTTTATTGGGCTCCACAGGCAAGGACGTGAGAGATACAAAAGAGAGAGAAGCCATTTAGGAGCTTAAAATCGAGTTAAGGAAACAGATGGAATATCCAGCCACAAAACAGTTACTTAACAATGCAGGCAGCCTCCATTGAGAGGAAGGCTGAGCCTGAATGCCACAGACCACAAGTACTCCCCGCCTTAGGAGGGCGAGGAAGAAATTACTGTGAATTAAGTGGTCTTTGGGGAGGGATTGGGTAAGGGACGAGTAGGGGCAAGAATAGACTGGGAAAAGGCTCAGAAAGGCAGGCAGTCCCAAGGACTAACTGGATGGAAAGGAAGCCTTAATATCGCAGCGCAGAGATGAACGTTGGTCCAACGACTCAATATTACAATCAGAAAAACGAAATCCAGAGAGGGTGACTGACTTGCCCAGTTATGCAGGACACCGGTGTCCAGGCAAGGGCCTTTGCACCACGCCTCACAGCTTCTCAAGAGCATCAGAAGAGGTCAGGCTGTGGAGTACTGATTTCCACCTACTTCTGCACCCTGGCATACTTACAGATGACCTGCCTGGTGTGAGAGTAGGCCTTGGCATGTCCATCACTCGTCACACAGGTGACACCTCAGCAGCAGCACCTGCGTTCTGCTCTAACAGGTAGGTGGAAGCATGTGAAGGGCAAAAGGGAGATTTCCTCATGGTTACTTTGGAGCGAGTCCCCTGGACAGCAAGGAGATCAAACCAGTCAATCCTAAAGGAAATCAGTCCTGAATATTTATTGGAAGGACTGATGCTGAAGCTGAAACTCCAATCCTCTGGCCACCTGATGCGAAGATCTGACTCATTAGAAAAGACCCTGATGCCGGGAAAGATTGAAGGCGGGAGGAGAAGGGGACGACAGAGGATGAGATGGTTGGATGGCATCACTGACTCGATGGACATGAGTTTGAGCAAGCTCTGGGAGATGGTGAAGGACAGGGAAGCCTGGAGTGCTGCAGTCCATGGGTTCACAGAAAGTTGTACACAACCGAGCGACTGAACAACATCTACTTTGGCTGAGCTGCCCCTCAAAGAGGAGAGAAAAGCTTGGGTTTCACACACCAGGCCTCCAGGTGACAAAGGCCTCCAGGGTCACCAGTCACTGTGCCAGGAACCATTTCCTTGCACAACTCACTGCCCTACACTGAGGCACTGCTGGGGTTCCCTAAATATACCGAGCCCACCACACAGGCTGTGCCACTAGGCAGCTCCAGCCCATAGCTTTCCCAACCTGCCCACCCAGACCTGGCTCCACAGATCTGTGCTGAGACCCTGTCTCCACATCCACACAGGCATAGATCTTGCTGCTGGAAGAGATTTCAGAGTAGCTGGTGAAACTGCCCTCGCTCAGGCAGGTTGAGAATGGTGCAGACTTCAGGAGCGGGTGACTGAGGGCGTGAGCAGCAGGTGATTTAGTAGGGGCCTAGACCTGGATTTCCTTCCCTCTCACCACACTCCAGTGTGTGGAGTCCAGGCTACCAGGGACCCTCCTGGAACCACCATACCTAAAGAAGCTTAGAACTTCATGTCTCACCTTGTTATCACTCCAGAATAGTAACAGTGCCTAAGGAACATTTTCTATCTGCCCTGCACTGTGCTAAGTTCTTTACACGTATTGTCGTGGGGGCTCCTCCCAGCATTCCTCCTTGCTAAGTATTATTTCCTCAAGTTTAAAGATGAGGAAACTGAGACTCAGGGATTCCAGTGACTTACCCAAGTCCATCCAGCTGGGGATGTGTTTCCCTCCACAGCCTACCCTCATAACCATCGTTGGGCACACCCAGTCAGGATGGCTCCGGGCTACGGGGGAGGCAATCCTGGCACTTCAAGAATCCTACCTGCATTGGAACAGGCTTGTCTTCATCCTAAATTAGCACTCAATACCTATCACTAGGGGTTTCCCAGGTGACTCAGGGTAAAGAATCTGCCTGCCAATGCAGGAGATGTGGGTTTGATCCCTGGGTCAGGAAGATCCTCTAGAGAGGGAAATGGCAACCCACTCCAGTATTCTTGCCTGGAGAATCCCGTGGACAGAGGAGCCTGGAGGGCTACAGTCCATGGGGTAGCAAACAGTCGGACACAACTTAGCGACTAAACAACAGCAACAGCAAACCTAATACTAACAATAATACTTAATGAGCATTTCTAGAGGCCAAGCCCTGGGCCAGATACTTTCCATCCATCATCTCATTTAATTCCCCGACAGCCCTGATAGGATGATGGGATTATGCTTTTTTTTTTCCTTTTCAAATGAAGGCAGAGACTCATTTGACTTGAGAGTTGAAAGTAACTGTGCTAAGGACATGGCATCTGTGAGTGGCAGAGCTGGGGTTCAAACCTACCCAGATGTGACCCTGAAGCCCATGTTCTCCAAACTCACTGTCCTGCCCACAGACGCCCCTACACTAGCAACTATGATGTGGGAGGGGCTCTCCTCTCACGCCTGTGGGCCAGCACTGTGGGCGTCACAAGGGATCCGTTAGACCTGCAGGACCCCCAGGCCCTGGCCTAGACCCACTGATTCAAAATCTGAATCTTATCAAGATCACGGGCACAGCAAAGTCTGACAAATTGCGTTCCAGATCATCTACCTCTTTACTCCAGTTTCCCAAAAGGCTCGAGACCAGGAACTGAGGCCAGAAAGTGAGTGGCAGGAACTAAGTATCTGCCTGAGGTGGGCTGGGGGTGGAGGGGAGCTGAGGGTGGAGGGGAGCTCAGTGTGGAGGGAACCTGGGGGTGGAGGGGGGCTGGGGGTGGAGGGGAGCTGGGGGTGGAGGGGAGCTAGGGGTGGAGGGGAGCTGGGGGTGGAGGGGGCTGGGGGTGGAGGGGAGCTGGGGGTGGAGGGGGCTGGGGGTGGAGGGGAGCTGGGGGGTGGAGGGGATTTGGAGGTGGAGGGGGGCTGGGGGTGTAGATGAGTTGGGGGGGTGGAGGCGAGCTGGGGGTGGAGGGAGCTGAGGGTGGAGGGGACCTGGGAGTGGAGAGGGGTGGAGTGGGGCTGGGGGTGGAAGAGAGTTGGGGGTGGAGGAGACCTGGGGGTGGAGGGGAGCTGGGAGTGGAGAGGAGTTGGGGGTGGAGGGGGGTGGAAGGGAGCTGGGGGTGGAGGAGGGCTGGGGGTGTGGAGGAGAGTTAGGGGTGGAGGGGACCTGGGGGTGGAGGGGGGCTAGGGGTGTGGAGGGGAGTTGGGAGTGGAGGGGAGCTGAGGGTGGGGCCCCCACTTATCTCCCCTCCTTGTAGCCAGCCCATCCCTCTTTGGAGTCATCCAGGGACACAGGTCTCAACAGGTGTGAGTCACTGCCTATTCCCACTGGATCAGGTGTCCCACATGCCCCTCCTGGAGCCTCTCCCGGGGGATGGTAGAGGGTCTCACAGGGCAGCCAAGCTTCAGCGGATGCCCAGAGGCTTGGGAGAATCCCCAGACCCTCCCAGGAAGGGGTTAAAACAGAACAGGTTGCACTCAGCCTCTGAAGTGAGAGATTCACTCCCTGAGAGATGTTCCTGGAGTACTCCCTAACTGAATCCCAGTGTGGGAGAAAGTTGGGGGCTGGGAGTGGATTCAGGAGTCTGCTTTTGCTGGCAATGTCACTGGGAGTGAAAGTTGCTGGGTTGTGTCCAACTCTTTGTGACCCCATGGACTGCACAGTCCATGGAATTCTCCAGACCAGAATACTGGAGTGGGTGGCCTTTCCCTTCTCCAGGGGATCTTCCCAAGGGGATCGAACCCAGGTCTCCTGCATTGCAGGCAGATTCTTTACCAGCTGAGCCACAAGACTGGAATCACCTTTAAAAGAAGCAAAGAGGATTGACTCCATTACTGAGTACCAACTCTGTGCGAGGCAAAGCGTGGAGTGTGCTAGTCCTTACTGCCATCCCACCAAGTAGGATTATATGTACATTTCACAGGTGAGGACACTGGGCCATGGAGAGAGTAACTTGTCTAGGATCTCTTCCTTCACAAGGGTCGCAATTTTCAGCCCCCAAACTATAAACACATGGAACAGCAAGGCAGAGAAACCAGACATGCTGGAAGCATGAGTATTCCTAGGACCCTGAGCCATTTCATCCCAGACAGGAGACACTTGCACTGAAGCCAAGGAATGGGCCTGGAGTCCAGTCCATCATGGTCAGGCCATCTTTCAGTGACAGCATCCAGGCCCACTGGATGGAAGAGGAGGCGTTCCCAGCCGTCGGCCTCTGGCTGGTGCCCCACACCGACCTGCCTCACCAGGTGCGCTGGGTGTGCACAGACACAGATTGTGTGTCTGTGAGGGGTGCTTAGCATCCTCCTGCCCTGTCAGCCCCTGTGGAGCAGGCAGGAGAAGCAGGGGCTCTGGAAGGCACCTCACACCCTTTCAGAAGGCCTCCTCCCATGTCATACGACATCTGCCCAGCCTGTGGGCACATGGGCAGGGCATTGTTACCAAAGGAGAGAACCCACGCAGCTAATCAGCTTTGGAGGTTTCTAAAACCTCACAGGGACATGAGCCTGTGACGTGAGGAAAGGGGATCCAACCGTCCAAGCCTTCCCCGAGGGGCCACGAGCCTTGCTGGGGAGAGAGCCCGTATCAGACTGCTAGGGTTTGGAGGCAAACCCCCAGATGTCCCCAGGACCCCAGAGGCTTAACCAAGCCGACCTCACCTGCTGGCCCTCCCCGCAGCCAGAGCCCACAGCTCAACTGCTTATACTGTTAGGAGTTTAAGGAGGCTGAACATCTTGAAGGTATTACCATTTATAGAAAAGCACATTTACAATTAGCTCTATATAAACACCTGGGGATTTATCTCCCAGAACTCTAGGCTGGTGATGCAGGAGCCATCGAGCCTGCGGAGTTGACACAGGCCAGGGAGAGCTCCCTGAGAAGTCTCTTCTCTTCTGTCCGACAAGCTTCTTTGGGTCCCCACTCTCTGTCCCCACTTTCCCTCCTCACACCCAGCCATCTGCTCGGAGGACGCACCAGCCTCCCCTACACTGCCAGGAGGGCTGGAGGCTGAGGGGTTGCTGAGCCAGAAGTGATTCCGTCTCAAGGTCCAGGGCTGCGTCCCAGAGAGCTCCATATGGGGGCCTAGAGGAGCCTTCCTTAGAACAAAGGGGCATCTTAAACCCAACGAGAGGCCTCCTGCCTCAGAACAATTCATCATTCGCCAGCCGTTCAGAACAACTATGCAAATGCCCTTGGAGCCAGGAAGAAATTGGTCAGGGATCAGACAGGGAAGAGGCAGCGTGCCACAAGGGTTAACTGGGAGGGTGCAGGATTCAGAATACCTAAACTGCAGTCCTGGCTTCTCTGCTCACCAGAAGGTCACCGATCCCCTTAAGTCTCAGTGTTCTCATCTGTAAAATGAGGATGACGACTGCCTATATTCCAGTGTCATCACAATGACTAAATAAGATAATTCACATAAAGCACCTGGGCAGGGTGCCCAGCACGCAGCAAGTGTTTAATAAGCATTAGTTTGAATGATTACCAACCCAAATTAAAGCAGCCTTTTAAAGGGATACCACCTCAAGACGCCACCCAGAAGTACAGAGATTATGGGATGCAGAACATTTTCCACTTGGCAAAACTTTTACCCTTTCTCAAAAGCAGTGGTTCTTGGGACTTCCCTGGCAGTCCAGTGGTTAAGACTCCCTGCTTCTAATTCAGGAGATGTAGGTTTGATCCCTGGTCGGGGAACTAAGATTCCACATGCTGTGCGACATAGCCAAAAAAAAAGAAAGAACCAGAAGTCTGTGAGCAGACTTCCCACCCTCATAGCTTGCCACCTTCCCAAGATATGTAAATAATTTTGGTTTATGTGATAATACCTATGAGTGTACACAGATTAAACAGCAACAGCAGACTTTTGGCAGGACAGAGCAGTAGAGCATGACCATAATTTCATCACCACAGTGACTGCTGGTCCATCAGCTAAGCACAGCTCTAGAGATGAAACACCTCTTCTCTCCCAATCAAAAAAGCATACCAAATATCAAGTCATCATAATGTATGCTTTAAATATCTTATAATTTTATTATCAATTACATCTCAATAAAGCTGAAATTTTTTTTTAAGTATGCCAGCAGGAAGGTGAGTGAGGGGAATGTCATCACTGTGTTAACCCTGAAATTATTCTATCATATTTTTTGTAAAGCAAATCGCTGAAGCTTCTGAATGTTATCACTGGTACAGGGGGTTTATTCTACCCCAAAGGTTTGAAAGTCAGCATGTAATTAAAAACTGCATGTAATCAAAATCACCCTTCAAAATCCTCTTAAATCATCCCCAAAGTTTATCTTTAAACACAAAAATCATACTCAAAAGACTGGGATGCTCATAATATACAGGCATATGGAAGCTAAGACACACTGAACCAAGAGCTGAATAAAGCTGGCTTTCTCTCTCCCTCTTCCTACAACAGTGCTTGACTACATTCTTGTCAAATTGCATTCCAATCAGTTAAATGAGTAAATGATATAATTCCACTACTGCAAATTGCTGCTATGCTCCTCTCAGCTGACCCATGCTGAGACAGTTCTCCAGAAGCTACATAAGATGGAATGGCTCCCTTTATCCCTCCATGACCTGGAAAAAAAAAAAAAGTAAGGGCACCCACTTACTTGCAGCCTGGATTCGAGCCTTCCGACTGACCACCAGCCCAAAGCGGTTCTGAGCCACACACTCATAGTCCCCCTCATCTGAAGGGCTGCCGCCTCCATCCAGCAGGAAGTGGCGGATCATCAAGGACCCATTGGCCAGCACAGTGGAGTGGGTACTGTCCGCCAGCTCCACCCCATTCTTCCTCCAGGTGATTCGCACTGGAGGAATCCCCTCCACCTTGCAGCCCAGCATTACGGGCTGCCCAGGGACTGCAATGTCATCACTTGGCTCCACAGCAAATGCCAGTTCAGCAGAGTGGCCAAGACCTGCATCAGGAGGGGGAGAGAGAGTAAAAGGAGAAGTTAGTGTGGAATGAACTCGAAAACACAGGGCTTCCAAGTTCTCTGGATCTGAGTGTCCCATCCCCATCATTCTGCTGTATCGGAATCTCTATTAATATATAGAAATGTATGCCTTATGAAGGGTCATCTCATGCTTGGAATCTCTATTAATATATAGAAATTTCTGCATTATGAAGTGTCATCTCATGCAGTACAGTTACTTAATCAACAGACTGTCTCAGAGAGATGGATATTATTTCTACCACCTTTCTTTTATTTGTATGTTTTTAAAAAATATTTATTTACTTGGCTGCGTTGCAGCACGCAAGATCTTCCTTGTGGTGCATGGACTCTGTAATTGTGGCTCAAGGTCTTTATTCATATCTTTTACAGAAAAGGAAACTGAAGCCCAGAGATGTTAAGCAACTTGTCCGAGACCTCAGAGTTAATAGTTATAAGTCTGGGACCTAAAAGCAAGACTGATTCTAACATAGCTGCTGCCACTCTGTGCCCACCTGGTTAAACACTGAAGCCACACAGACTTTCAGAGTGTGACCTCAGGTATTCAGTCTGCCCTGGCTTCTCCATCCTCATCTGTTTAAATAAGGAACAACAATATGGCTTGTGTTGTTCGTACATGCTAAGTCACTTCGGTCATTCAATCACTTCAGTCCGACTCTTAGCAACTCCATGACCTGTGGCCCACCAGGTTTCTCTGTCCATGGAATTCTCCAAGCTAGAATACTGGAGAGGGTTGCCGTGCCCTCCTTTAGGGGACCTTCCCAACCTGGGATCAAACCCACGTCTATTATGTCTCCTGCATTGGCAGGTGGGTTCTTTACCACTGAGCCACCAGGGAAGCCCTATGTTAAATATGACCTACAGACGTAAAGGCACTATGAAAAGTTAAAATTTCTACACAGTATAAAGTGAGATAGTAATAAACCGCTGTTTCTTTTTGCTGACAACACCATCTGAACAGGGAGAAGGGTGTGTGGGTCCAGGACTGGGTACAGGCTGGGTGATGGTCCAGCCCCACTGCCCCACCCCTAGGATGCTCTGGGGTTTGGCAGTTCCGTTTGCTTTGCTTTTCTCATAAAGAGGATGAGAGATACCAAACATCTACTCAGATTTCTCAAAATTCAGAAAGAAGGAGGCTCCTAGAACCTTTCTCCCAGCAACCTCTTCACTCCTGCAGAAGAGAAAGGAACTGGAAAAGGGGAAGACGAGGGGGAAGAAAAGAAGGGAGAAGATGAGGGTGATCAGGGAACCAGAAGTGGGAGAGGAGGGACGAGAGCTCCAAGCCCAGGCATGATGCCAAGTCTCCAACTTCTCCAGCGAGCAACTTACCAGACCAGTTACAACTTCAGTCCTGGAGAAATGAACCCGCCTGGGCTGAGAAGGCAGCCACAGACCCCCTCCACATTTCCGGGGAACTAGTGACACGGGAGCGGGCCCCTCCCTTCACAGGCCAGCGCCCTCCCTGGCTGCGAGGAGACGGGGCAGTGAGGGGGAGAAAGCAGAAGGAGGAGCGCTGCAGCTAGGGGCGTTTCCCCCACCCTCAGGGACGTGTAATTCGTATTTTAAGATATTTGAGGGTCACGCCCCTCCAGATCCCTACCCATCCTTCCCAAGACTTGCGTTTCAGCTGCCTCGGCTCCGCACCCCAACCCCAGTATTTTAATAGCAACTGGGGGATGGATAAACTTTCTACTAGATGCGCTTGCGACATCCTGCTTCTCCGGAGCTAAGAGGGGAGAGAATACTGCCCAGAGGAGTGTCTGCTGAGAACTTCGGGTGGGAGGGGAAGAGACTAGATTTTCACTGCTCTCGCGTGAAATGAGCCCGTTACAGTCCCTGAGGGAACAGGGTGGTGGTGACGGAGCTCGGGGCAGCAAAGCCGTCAGACCCCGAGCTCTGCGTGTGCACCCTCCGGGGTAGGGCGGGCACGTGGGCATCCCCGCCGCGCTCTCGCCCTCGGTCGGCTTCTCTTTCCTTTCCTCAGCTCGCAGGGTGTCTCCCCCTCCCCACGCACGGCCAGCCGGGGACCTCCCTCTTCCTCGATCTCTCCCTCGCACTCCGCGTCCTAGTCCCTCTCCAAATCCAAGACGCGATCTCTTCACCCGTCGCAGCCCGCTCAGTCCCGGACTCCGCCCCCGGGGTCGGCGGTCTCCTAACCTCGGCCACCGCGGGCCACTCTGTGCCCACCCTCGGGCTCCGCGCTCCCCAACTCGCCCCTCGGACCGGACTCAGCCCTGCAGTCTCCCAAGGCTCGTCTCCCCCTCTCCCCAACTCCAGCCTGCCCGCCGATCTCCTGCTTTGCCGCGCTCCTGGCCGCTTGGTCCGGGCTCGGACACTACTGAGTCTTGGAGCCGCAGCGGACTGAATGCGAGTCTCTCTTCTGGGGGGTCCATGCTCAGCATCGCCTGGCTCCGCGTTCCCCGCAGCCGGGCCTCAGTGCCCTCTTCCCCGCCTCCGCCCCGTCCCGCTCGTCTCCCCTTGGGCAAGTCCCTCCAGCCCGCGGTCCGCCGGCAGGTCCGCGCCGCTCTCCCCAGGTCCGCCCCTCGCGCCCGCTTACTCCCTTCTCGCCCTTCCCGGGGCTCGGGCCCCAGCAGCCGCACCGCGGGCGCCCTAGCTCACCGTCGCTTGGCGCAGGCAACAGTAGCAACGGCAGCAGCGGCAGCAGGAGCCGGGGCCGGCGGCGCGGGGGCGCGGCGCGCGAGGCAGCCATGGGGCTCGCGGTCCGCTCGGATCGGCGACGCGCGGCTCTGGGGCCTCTCGCGGCTCACAGTGTCCCGCGGGGTCGGCGCCGGGGCCGGGGCCGGGGCTCCGGCCGGGGCCGAGCCCGGGCGGCTGGGGGCTGGGGCCACATGCCTGCCTAGGAGCGCCGGGGGCGCAGGGCGAGCGCGGCCGCTTGCGCCATCTTGCACCCACCCGGGCGATCTGTCAGCCTCGCTCGGGGTGCGCGCTCCGCACTCTCACCACCCGCCCCGCCCTCCTCCCGCCGCCCCTCTTCCTTCCCCTCCCGGTCCCCTCCCCCAGCCCCTTCTCCCCGGAGGCCGGGTCTGGGGAACAAAAGAGCCGGCGAGCGCTTTAAGCGGCCGGACATTCCCGGCTGCGCGGCGGACGCGCCCCCTGCGCTTTGAACTGGGGCCGGAGCGGCGGGCGCCATCCAGAGCTGAAGCCCCGGACCCCTCCCCGCGGGCCAGCTCCGAACTTGGGGGGCTAGGGGAGTGGAAACCCAGTGGTCTGCGGAGTAGGACCGGGTTGCGGAGAAACACGCAAAGCTGCCGGATTCTCTCCTACCCACTCTTTCTGCTGCGCCCTTCTGCACCGTGTCCAAGTCTGTATTGTCGAGATAATTCCCTAAAAGCTGCACAAAGTTGTCAAAGATTCGGTTTTCCATGGGTTTCTGGTTCTTCCACCCAAAGGTTAGGACGTTTAGCTGCAAGGTTGGCCTCTTTAGACCGAAGAGTTCTGGCGCTTGGGTGGACAGGAAGGATAAAGAGTGGGAAGGCGGCTTGGTCCAGGGCCCTGAGAGAGACGACCTAACAGGACAATGAGAACGCTAAAGTAGGCCGGATTCTGACCCCACTTCTCCCTGCGGTGTAGTTCAGCAGACCCAGGCGGGCACTCTCAGAGTTCAACTGAAAGATAAAGATATCCCGTCTCCCCTGCTCACTCTCAAGGAAACGGAAAGGATACAGGTCATGACAAATGACCTGTAACTGGAATAGCACCCTGAAAGTTAAAATTCCCAATAACGCTTCTATGCCACAAAGACTCAGTGTTTCATGTCAGAGAACGTAAAAGGAGACATCAGTCTCAGGTAAGGATTGTTATGGTAGATAGGCATGCCTCTTAGGAGATACAGCCCCACACTGGCCTGCAGAGATCATCAGTCTTGGCCACTCGCTATTAAATGATCTTCTGTTGAGTTCAGCATGATGTGCTAGTCCATCAAAATTACTGAGCATCTTCCAAGTTCGAGGAGCAAGAGGTTTAAAGAGAGTAGTCTCTGCCTTACTTAGCTATTGGCATTGAATTGGTCAGGCAGAGGAGTAATTACATCTCTCTTTTGATACCAACTGTGAATTGCAGAGCAGGAGTGTTAACATATATAAAACTAACTCTGACGCAGATAGGTAAAGGGCCCCCAGAAATCAGGTAAGTTTACTAGTCCCTGGGTTCGTGCAGCCCAGGGACTCTGTAGTAGCAATTGGAAGATGAACAGGACTTGAGACATATGAGCAAGCAGTAGGAGCCAATGGAGAAATTCAGGGTCAGGGAACACACCGAAGTCCCAAGCCAATTTCCTTACAAGGAAGGGCAGGAAGGATGAACCTCTATTGGCCATAGGAAAGGGAGAGGTGGGGGCCTTCCCTGGGCGGAAAGGCCTGGAAATCTCTCCTGCAGGGTTTGAATTCTCAACAACCCCTTCTTGGCTTGTCCTACACTCAGGAGAGGTCAAATTGGTGTCCTGAGTTGCTGTCATTTTAAATTCATTTTGACAAGTGTTTAATTCTTCTTTATCACAACACTTGGTCTGAGAATGATATGCAAATAATGGCTATTCTCCTGCATGCAAAATGTGCAGTATCTCCCCCTACAATGTGTCAATTAACTCAGGGCTGGCTCACCAGTCACTTTGGGGGTGGTCCTGGGCAGGAAGGCCTCTGGTTCTTGGTTCCCAGCAGTAGAAAAACACCCATGGTCCAGGCACTATAAAGATCCTAGCAGAGCAGTTGCCAACTGTAATCCTGAGATGTGTGTGGGGTGTAAGCGTGGAGTCTGGTGTATGACTATTGTGCCTAGGTTTGAGTTAATGGACACCAGCATGACTGTGAAGGTGAGAGTGCATGTATGGGTCTCTGAGCTCATAGGCACTGCACCCATATGTGTGAACGGGCGTCACGGGCAATTTTGGAAGCCAGGTTTATACAAAGAAGATTTGTCGAACCCAATCTCTGGAGTTTGGTGGTTCACTCCTCCCTTGGGTTCAACAAAGTTAAAAAAAAAGTGTGTCCAGATGAAAAGAGATCCTTGAAGAGCCTAAAAGAATGCCATCAAAGAAAGCATCTTTCCTAAGTTCAGGTGTTTTTTCTAAGTGCCTGTTGGGGGAGGGACATGGTTCAGTTCGTTTTTTGAGGTGGGGGGGGGGGTTCCTATCCTAGGAGTCTGAGTAACCTATTTTTTTACTTTATTGAAATATAGTTGATGTACAATATTATATGTTACAAGTGTAGAATACAGTGATTCATAATTTTAAAGGTTATACTCCATTTATAGTTATAAAATTCTGGCTCTGTTCCCTGTGTTTCACAACATATCCGTGGAGCTTATTTTATAATAGTATGGACCTACCCCTATCTTGCTCCTTCCCCTCTCCCCACGGTAACCACTAGTCTGTTTTCTATCTCTCTGAGTCTGTTTCTTTTTTGTTATATTCACTAGTTTGTTGTATTTTTTAGATTCCACATATAAGTAATAGAGTATTTGTCTTTAACTTATTTCACTTTGATACCCTCCAAGTCCATCCATGTTGTTGCAAGTGGCAAAACTTCATTCTCTTTTATGGCTGAGTAGTATTCCATCGGAGAAGGCGATGGCACCCACTCCAGTGTTCTTGCCTGGAGAATCCCAGGGACGGGGGAGCCTGGTGGGCTGCAGTCCATGGGGTCGCTAAGAGTCGGACACGACTGAGCGACTTAGCAGCAGCAGCAGCAGTATTCCATTGCTTAACCACACTGTCTTTCTCCACTCATCTGTTGATGAACATTTAGGACGCTTCCATATCTTGGCAATTGTAAATAATGCTGCTGTGAACATTGACATGCACATATCTTCTCAAATTAATGTTTTTGTTTTGTTACATACCCAGGAGTGGAAATGCTGGGTCATATGGTGGTTCCATTTTTAGTTTTTTGAGAAACTTCCATACTGTTTGCCACAGTGACTGCACCAATTTAAATTCCCATCAACAGTGTACAAAGGTTCCCTCTTCCTTAGAGAAAGTCCAGTTCTTTCTTATAACTACCTGCTCTTCTGCTCAAAACTCAACATTTCCTATCCTGGTAAGAAATACATTCTCTAGGGCAGAAAGGCTGAGGAAATTCTAGTCACTTGGTTCCAAAAACAAGAACATTTTTGGAAAATAGTTTATTAATTCATTACAGGGACAGATATATGATCAATGCATTGGCTTAACACTAAAGAATATCATAATTGTAAGGAGAAAAAAATGCTGGAAAATAATTAAATAATACAGCAAAACTACAGACAAATAAATGAGCAGGTACCGATTATACTTGTCATGCATCAATAAAAGGTTTTTAAATGAGACTCAAAAACCATAAGGCATCCATGGTAGGTGACAAAAGGATTAATACCCTGTAAAAGGCCAATGGACTCTTTTCTAATAAAAATACTGCTACAAAGACACAAACCTAACACTTCCAAATTACCCAGAGCCCAAATCATATATAATGCTAGTGAGTAATGGCCATGTTCTTATCAACTGTGAGTTATAGGCAGATACCAGATTTATTACTTATTTGCTTTTGAGAAACAATTTTCCACCCAACCTAATGGGTTATAAATTGTCTCATTTGCAGCTATTTAATTTAAACCAGAACCTCAGTGCCTGTTAAACAAGAACATGAAAAATGACTATGTGGTGTAATGCTAAGAGCCTACTGTTAAAACAGCTATTTAATTCAGGACAGGTTTTTTTTTTTTTCCCCCTTTAGGAAAAAAAAAAGAAAAAATCAAACCAGCCAAATAAAATGAGGCTTTTGACCTTCAGAGCAGTGATGAAACATGTACAGTAGTGTTAGCCACAGCAATGCCGAATGCTACAGAAATAGTACAAATGACAGTTCTGTCCTTAACGAGATACAAAACCAGCATTAATAATCTTTAGTGTTATCATAGGCTGCCTGAAGGGGGAGGAGGAGGAAATGTAGGTGCGGATGTCAAACCTGAGTGACACCCGAGTGTAATAAACACAGATGCTGAAAGGGTCTGAGGAAGCTGCAACTCCACTGAGAGACATTTCACCATTAAAAAAAAAGGAAAGATAGACTGGTTATTTCTAATTTGGCTCAGAAGCCAGAGTTAACCCTTGATGTGCTTGCTGCTCAGTGAAAAAAGATGAATTCAGGGAGAAGAGACCAAGTACTAAATGCTCCTATGAGAGGCTGAGGTGCAAAATCAAATAAATGAAACAAGTCAGGCTTGTCCCTGTGTGGGGGGGCGTCAACAGAAAATGACTTCAGGATTGAATTTAAAGAAAGAGCAAAATGAGATGAGCCCATCACCCTTGTCCTGTGTGAAGACCCTACTTCCAGCACCCTAGAGGATGATTCCTCCCAGCCCCATCCTGTCAGTTCCTGGACAAGGTGCAGAGAGTGGGAGGCGAAGGGGCTGCCCAGCCCCTAATTCCCACCCCCTTCTCCCTTTCAAGCTCCAGCTGGGAAGCAAGGTGCCTCAAATGCCTCTGTCCAGCAAACCAGACTTACTGCATGGAAGGGAGGGAATAATTGTATCCCAAGCCTCTGGGTCGTGTTCCCCCTTCTGTGTCTCAAAACCCCCAAGGATGACTTGCATTCATCCTCTCTAAGGAGAACCCTCCAGTCTCAATCCCAGGGAGAAAGAAGCAAGGGAAGCTGAAAGGTCTTCTCCCAACCCACACTGGGGGTGTGCAGTCTGCCTGGGGATGGGGTCTACAGAGGCACAGAGAAGCAGGGGCAGGAGGATGATGGCTGAAGTGGACGGCGGACACAGGAGTCCCATCACGGCCCCAGACAGACATGAGGTAGTCGCGTTGTGAGGGAAGGGTGCTGAGACTGAACCCAGGCAGGAGAGCCACGTGACACAGTGTGGGAGAGGCGAGAGAGAGATAGCGGAGACAGACAGAAGCCACAGAGAGGAGAGTCCTGGGACGGAAGGGAAGGGCCCTAAGCTTGGGAGAACAGGGGCACAGGGAAACAAGACCCTAGAGGAGCGAGGGGGAGGAGAAAAGGGAGAGCAAGAGAAAGCAGATTTTCAAAACCAGGCACTTCCCCAATTACAAAATTAGGTGCAGACTCGCTCTGAGGGGAGCTGGAGTCACCCTCTCAGTTTGGACACAGGACACACGGCAGATGGGAGGTGACGCGACTAAAGTGTCAGGCATTCAGAGCCTACTTGCACTCAGCCCAGCCCAACCGGAAAGTGGGCCGGGGCTGTCTTTGTCAGACAAGGCATTGGAGACACTCTCAGAGTGTGTAATAAAAGGCTGGGTGACAGAGTAGGGGCCCGCAGGGCTGGGGACAGACCACTCTGGGGCAGTGTCCTGACCTGGAGGATCAATTAGGCCACAGTGACCACTGCCTGGCCCAGAGCTTCCCAGCTCACCAACCAGCACACACACATGTGCTTCACACATGTGCATATCACATGTAACTGTGCGTCACATGTCTCACAAACCACATGTGTCACAGAGTATAGGGGGAGCGAATAATCCAATCCTTCCTCTCCCCGAGCCAAAGCACCCCAGGAGGCTCCAAGTGGCTTGATGACTTGCAGGCAGAGACGCGTACACGTGTAGCCACACGCATCATGTCGCGTGATCCAAACCAGCCTGTCCCAAACGGTGCCCTCTAGGGGAGCTAAGTAGAGGAGGACGGGACTGGGGCTTTGGGCAGGCTTGGGCTGGCTCCTGGAGGGCAGGGGGCCTTTGGCTGGCCGTTGTTCCCAGGGGCCTCCTCCAGAGCCTCATTGGACTGGAGGTCCGAGTAGGGGCAAGCATCGCTGGCTGCCTCTGGCAGGCAAGTAAGTCTGTCTGGCCCAGGGGCTGCTTGCTCACACCCGCCTGGCTCCTGGTCCAGCCAGTCTTCCCCTTGACCAAGATCCACAACACTCGAGGTGAGGTCAGGAGCCTCTGAAGGCAGGGAATCTTCAGGTTCCAGGTCTTGGAGGTGGAGGTCAGGGGTCCCAATGGATGCACTAAAGTCCGAGTGGACGATGACTTCGGCCTCCACCTGGTTCCTGCAGGCTGGGGGAGGCTTCTTCCTCCCGTTGCCCTGGTCAGAGCAGAGAACACAAAAACCATCACTGAGCGTGACCATCAGAAGAATGACTGTCCTTCTCGGGGTGGAGAGAGGCTGACCTCCAGCCTAGAGCCCTTTATATATCATGCGGGAGTTGGTAAGGGAAGAACAGTGACTGTCCTCCAGATGATGATCAGATCCATGGGAAGGCAGGGAAACACTAAGATTTGCCCTTGTCACAGAATTTCAGAAATACCAGATATGGGCAGGGCTCTGTGAACACGAAGAAGGGCTGAATGCAGTCAGATTGGTGCACGCTCAGATTCATGGGAATTCTGCAGTGGCCCACTTATGCCTAGCTCGAGGAGGGACTGTCTTCCCAAACACTGGCCTGCCCTCCACCCACTCACCTTTAGAGGCTCCAGGGGTCTCCAGGCTCGACTTTTACCCCCAGGGACGTTACCACCAGGGGTCTCCAGAAGATTCATTACTTGCTCTTACCAAGCATGGGACGCTTCTCTCCTTCCCTCCCTCTTTCTTTCCAGGACACTGACCTTTATGGCCTCGTACACCAGAGCCTGCAGCAGCAGTGTCTGCCCAGTTCCAGCAGGGGGCAGCAGGGCCCGGGTCAGAGAGGGCATGGGGCCTGCCTGGGGCAGCTCACAGCCTGCCCAGGAACCTGCCCAGCTGGGCCCACCGGGCTGAGCCCAGGAGATCTGCACAGAGAAAGAAGCAGGAGCTGAAGGCTTGATGGGGATATACGCAGGAAACGGCTGGAGCCCCCTCCACAGACTCTTGGCCCCCTTTCTACTTCCCTCCCCAAGGCAGTGGGGACAGGCACAGAATGAGCTGAGAGTCTGGGGGTGAATTTGAGGATAGAACGATGCTCCTGCAGAACAGCCCAGGAGTTTCTGAGCCAGGCAAGGTCTCCTTCACCACACAGAGGCAGGGAGAGGGTGAGAAAGCACTCAGGAGTTCGCGCTGGCTGATCAGAGAATGCAGGATGAGCCGCCACTGCCAGGATGGACAGGACCCGGCCTGTGTGGATGCACCTCATCTGGATCCTGGTCCTACCTGGCCACAGCCTACCTGACCAGCCTCCTTCCCCCACGCTGGGGAGAACTGGGTCTTAGAGCTCTCCCCAGCTCCCAGGATGAGGCGTGTTCTGGCCACCTTGAGTCACCCGCCAACAGCCCCTCGGGGGCTCTCCCCTCCTTCCTGAGAACCAGGCTGACCTATTCTGCCAGAGACGGAGGCCCATCTGCTTCCCTGCCTTGCCAAACCTTTCAAAGAGGAGGGAGAGCTTTTTCTTCTGCAGCTGGTCCAGGGAGGGGAGGGGGGAGCGGGCCTCTCACAGGGTCACACAGCGTGCTCTCACGCCCCCTAGTGTCCTATTTGGGAATGAACCGCAGTGTGGGGCTCGGCCTCCCCGGCTTCAGGCTCACCTTTCTCTTGGAGTGACCCCGGCCGGCTGAAGCACCACCACCCATAAGGCTGTGCACTTCAGCCCTGTCCTCGATGTCCGTGGGCGGTGGGGACCAGTCCTGGGGACGAGGGTGCACAAGGGACTCCAGTTCATGGACAGCTGGGGGGCTGGGGGGTGCCAGGCGGGCTCTGGAGTACAGTGCAGGGTTCCCAGCAGTGGCCGAGGAGGACAGCCCAGGGAGGGCTTCTCTGGAAGGGAAGATGGGAAACAGACAGTGTGGTCAAAGAGAGGGGCAGGGGTGGGATTGGGATTAGTCCAGCCTATGTCCCTGGGCAGGTTCCTACCCATCTTTGAGACTTAATTTCACCGTCTGTGCAATGGATAAGAAATTCTGTGACTGTTCACAACAGCTGTGACACTGTACTGAGGTCCTTCCTCCCTAGGCTCTAGGCATCTGGAGATTTGGGGGCCCTCTTTGCAAGACGCTAGCAGCTACCAAGGAAGTCCATGAGGTCGAAAAGAGTTAGACACGACTGAGTGACTGAACAACCACCACCAAGGAAGCAGGAGAGAGGCAACTATGCTACGCCAGCCCTTACTGAGGGGATACGCTGGGGGCTTCCCTAAACCCATTCCGCTTCCCATTCTCACGAGGACCTCACCCCAACCCATTCATCCCAGACAACTTTAATGGGGCCCCCAGGAGGGGCTAGAGCAAGTCACAGCCACTTTCCCTGCTCTCTCTTCTCTGCAGAGGAAGTTGCTCCTCTCTGTGGTCAGACTGGTCCTTCTACCTACCTGTGGGGGCTGCGGCGCAGGCCAGCACACATGCAGGCCAGGAGGCAGAGGAGGCCCAGGCAGACGCCCACGATGATGCCCGTGACTGAGTGCACATCCAAAGAGTCTGGCAGGGGAGAGGGAGGGAATAGAACAGATCAGGGACAGGAGAAAACCCGAGGTTCATAGACCAGGACATCCTGGGGCTTCCTCTGGAGGCCACTGGCCTGAGTCTCTTCCTTTGGACATGTGAAATCTCTGATGCAAGGATCCGAGGGCCCCACAGACTCACAGGGACCACCACTACCTCTCTCTCCAACTGTCAGCCCCATTGGACATCCGGAAGCTGGAGCTCCTCCCCATCAACCCGGCCTTTCAGTGAAACATGCCTCTTGCCTGCCTAACAGGGCTGGTTTCGCAGGTGTGTAACACGTGCAGTGGCACGTGGCCCATGCTTAGAAGGGCTCTGCGCCTGGCTTAATGCTCTGCTGTCACCACCCTGAAATTCTTGCTCATTTTTCTTTTTAATGTATTTCCTTGGCTATGCTAGGTCTTAGTTGTGGCACACAGGGTATTTTTTTCTTCTGTGGCTGCTGTGCAGCATTTGGGATCTCAGTTCGCTGACCAGGGATTGAACCCATGCCCCCTCCAGCGGGAGTGTCGAATCTTAACCACTAGACTGACAGGGAAGTCTGTCTTCTTCATTTTTTAATAAGGGGTCCCACATTTTCCTTTCACACTGAGCCCTGCAAATTACTGTGTAGACAGTCTCATGGCCTAAGACCTCCACTGTATAAAGCTCATCACCTCTTCAAGCCAGTTCTCCAGTGAAAGTAAGCTCCCAAAGAAACCAAGCCAGTTTCCCACAAATCTGACCTTTCGACTGAATTACCACTGAACCGCACCCATTTCCCCTTCAAATGTGTCCTCTCCACACCTGGCTTTCCTGGTGGCTCAGATGGTAAAGAATCTGCCTGCAATGCAGAAGTACTGGGTTCGATCCCTGGGTCGAGAAGATCCCCTGGAGAAGGGAATGGCTAGCCACTCCAGTACTCTTGCCTGGAGGATTCCATGGACAGAGGAGCCTACAGTCCATGACGTCACAAAAAGTCAGATGTGACTGAGCAACTAACACTTTCACACCAAATAGAGAGGGCAGCTGTCCAACAACATGTGCCTGAACGCAAGCCCTTGGAGGACATGACTTCAAGATTAGAAGTCAGCTCTGGGGACCTTTGGAGAGCTTGGGCTGCCCCAGGATGGAGCCCACCCCTTCCTCCCTTTCCACCTCTTACCTGAGAGCTTCTCCTGGAGAGTAATCACATCCTGCAGGCCAGAGAAGGGCCCAGGCCCCACCTCTGTGCGTGCACCCATCTTGAAGAAGTACCTAGTGTCGCTCTCGAGGCCGTGGACCTCAGCACTGAAGATGTTTCCTGGGGGGCGGGGGAGCCAGGGAGAGCAGGGTTGGTGACCCGGGTAGGGGTGGCCTGCAGGGCTGGGCTGGGAAGTGGCCCTGGGAAGACCTGCTGCTCCCACCCAGGTAGCAGCTTCTGCCTGCTCCTCCTAGAACAAACCTCCGTGGCCATCTCAGTACTAACCCAGCCACTGGGGAGGCTGGAAAGGGGTGGGGGGAAACCCCAGAGGTCCTGGGGTGCGGGCACTCACCCTCTGTGGTGAGCAGGGTCCACTGGTGCTCGGGCTGGGTGTGGTTGTTGCTGTAGAGAATCAGATACTCCACAATCTCCCCGTTGGGCTCTGTCGGGGGGCACCAGTGCAGCCGGACGGTGGAAGGTGTCAGGGGGCTCAGGCGCAGGTCAGATGGGGGTGTCGAGGGCCCTGGGTGTCAGGGGAGGAGATGGGAGAGGCAGGGTCACTGAGAGCCCCAGCCATGGGCACAGCTGGGAGCCAGGGCATGAAGGCATGGCCTCCTTGCTTCCGCCTTTACTGGAACAAACCACAAACCACGAAGCAAAATGAGGTCGGGTCTCTCACTGGGGAATTTCTGGAAAACAGTTAGGGAGGGGTCTTTGCCACCATTCTGCCCCTCTTAGAAACTCTTTTCCACTCTTTGGAGCAGAGCTCTTCAAATGTCCACACTCAAATACTTTCAAGGGCTGAAGATGGTGTCTGGTCCTCAGGGGACCTGGGGGCAGAGCTCAAAAGTTTTTGGAAGGCTCACATTTCATTTAAACTCATCTCTTCTGTGGTAACATTTAATATCTAAGTAATGTTTTAAATGATTTATTATTTAAAGTTCCTAACTCCCCTCACCACCGCAAATCTTCAAGTAAAATTGTTTGACGTCCTGTATAGCCTCCGTGTACGCCTGCCTGGGCCCAGGACCTTAGAGTCACAGGAATCCTCATGTGTGAAGTACCACCTTGAAAGGCTTTGTGTTTTGTTTTCAGAGAAGCTGATGGGGGCGCGGGAGTGGGGCAGGAGTAAATGAGGAAGGGAGGGGAGAAAAGAGGGACAAAAGGTGACTAGTGAGTTGGGAAACAACAGAAATTTGGGGGCTCAGGTTTTCAAGGCCCAACAGAGGGTGAGATGGGGACCCAGGGCTGTGAGGCTTAAAAAAGCCACAGCACCATGGGCTGTCAGAACCCTCAATGGCCCTGGGTGACTCCCCACTTCTCAGGCTCTAGTCTCTCCATCTGTGAAAGGAGAAAATATTCCCCTCTCTGTAATCAGGTCAATTGAGCTGGGGATTCCGTGTCATGGTCTCCCCTGAGAAAACACTGAGCCTCCCTCCATTCCACGTGCAAGACCATGGTAAGTGGAGCTCTTGGGCTTCCCTGGTGGCTCAGGCAGTAAAGAAACTGCCTGCAGTGCAGGAGATCCGGGCCCGATCTCTGGATCGGGAGGATCCCTTGGAGAAGGAATGGCAACTCATTGCAATATTCTTGCCTGGAGAATTCCATGGCCAGGCTCCTCGGTCCGTGAGGAACAAAGAGTTGGACATGGCTGAGCGACTAACAACACCACTTGAGCTGAGGTCATGGGTGTGTGAGAAACAATTTGTAAGCATTTTTTTAAAAAGTGCATTCATGAGGGTGGATGGCCTCTCCACCCTACCCTACATACGTCTTCTTATCTCAGATTAGGAACAAAGGTCTGCTGGTAGAAAGGGGAACTGTGTCAGCAGAACCTAAGAGGTTGCTGTGAGGACAAAGAGCCACTTGTCTCCAGATGCGTTTCCAGAGGGTTCCAGAGTCACAGACTTGCAGAGCTCATGGTCCCAACTTCCCTTTTTACAGATGAGGACACAGAACCCTGCTGGGGAAGGGGTCTGCCTAGGTCTCCCTGTGTGTCAGGGGCAGGCTGGGGACCCAAATGCAGAGTCCAGGATGCCTGCCTCCAGAGCTGGCCCTCCTCACAGCTCAGTGAGGTCTCGGCACAGCCTCTTAAAAGAAACCACTCCTCTAAATCTCATGTGATCATGTCCGTGAGTAAATGGTTAAGACCAGCACTGGACTGCCAGCATAAATGCAAAGCAAGTGACTGGAACTTTTGGGGCTCTGAGGGGCATTTCAGAAGAGGGCTGCTGGGGCAAGGAGTTCGGTGAAAGATGGACCTGTGGTCAAGGGGCTGAGGGGCCACTCACGGTCAGGCAGGGTGGAGCGCTCTACCACGGAGCCAAAAGGCCCGTCCATGTCCACACCATGAGACTGTACCGCAAACTCGTATTTGGTGAACGGCTTCAGGCCGCCAATGAGGATGTCTTCTCCAGAGCTGCCGAGGTAAGAAATGCAACTAGGACTCTCGGGCCCCTTCAAGTCTCCTCCCCAACCCAGCTGCAACCCCTGCCTCGGGCAGGGAACCTGCTCCCTGACACCAGGGCCACTAACACCATCCAGAGACCTGCAGAGAGATGTGGATGGATGGATGTATATATATGATTCCAAGTCCAATCCCCAAGCCAGGCCCCCTCTTTCAAGAAATATTCCTGGGTTAATCCACATCATTCTCCACCCAAAGAATCCTATCTGATGCATCTTCTCCTTGACTTAAAGGAAAAGATGCATAACTTTTCCTTCAGCTGCAATTGTATTAATATGTATCTATTCCTTTTTATGCTTTGTTTTGTCTGCCAAACCAACAGAGACCAAGAGGTCTCTGCCTCCCCATCCAATGGGGGGCCTCTCAGGACAGCAGCTGGGCTGTCTCTTCCCCATCACCTGAGACTGAAGAAATAGGTCTGTCCTGCATGACGTCTCCCAGGGTTGAGCCCTCCGGTGAGGGGACAGGACTGGATGGGCTCTCCTTTCCCATCTGTCACCATCAGGTCATCAGACTCTCAACGTGCCCCCAGTTTAACACATGAGTCATGAAATGTCCCTGAACCCTCAGGCCCCTCTCTTCATCGTTACCTGCTGCCTCCTTCCCTTCCACTCCGCCCCTTCACAGTCCCTCTTCCCACCTGGTGTAATAGGTGACCAGGGAGGCATTCCTGAGCCCCCATGGGCTGAAGCGCACAGTGTAGTTGACAATCTTGACTGTGGTGAAGTCTGGCTTTTTCCACCGAAGCCAAATGGAGGTAGAGCTGTTTGATTCCGCATGGACGTGGGCAGGGGGCAAGGGTGGCCCCCTCTGGATGGGCAGGTCTGGAGGGTGAAAATTATAGAGTGTGGGAAGGGAGGGAAGATACTCATCTGGTAATATGTACTGTGGTTTGCAGTTCCCAAGGCACTTTCTTTTACCCTTCACTTGTGATCCTGTGAGTTGGGAATAATGCTTTATTTCCACTTCACAGATAAGGAAACTGAGGCCGCCAAGGATTTAAGTGATTTTGGCCAAGGGCATACAGGGAGCAGACTATGGAACACTAGTATGTAAGAGAGAGAGACAGCAAGTCACGATAATTATGAGCATAGATTCTGGAGCCAGGCTGTCCTGGTTCAAATTCCAATTCTGCCATGTACTGGCTGTGTGACTATGGAGAAGTTAATTAACCTCTCTGTGTTTCCATTCTCTATTCCGTCAGTGAGGCTAATAATAGTACCTACATTTCATAGGGTTGTTATGAGGATTAAATTAGTTAATATTTGTAAAGTATATAGAAGTGTCATGGAATGAATGTCTGTGTCCCCCCGCAAAGTTCCTATGTTGAAACTTGAACATATGGTGGAGTCCTGCCTGTTTGGGCCACTGTAACAACCACAGACTGGGTGGTAAACAACAGAAATTTATTTTTCACAATTTCAGAGTCTGAGATCAAGCTTTGGTGAAGGCCCTCTACTGGGTTATAGACTACCAACTTTTCATTGTATCTTCAGGGCAGAAAAGGGAAGCAAGCTCTTGTGTGACTCTTAAAAGGGTACAAACCCCCCCAGGCTTGGGATGTGGGGCCCGTCCGGCTCAAGAAGAAAGTGAAGCAGTATGAACTAATCTAATCCTAATTACCTCCTAATACATCACACTGGAGGGTAGGATTTCAACATATGGATTCTGGGGGACACAGATTTTTTGTCCATAACAGTGTCCTTATAAAAGAGACCCTAGGGAACTCTCTAGACCTCTTTCTGCCCTGTGAGGACACAGCGAGAAGATGGCCTATGGTCTATGAATCGGGAATCGGGTCTTCACCAGACACTGACTCAGCTAAAGCCTTGATCTTGGATTTCCCAGCCTCCAAAACAGTGAGAAGTAAATGTTGGCTGTGTAAGCTACTCAGTCTATGGTGTTTTGTTACAGTAACCTGAACCAACTCTGAGCCTCAGTTTCCTGGTGGGCCACATAGGGATACCCTCCCTGCCTAGAGCAGAGGAATAATCTCAGAGATAGTGTGATGAAGGTGGGTCATCTTAAAAATTGTTTAAAGGTCAAACTTGGGCCAGAAGTCACTGATGAACCACTGGGTTTCTCTATGTCCAAACCTTCCAAATTAGCACTGCTCAAGGATAATGAAAACACGGGCCTATAAGGCAAAAGCGGGAGCTTCTCTCTGTGATCTAAATGAGCCAGTAGAATAGGTTTGCAGGTGGCTGAAACTTCTAGATGGCCTGCCCACGAGGGCCGGCCCGGAGGAGAGGGAAAGGAGGCAAGGCGCAGCCCTGCTGACCGAGCCCTCGCGCTCCGCTTCCCCAGCCTCCTCACCTGGGGTGGGGGCCTTCTCTGTTTTGCCCTTCCACACTGCCGCATAGCCATCCTCGTGTTTGTTGAACGCCACGAGCTTCACCTCGTACAGCCGGCCAGGGACTGGGGAAGGCCATGGAGGGGGGTCACTCTTGTGTCCCCTGAGAGATTCCATCTCCAACCACCAGCCCAGCTTGCCCAGCCCCCCGCTGGACCTGTGTCAATCCCCCCCACCCCCCGGGCGGCCCTCCTCACCTAGCTGGGTCAGTTCATACTGCTTCACTTTCTTCTTGAGCCGGACAGGCCCCACATCCCAAGCCTGGTCCCCACGGCCCCCTGGAGGGCTCTCACCATCCGTCTCCTCCTCCTCCGCTCCCACCTCTCGCCAGTACAGTTTGTAGCCAGAGATCTGGGCGGGGTGCGGGGGTGGCTGCCAGGACACGACCAGGGACTCCATCCTTGCCCGTACCTTCAGCTCTGTGGGCGCAAAAGGGACTGGGGGCAGAGGAGCCGGAAGGGAGGAGGAGAAGAGAATCAAAGAGAAGGAAGAAGGGGAGGCCGGGGAAGGGAGGCAGGAAGGAGCATGAGGAAGCAGAAAGCAGGAAGACAGCGTTGAGTGAGGCCCTTGCCAGAGTTCTCCCCATATATCTCACCACTCAGCCACCAGCCTAAGGGTCAGGCCCAGGCTGGGTCTAGAGGAGAACTCACTATTCCATAAGCCCAGAGTGCTGGGAACGCAGGGACGTTTCCCGGGGGTTTGCAAAGAGGTTGGCCAAGAGCATTTCTGGGGCAGGGCTGACAATACCTGACTTAGAGGAGGGCTCTGTAAATCTTCTGAAGGCATGAAGGCATGGGCACCAGCAGGCAAGGGGATCAGAGGGGTTGCTGAAGCCAGGAAGGAGGGATGGAGCCACCGGAGTGGGGAGACCTCCTTGGAGCCTGAGAGTGGGTTGGCTCACTGTGTGTCTGATGCTGTCCTAAGCACTTCATAGCATGTATTTTAACTTTATTCTCACAACCCTACAAAATAACAAACCTACTAGTGTCCCTGTTTTACAGATAAGGAAACTGAGGCTCAGAGAAGTCCAGTAACTTGCCCAAGATGACACAGATTGTATGTGTGCCAGGCTTTGTCCTCATGGGAGGCTTGGTGTGCTGCGATTCATGGGGTTGCAAAGAGTCGGACACGACTGAGCAACTGAACTGAACTGAACCACTCTACTATTGGGCCTCTCAACAAAACCCACAACAGTCATAATCACAGAAGCAGCTATTATTTATTTATTTTTTCCCAGCTGTGCTGTGCGGCACATGGGAATCTTAGTTCCCCAGCCAGGGATCAAACCTGTGCTTCCTGCTGTGGAAGCATGGCTTCTTAACCACTGGACTGCTAGGGAAGGCCCCTGTTTGCTACTACTTGCTGCTGCTGCTGCTAAGTCGCTTCAGTCGTGTCTGACTCTGTGTGACCCCATAGATGGCAGCCTACGAGGCTCCCGTCCCTGGGATTCTCCAGGCAAGAACATTGGAGTGGATTGCCATTTCCTTCTCCAATGCATGAAAGTGAAAAGTGAAAGTGAAGTCGCTCAGTCATGTCCGACTCTTAGCACCCCCATGGACTGCAGCCCACCAGGCTCCTCCACCCATGGGATTTTATCAAACCTTTGTTTACATTAATTAATCTTCATGATACACCTGGCAGTAGTAAGTGAAGTCTTAGAGTTGTGAATGGTCTGTCCAAGGTCACACAGCAGATGGAAGGGATACATGAGCCCAGGGGTGTCTGCAAACACCAGCCCTTCGTCTCTTCACCCATTGAGCAGGGGCAGCCGTGGTAGATCTCTCATGGAGGGAGTGGTTCGGTCTGGGTTCCAAGGGCTCCCAAACACCCACACAGTCACTCACATCACCCCACCTGTCCCCTCTGGCCCCGTACCATGGCTCTGGTTGTGCACACTGGGCGTCCTGTGCTGCATCCACTGGGAGGGGGCCCCGTAGCCAGCCCCTGTGCCAGCTGAAATCCGCACTCGATACACCTTGCTGGGCTGAAGTGAGTTCAGCGTAAACTGTGTCTCATTCCCCGGCACCTCGGTGAAGAAAATCTGATCTGCTGGGACAGAAGACACTGGCTCTTGGTGGCC